>NC_137969.1:248551713-248816713 GCF_963924665.1 Micromys minutus
TGATGATGGTGATGATGGTGATGATGATGATGGTGATGGTAGTGATGATGATGGTGATGATGATGGTGATGATGATGATGATGATGGTGGTGATGATGATGATGATGATGATGGTGATGGTGATGGTGATGATGATGATGGTGATGGTGATGGTGATGGTGATGATGATGATGATGATGATGATGATGATGATGATGATGATGGTGATGATGATGATGATGGTGATGATGATGGTGATGATGATGATGATGATGGTGGTGATGATGATGACGATAGGCAATACGATTTTAATAAAATGACATAGGGTTTGGAGAGATGGATCCGTGGTTAAGAGCACTGGGTACTCTTGCAGAGGACCCATATTCAGTTCTCAGCACCGACTATGGTCATTAACTCCACTTCCGGGGAAACACACCTCCTCGGACACTCCATGCTTGCTGTGCACAGGTAAAACACCCAAGTACATTAAATAAATGAATTTTTCTAAAGAATGAAATAAAAATAATAATTCATAAAAATAAACAACAGAACAGATTCTCACAGTGGATAGTGCAAACCCATCTCTTCTCTAGGGAGGTTGATCTTTTTTTTTTTTTTAAATCAAAAGATTCCAAACCCAGAGGCAGTGTTTAAATGAGGCAATGGAGGAAGAACCCTTTGGAGAGAGCTTTAGTGTGAGACTCAACTATGAGGGCAGTAAAGGTCTCAGTCAATGCCTGCTGTGCCACCAGAGGACCTGAGTTCAGTCCCTACCACTTACATAAAAAGCCAGGTATGGCAGCACACACTCGATTCCAGTACTGAAGGTAGAGAGAGCTGTATATTCGCTGAACCTCACCAGTCTAGCCGACTAGGTCCACTCCGAGCTCATCGAGAGACCCTGTCTCAAGTAATAAAGAAGATGGCTCTGGAGATTTGAGATTGACACCTGCTTCTATGTGCACACATTATATATTCACCAGCACACACACACACACACATACACACACACACAAACTCTCTCTCACACACACTCAAACACAAACTCTCTCTCTCTCACACACACAGACACATGAACACACACACACAAGAACACACACCCACGTACACCTACAAAACAAAGAAAGACACAAACATACATACATTTAATTTTAGAGTATCAGCTGTTTTGTATATCATTAAAACCTTAACCTCTGGGTTCCCCCTGCAGGGATTTCCATCCCTTGTATCTGGAATGGGCCCAAGGATGAGCATTCTCCATGTGGTCCTGACTGGGACTAAATCAGACCATGCAGCTTGAGTCAGGTCCAGCTCTGCACCGGGTCTATCTGGTTCCTACTCCCCTCTGCCCACTAGCCCCAGGCTTCATGGTGGTTTGCGCCTAATGCTTTCATCTCGCACAAAATTCATTCTGTTTCTTTCCTCAAATCTCTGACTTGAGAAACTGGTCTCTGCATGCAACTGGTCTGACCCACAACCCATTTTAACAGAGAAGTAAAGTCTAAATCCCCTCTCTTTCTTGTGACAGACTGTGTCTGGTATCTGTTTCTAGTCCGGAGCACAGAAAGAAAAAAAAATAAATCTGAGGTCCATCTTTACCTTAAGGGAATCTATTGAGTCTGAGGCAAGAAAATTGTGTTTAGTGGAAAAAGAAAACACGTCAATTCTGTATCTTCTGTTTATGTTGGGATTCATTTCCATAAATAAACAGTAAAGTGGCCGAGAGGAGGGTGGAACAGAACTGGTAGGAACTGGGGTGGAAACGGGAGAAGGCACCCTAGCTCTTTCTAAGACACCATTGGGTCCCAGCAACTTCAGCTCCTCAGTGGTGTGATCTTGGAGAGTTACGTTAACTGGTTGTACATCCTTCTTCACCGCCTGCGCAGGCACGCCGTGTCTGACTTTGTCGGTTAGCGGATATTAGTGGCTAGATGCTATAACCAGCCCCGTCCAATGCCAGAAGTTGTCCCTTAAAATATTGTCATCTGGCGAGCCCCGTCTTCCAGTTTGCAGAAACTAGTTTGTGTTTTGATGGAAACTTCCGGTTTTAGCATGGCCTTCTGAGGTTGAGTTATCAAAGACTCAGCTCTTTTCTCCGGTTGGTCCCACCGGCTTGAAGGCGTCCTTTAGGTTGATCTGATTGGATGAAGTAGAGGCAGTCACGCTGAGAGGGACGGAGATTGGGTCTGAAATCCACAGCGTGGTGGGGGCAGGGCAGCTAGTTAGTTTCACTACAGGGCATAGGTCTGGCAGGTTTCCCTCTGAACTCAGCGTCAGCCCAAGGACACAGAAGGGCAGCTGCACGTGTGAATTCATAGCAGCTGTTCCAGCAGGCTCAAGACCTGGGCAAGCTCAAGTCACACACGGAGGAAGGACATGGTGTGACGTCCTAGCCAAGAGGCTATCGCCGGCCGCTAAGAACTGTGGGAGAGCAAGAGTCAGTTTTCTTTAAGGGTGTGGCCTGTTGTGCTTCAGTCAAACTCGGGTGGATATTCACACACTCAAGACTCTCAAGAGTGTAGAACACAAACGTACTCGATGGGCTAAAAAAAAAAAGACACAAAGTTTGATGGGTAGGGGATAGATTCTGGAAGAGTGCGCGTGTGAGCGTGTGCGCCTGTGAGCGTGTGCGCGTGTGCGCGTGTGCGCGTGTGCGCGTGTGAGCATTCAATCAAAATACATTGTTTGAAAGTTTCAAAGAACTAATACAAAGGAGAAAAAGTAAACGATTCCCAGTGCTCAGCTAGGGGCCATGTTTCCTGTAATCCTAATCGGGATCACAGTCCACTTCCCTTCAGTGAAGCCAGGGAGGAGGGAAAATGGGCAGCCAGATCTGAAGGCCTGCAGCTGTGTGTGACCTTGGGTCACAGAAGACAATGGAGCCTCACAGGCTTTAATCTGCCCTTTCACCTCCAGGAGACAGCTGGACAAAGATGGGCTGAGCTCAGGCACCCAGCCCGCAGGAGGGAAAGGCTGAAGTAACAATTATCTGCACGATTTATATTCAAATGTTCATTTTTTAAAAGAAGTCAGGCTCCAAATTTACCGATAGTAACTGAGTACAAATTCCAAAACTTATCAACCTTTTTATGGGCTGGAATCAAATTACAACATATATATATATATATATATATATATATATATATATATATATATATATATATATATATATATATATATATATATATATACATATATATATAATTTTTTAAAATTTTTTTCTCAGTTGCAGAATACTAGATTTCGGGGGTTTACAATGACTTGTGTTTATGAAAAAGGTGATCTCTAGGAACAAATTTTAAACCTGCATAAGCAGTTTAACGGGTGTTTTTAGGAACGGAAAAAAGACCCTTGTCGAATACTCTGATGAAGAAGAAACTTTATCATCACGTGGGTTCCCAGCCCCATCACCATCAGGGTCTTTGTGTTAACCCTGTCTGGACCGCAGGATGGTTGAATGAAGCTTTTTTTTTTTTTTTTTTTTTTTTTTTAAGTTGTTTGAAGTCCTGTTTTTTTCCCCTTGTTTTCTGACCTGCAGTCTGAGGTCTGATTGAGTTCTCAATACCCTGCAATTCACAGATTCTGTCCCCCATTTAGGCACCCGTTTGTAGTTGTCACATGGTTTTCAGTGTTCTTAATGAGCTGTTAACAAGCTGTCAATTACCTATGCAAATGAGGGAGGCCGCTGTTGAGAGGTGGCTGGAGCTGCAGAGAGCTACCTTGGAGTATTGCAAAATCAATCACTCTTGCTTTTAGAGCTGTCTTTACCCATGTGTCTCTTGTCTTGTCTGGGTCTCTTTTCATTACAACACCTACCACAGACAAAAAGCCCCCTGGGAACACTCAAGGTGCTTAGAAAAAAAAAAAAAAAAGGTTCCTTAAATTTTTCATGGCCTCCACCTCAGCTCACACGCTGCCTCTGACTCTGACACAAGACCCACTGTCTGCAACAGGGGCAGCGGAAGGAGAGGAGGATGGGAAGAAAGAGGACAAGTGGCTCCCTGACTCCTGGAGAGGCGGGCTGTTGTCTGAGCAAAGTCTAGAAAGGAACAGAGCTGTGGGTGGAACCGACCCCGCAGCAGAGCGGTCCTGGGCCCGCTGGGAGGAGCCTAAGCAGGGAGCAGGTCCAGGGCAGTAAGGAACCCCACACAAGGGCTCTGACGATCTGTGAGCAAGAAGAGAGACAGACAGGAGAGGAAGGAAGAGACAGGTTCCCCGAGATTCCTGGGATGAGGCCCTGGTCTCTCCTCTGAATCAAATGGGAAGCTGCTGCTGTTTTTATTGGTCTCAGCTTCGAATGCGAAACAATTTCTAGATTTCCGAGAAGTCGTAGGGAGAACACAGGGTCCCAAAGCCCTGCCCCTTCTTCTGGCCTCTCTCAGGTCAACATGAAGTAAGGAACTTGAGGAAATCATAGAAACCACTGTGGTTTCTGTTGACCTTTAAATAGGTCTTTCTGATAGTCTTGTATTTTCTCTTGGTTACTACATAACTGTTTGCTAAGTATAATCTCTCTCTCCCTTCCTCCCTTCCTCTTTGCCTCCCTCTGTTCCCTTCTTCCTTCTTTTCTTTCTTTCCTTCTCTCTCTCTCTCTCTCTCTCTCTCTCTCTCTCTCTCTCTCTCTCTCTCTCTCTCTCTCTCTGAGACAGGGCTTTCTGTGTAAGCCCTGGCTGTCCTAGAACTTGCTCTGTAGACCAGGCTGGCCTCAGACTCAGAGATCCGCCTGCTTCTTCCTCCCAAGTGCCGAGATTAAGGGCATGCGCCACCATGATCCTTCTAAGTACTAAGTTATTAAAGTCTACATCTAATATGAAGTCTGAGCCATCTCAGTGGCCAGTGGGCTTTCCTGCTTTGTTGAATTAAAGCATGATTTAATTGGAATTTTAGGTTGAATTTAAAATAGCCAAATACCCACAACCATATCACCCGACAGAGCCTCCAGTCCTTCGGGTGTCGGCCTCAGGCCTGGATAATTCTTTAATGGGAGACTCTAGACTTGTATGATCTTTATAGAATATTATTTGGGTCTTCTCATGTGTGTTTACTGAATGACACATCTTCCAAATGTTGGAGCCTTTATTTATTAACTGTCTCATAAACCACATTAGTGGCATGCCAGCCACGTTATCAGAAAATTCCTCAACTATTCCATGATTGTCATCACCCAGTGCATGGTGTTAGACTCTCGAGCATTTTAATTTGAAACACGTTGCTGTCAGTTTTCCCCTTTGAAATGACAATTTTTAAGCTCAGTTTTTGAGAAAAATATCTGCCAAATAGTGCTCATTAAGCAGATTTTTTTTTTTTTTTTTTTTTTTTTTTTTTTTTGGTCCCCTGTTCATTTAAATACACTTTAAAAAGTGGCTAGTTTAGCTTGCAACTCAAGCAACCAATGGCATCCTCCTCTTCAGTAAGACAACCTTGGAGCCCAGCACTGTGGCTTTATGTGTTTATTTTGCTGCATAGAATGTCAAACAGAAGTGTCTGGAGATCAAGGTAGATCAAGGCTGAAGATACTTCCAGATTCATCAAGGGCATCCTCATGTAGGATTGGTATAGCTGTTTCGGCTTCAAGGTGCGAGACTAGCCAAGAGAGTCTGTGCCGCTGTCCTGATGTATGTCAAACTCCTGGCAGCTTGATCCAACATGGGTTATTATTCTTTTAATACATTGACCCCTCCCATATGTTTATGGTGATGTGTTGACCAAATCAGGGTAATGGATTTACCTGTATGCCACGAATCCATCAGTGATACCCCTGGCTCCATGGCACTCCAACCTGGCAGCAGGATTATAGGTGCATGGACAAGCTAAGCTTTTATGTTTGTGCTGAGATTCGAACTCAAGTCCTCATGGCTGACCAACAATGACCACTGAGTCATTGCTCCAGCCCTAATAGCCCCCTCTCTTAGTTATTTTTGAGCACAGCGCCGCTGCTGTTAGTGCTGACACTCTAGCTGTGTATCACACAGCTGCTTGCTCTTCTGTCTTACTGTAAGTCTGCATCTGTTGAGACTCTTTTCCCAATGTCCTTCTTGGCCTCTGGTCAGCATTTCTTAAAAATGATTTATCTTTATTTTACGTGCACTGGTGTTCTGTCTGCATATATGTGTGAAGGTGTCAAGTCTTGGAATCACAGATGTCTGTGATCTGTTGTGTGGCCACTGAGATTTGAACCTGGGTCCTCTGGAATAGCAGTGGGTGCTTTTAACTTCGGAGCCATCTTTCCAGCCTCCCTGGTCAGCACTTTTTAAAGCTCTGCTTCTCTAAGATCAGCATCTTTAGTATCTTCTGATTACTGAGATTAAGTGTGTGTCTTCCTGGTTCCTGGCTTCTTTCATGTTGCATAGAAGCTCTCCAAGGCTTACCCCGTCTGTGCACTTAATGGGATTAGATCTCCTTTTTGACACCCAAGTAGTGTTCCACTGCTTAAGGGCCTTCATTTTCTCTACCCCCATTCTAACGTTTGCAAAGGAGTGTAGACTCCTCCCCAGTGAATAGGGTAGGTGACATTTCAGGACCAGTGTAGTTCTGACCGTGGTGACCCTTTGGCTATTTCTGGACCATAAGCTGTCCTCAAGTGAGCTGAGGCTGTAGAACAAGTCCTGATGCTGTGATCTGAGGTCTTTCATCTTGTTTTCTGCCTTTGCACATCATTCTCAGAGAATCTCCTTGCCCTATCTCTGTGTGAGTCACAAACTGAATGACCTGCAGAAGGAAGGTGGCACCCAGGCTGGACAGCGTGGGCTCTCTTTGCTGTTGGTGGTGAAGCAGCGTCAGCTCAGCAGCCTCTCAGCCTTGGAGTCACACAGAGATCAACCGGGGCATTGCCAGTGGCTTGGACATGAAGACAAGGAGATGTGTGCTATCTGCAGGTGGGGTCTGGAAGACACAGCAATGGTGGATGTGTGGGGTTAAGGTTTGTGAAATGCCAAGGAGGGACAGAAGGAAAAAAGGAGGAGGGAAGGAGAGACTGATGGAGGAGAGTGGGAGGGAGGGAGAGAGGGGGAGGGAGATAGAGGGAGGAAGGGAGAGAGGGGGGAGGGAGGAAGGGAGAGAGGGGGAGAAGATCCAGTAAAGGCTCTCCAAACCCTTCTGTTAATTTGTTTATGTTTCCTAACACAGGAACACAGACCATAACGAGGGCTCCAGGGGAAATTGAAAGCACAGGGGGAATTAAAAACCCGAAGCCTTTAATTATGAGACTGCACCGGACTCTCACCAGCCTCCGTGGAAACTCTTGAAACACAAACTTGACAGCTCTCATATGGTGCAGGAAGCATGCAGGTCTCCGTTTATTGTCATCCATCTCTAGAGGACGGTTTATGTCAGGAGACAGTCACAACTTCAGTTCCTGGCTGTGGGCCATCAGTAGCCCTGCCCACCCTGATGCACAGGGAACTATGGAGCCCTTCCAAGCCTCCTCTCGATCCCTAGGATGCCCTGCTTTTTGCCTCTGTGGCATCTCCGTGGCCAGAGCACCATTTCTGCCGTGCCTTTCTGTTCTCTCATTTGTACATAAGATTTTTTTTTTTTTCTATCTGCAAACTCTGGGGGGTCAATTTTGAGCACAAGGCTCAAAGATTCAGCCATGGGACTCCCATTACCATAATGGCAACAACTGCGCTCTGCTCCAGAGCAAGCAAACATTTACCCCTTGGATGATTGTGCATTGCGGTTGGCTTTTTAATTGTATTTACAAATAAAACTGACTTAGAGACAGCAGCAGCTCTGGGAAGATGGAGTATCAGAAAATGGCTGGGAGGTTGCACTGTGTCGGGGACCCCAGCTGAATGCAGTTTGGAGGTAGGAGGGGCTGTGTGCGTCTCTGATGTCTTTGTTAGTTTGTTCATTTTGCTTTTGATCTGCATCTGTGCAGAAGTGCACACATGCATACCTGTGTGTGGTTTTGCTCATGTGTTTAGGGTGTGCATGGACATTCAAGGAGAGACTGGGAGTGCCCCTGGGGACTCTTATCCGGAACGTCTTCCATCTTCACAAGAGACGGGATCATTGGCTTGGGGTTCCCCTATTAGGCTAGGCTGTCTGGCCAGTGAGTCCCAAAGCTCTGACCGTCTCCATCTCCCCAGGGCTGTTAGTCTTGATGTATGCCCCCACCCAGTATTTATATGCAGGTGCTGGAACTACACCCAGGTCCTTGAACTTGCAAGCCAAACACTGCAGACGGATCCATTTTCCCATTCCTCTGCACCGTCTGCGAGGTTACATTGTGGTGAGACACCCATGGCATAGGACTTCTCATTAAGTAGAGAGTTCAGTAGTTTTCATAAGTCACCGTGTGTAGCCATTGACTTTCCTCATCTCCATCCCCTGTCTGTCTTCCCTGGTGAAACAATTAAGTGGTCCCTGTTCCCTCTCATCCCAGGTCCCAGAAGCCACTGTACTCCTGGACATTATGATGGAGGCACAGTGGGCTGGGAAGACGACTTGGTCTGGAAAACAATGCTTGTCTTGCAAGCCCGAGGATCCGGGTGCAGGAAGCTCGAATGATTTTCAACGTGAACCAGCTGGATACTGTGCTGAAGCAGGAGAGTCATCTGACTCCAGTCCCCAGAGGCGTCTAGAGTGGTCACAATCACAATGTCGAGGAGCATGGTGGCTTCTGGATATTGATCAGATGTGGGGAGGGAAGGCTGGCATCAGCGAGGGGCATCTCTGGGATTAGCTGGAGGCTTGGGAAGGGGCAGGCTACAGGGAGTCCATGGGGATGACCCTAGCTGAGATTCCTGCCAGCAGGGGATGTGGATCCTGAAGAGGCCACCTCCTGTAGCCAGGCAGAATTCCCAATAGAGGGAGGGGGGACATCAACCTACCACTAAAGCTTCAACCCAAACCCAAAATTCATCCGGCCTACACGATGTAAAGGAACAAAGATAGAGGAGAGATTTAGGGAACAGCCAACAATACTTTGCCATGTTTGCAGACAGGAGCCCAGCGTAACTGTCTCCTGAGGGGCTTCATCCAGCGGTGGATTGGAAACAGGTGCAGATCAGATTTTCTTCTCAACAAAATCAATCAATCAATCAATCAATCAATCAAACTACTACCAACAAAATTTCCCAAATCAAAAACCCAGCGTTGAAAGCAACACACAGGGGAAGTGGGGCGGTGGGATGCTATGTTTATTTTCAGACCCTGCACAGACAGCCTGTGTCCCCGATGCCTGTGTCCCCGATGACATTGTTCCATTCCCTGCTTTTTCCCGTTTTCCTTTCCTTCCGTTGTTTCTTTATCAACAATAGCCACCCTAAGGAGTTCTCATGAAGGCTTTCCAGACAAGAGCCTTTGATTTATTTACTCTTTCTTAGCCCACCCTTTCTCAAAAATAAAAACCCAGAAAATATCCCCTGAGCCTTATAACTGGTCAGGTGTCTCCACAGGAAGCCCCCACTCGAGTGAGGGATTACTTTGAGTGGGTGGGTTGAGGGTTATTAGCAACTTCCCTCCTCTAGCCTCTGTGCTTTCCTGCATTCCTGAGAAGGACCTGACACTTAGTAGGTCTTTAAGACACTTAGTAGGTCTATAAGAACCATCAATTGTATGGGGGGTATGTAGGAAATCCTGTTCTATTGGACAAATGGATCTTTAAACATAGAGAACAAAAGAGGCTTGCAGCCAGGATGACAGTATCAAAATTCAGACAGCACAAATTTGAAATAACAGGACTGTAAACGTAGAGACGGGAAAGAGTCAATTGACTAAATTATTAGTGTCATTTTGATTTCAGGAAGCGAGGCTTCTTTACACATAAGCAGCTACAAATGCAGGCTACAGGAGTTAATATTCACAACATGATTATCTCTCAATGAAAGTATTAGGAAGACACAAAATAATGATGCCATACAGGGGACAGGCTTCCATGGTAACCTGGGCACAGCCTTCCAGCATCTGCAACAGGAGCTGTGGGCATCCAAAAGGGAGGCAGGGAGCATGGTCTCAGGGTGAGCCTATAACGGTGGACATTCCTTAATTCCTGGTTATCCAGAGGCACTTTAAAAATGGCTCTCAGGTTGCTTATCCAGGAAATGACACCCACACAGAGTAATCCAGGAGGACTGATGGAAAACAGGAGGAGGCGTCTGCTTTTATGGTTATTCTCCTTTGCTCAGCTCCTGAGGTTTATGTTTGGTTCTTCTTCTCTTGTGTATGAGTGTGTGTGTGTGTGTGTGTGTGTGTGTGTGCCTATGTGCAGGTGTGTGTGTGCATGTGCAGATGTGTGTGTGCATGTGCAGGTATGTGTGTGTGTGCATGTGTGTGAGCATTGTTTTGTGTGTGTGCTATGCAGGTATGTGCTGAGGGTATGCAGGTTTGGGTGTGTGTTGTGTTGAGTGTGTGAATGTGTGTGGGGGCTGTGCAGGTGTGTGTATGGTGCAAGTGTATATACTAATGTACATTTCTGTGCTCACAGGATGGGCCAAGGGAAGGCCACCATGTTTCTGGCTGTATTGCTCTCCACCTTACTTCCTCGAGACAGGTTGTCTCCTTAAACATGGAGCGACACTGTCAGTCAGCAAGTCCCAGTGACCCCCGTGTCTCAGTTCCTCTCGGCACTAGAGCTACAGTTGCACAGACACACAATGCCTTTGACCTCATTTCTGGGGATTTGAATTCAGATCTAAATGCTTTTACACATTGAAACATCTTCCCAGACCCTCCTGTGCAACTTTTTAAGAGAGAGAGAGAGAGAGAGAGAGAGAGAGAGAGAGAGAGAGAGAGAGAAAGAGACAGAGACACAGAAACACAGAGTGACAGAGAGAGGGAGTTAAAGAAAGAGTCAGAGAGACAGAGAGAGGGAGTTAGAGAAAGAGTCAGAGAGAAACAGAGACAGAGAGACACAAAGAGGCAGAAAGGGAGAGAGGCAGAGGGAAAGACAGAGATGGAGAGAGAAAGAGAGACAGACATACACACAGAGGGGCTTAACTATATAGTACGTTGTGAATGCAGAATCAGACGGAACTAAGACAAGGAATGCAGATAACCTCGTGCTGTGTCATGAAACAAGGGAGAGAGTCCTTAGAAATGCTCCATGCAGCCCCTGCTCTTGTTCCACAGAAGATCTGGATGAGGGTCATCTGAAGAAGACCAAGGTTCAGACTGCTCTGTAACATCCTAGGTCTTCAGCTGGTCAGGGGGATCATCTTGGTATTACACAGAAGTGTCACATGGCAGATGATACATGGACCCACAGATGGGTCAGAATAAGAGAGATAAGCCTCAGAACAAGGCATGGAGAATTTGTAATCTCCTCTCTGAGGAGGTGGAGCCTCGCCTGTATGGAGAGCTCCAGTCCATGAGAGACTCTGTCTCACAAAACAAGGTGGATGCTATTCCTAAGGAAGGATACTTGAAGTTGATGTCTGACTTTCATGTGCTCCTGTACACAAGAGTTCATTCAGCTACACACACACACACACACACACACACACACACACACACACACACACACAAACACACACACACACGGGGCAGTAAAATGTGAGGAAAGGAAGCACAAATGCTATATTGGGCAATGTGACACAAGCTGGAGTTATCAGAGAGGTTGGACCTCAGTTGAGAAAAGACCTCCATGAGATCCAGCTGTGTCTTAGTCAGTATTTCTATTCCTGCACAAAACCTTGTGGCCAAGAAGCAAGAGAGGAAGGAAAGGGTTTATACAGATCACACTTCCACATTGCTGCTCATCAGCAAAGGAAGTCAGGACAAGAACCCAGACAGGGCAGGAACATGGAGGTAGGAGCTGATGCAGAGGCCATGGAGGGATGTTACTTACTGGCTTGCTCCCCCTGAATTTTGCAGCTTGCTTTCCTTTAGAACCCAGGTCTACCAGCCCAGGAATGGCCCCACCCACAATGGGCTGGGCCCTCCCCCCTTGATCACTAGTTGAGAAAATGCCTTACAGCTGGGTCTCATGGAGGCATTTCCTCAAGGGGAGCTCCTTACTCTGTGATAACTCCAGCTTGTGTCAAGTTGACACACAACCAGCCAGTACAGGCTGTGAGGTATGTTCTTAGCTAGTGATAGAGGGCAGACCATTGTGGGTAGAGTCATTCCTGAACTGGTGGTCCTGGGTTCTATAAGAGGCTGAACAGCATGCGGATGCAAACGGGTAAGCAACACCCCCCACCCACCGTGGCCTCAGAATCAGCTTCTGTTTTCAGATTCCTGCCCTGCCTTGACTTCCTCCATTGAGGAAGTGTGATCTGGAAGTATAAGCCACTGAATACACCCTTTCCTTTCCAAGTTGTATTTTGGCCGGGGTGCTTCATTGCAGCAACAGAAATCCTGACGACCAAACACGCATACTGCCAAATTGCAAAGTTAGAACAAAACAACCATGACGCCTTCTCTGTCTCTGGCCATTTCTTTTTTCTTTTTTAAACTGTGAATGACGCTATACTCAGTCATTTTCTTTACTGCTGAAACTCCCGGAACTCAAAATTAACACCCTTGTCTGTGAACCAGAAAAAGTCCCGACCTTGTGCACCGTGTTGTTCTGATGCACCTCATCTAAATGAACTTTTGTGAGCCTGCTGCCACTAAGCCTCACACAGATCCTCTTACCCACAATTCACTTGGGTGTCATGCACTTCTGTCACCTTTAGTTATTTTTAGTAAAGCTTTTTAAGGTTGCCTTGGTCAGAATCTTCCTCTGAACAATGAGGACTACATGCTTTCCACTGAACATATTCTCCAGTTTACAAACTAGTTGGACTTGCATTTTTCTGGGTATATTTCAGCCGAGGAACTGGTATAAAAATCACCATAGCTTTCTGACCACTGCCAACTTCGGTTTCTTTGCCGCAGTGATGTTGAGTCCAGTTTCTGCAGCTGCTCCTTGAAATCTGAGTTTATCTTCTACTCAAGCAGCGCCTGAGAGAAGCCAGACTTGAACTTGTCTCGCCCTTGGACTCCACAGTTTTGGGATTTCAAGCTAAACATGGCTTCATATTTACAGAGTACCCGCTTAAAAAGAGTTCTGTAGCCATTTTCTAAGGAAAAAATAGGAATACACAGAGAAGACTCCCATTGTTAGCAAAAATATTAGGAGCTGCCTGCTGGAGGCCTCTGCTCTCTGTCACACACATCCTGAACCACTGCTTCTCTTCCAGGGACCTAGAACCCAGGACCCAAGTAAGTAAGCAGCTTTCCTGATGTTACAGTGAGAAAATATAAGTAATTCAAATCCAGGCGTGTCCCCAGCAAATGTCTGCATTTGTATTTTACCAACCTGTGGGATCTGGTCTGCAGCTGGTCTCTCAGTTCAAAGCCCAGGGCTTTTAACAGTCCCAGGATCCCTGTGTATACAGTAGTCACCTCAGACAGTGGACAACATTGGGTCTTCTGGGCCTTATTAAACAATCTTACTGTTTTGTTGCTATTGTTGTTGTTTGCATAATAACCAAAAGTCTGTGTTATAGAGAAATGAGAAAGTTCAAGGCAATGTGAATGTAGAATGAGAGGAAGGGGACATAGTAGGTCAGATGTGGGGGCATAGTAGGTCACATGTGGGGATATAGTAGGTCAGCTGTGTCTGCTGAAGTGGAAAGTACCTTGGAGTCAGAGCTAAGGAGTCTGCCTGCATGTTTACAGGCCTGTAGTACCCATGAAAGCCAGAAGAGGGCTCGAATACTCTGCAACCAGAGTTCTAGATCAACACGTGGGTACTGGGAACATAACCCTGGTCCTTTGTTAGAGCATTTGGTACTCTTAACCACAGAGCCAGTTTTATCATTGTCTTCTTTATTTTCTCCCCTCCAATCCTTTCCATGCCTCCCCACACCCTCCCAAAGTCATGGCCTCATTTTCTTTAATTTTTATTGTTACACACACACACACACCCTACATGCATATACACAAACTCACAGAATACAAACACACACACATACATACACATACACACAGATAGACCTGCATAGTCTTTTATTTGTATATTTGTGTTTATATGATTTCCAGGCTGACCAGTTGGTATTGGATAACCAATTAGGAGCCTCGTTCCTGGGGATGACTAATCCTCCCATTCTCTGCATTCCTTAGGCTAGGCATCTCAGGTCTTTCTCTGTGAGTGGGACTCCTGGGCTCTTCCTTTTCCACGTTAGCCTGTCTATTGGTATTGCTCTTGTTCATGTTTTAATAGGCAGCTGTGTTGTTGGGGTACTCAGGCTCTTAAAATCTTCCATCCCCTCATCTGATGTGCTTCCTGAGCCTTAAGCGGACATGTGTTGTAGTGAATCAAATGTGGCTAGGCACATGGTTACTGGTTTGGCTGGAATAGCCTCCGTCTACTGCACATAGAGACTTCTTTGATGAGGCATGAGAGCTTTGCTTGTCCATGGCTATAACAGCTTAGAACAAAGTTAGTAATGTACTGGTTTAGCAATGGGGTGATTGTAGGCTCTCCTCTAAGATCTATGACCCTGAGGGAAGGACGTGGTGACTTTGTATCTTACTACCCCTGTGGCTGGAAAAGGCTCTTCTGAAAGTTTAAAACTTGGTGCCAAGTGATTAGATGAGACTTTGAACGAGGGACGTGGTTGAGCATTGATTTGTAGAAGATTGAAAAGGGATACTTACTCATCTGGGGGACCCAATCAGAAGCAGACACCTCCTTCAGTCAATAGGAATTGCCATTACAATCAATGGCTCTCACTAAGTCTAAATCCCTCAGTCAAATCACTGGGAAATGATCAATGGAGCTGCTTCCTTTGATGTTGATAGGAAAAATGGTGTCTGCGGCAACTCAGTGGGGGAGAGTTTCCAACTTTCCAAAGACAACTTCTGAGTCTTCAGAAATTTACAAATTGGAAGGACACTCTCAGACTCTCTAATGCTAACAGCCCACTGGCTGGAAGTCTTCCTCTGCTTGCCCACCTTCCTTCTGGTTTTCCACTAACTGCTGCATCTTAGCCTTGGAAGGGTTCACTGGAGGAATATTAAAGTGTGCACACCAGCAGCTGTGGCAAGGAACACCCCAAACAATTTCCAGGCTTCATTCTATTGTCCAGCCTTCTCCAGCAGTGAGAGTTTGGAGCAGAAATCAAGCTGATGCGGCGTCTTCCAGAACCTACAAGAGTCTGAGCATCTTGCCGAGTTTGATGTTCAACTTACCCAGGTGACTGGCTTCGGGATAATTAGAACCGAGGGAGTGTGGCTTGGGTGTGACACAGTGAAGCCACGCCTCTGAGAGCCTAGGATTGATAATCTTCATGATACAGCCTAGCTGAGGTGGGTATCAGCAGCTCCTGGGCAGTTGACTCAACATGATTTCACATGGAGGCCTTGGGCTGGAGGTCTCACTCTTGCTGAATGTGGTGGTCACACCTGCCTGACATGGGGCCCCTCAAGGTCTACCATGAGGCGCTGTAATCAAAGAGTCTTCTCTGCTATTTGCCAGCGGAGTGGCCTCTAGGTGGGAGGCTGTTGATGACATTATATCAAATATAATGAAATAATAAAAGCCATAATAATAGCAACAATACCCAAATAGGTCTGGATGTCTAAATGTCTTTCATGGGCCACCTGGATGGCACAGCAGATAGAGGTGATTGCTCCTAAATCCGATGACCTGAACTCTTTGGGACCCACAATGAGGAAAGTGAAGAAGAGTTTGTGTCCAGGCTGTCCTCTGCCTTCCACACTGTCCCTGCAGTATGTGCATACACCCCCCCCCAAATAAAATACATGTACATAAAATACATAAATATCTCTCATGTGATGACTTACCAGGTCACAGCATTCCATTTTCCATAGAAACAAAAGTCAACTAAGCAACCCATTGTCACAGTCAGGAGGAAACGGAACCACGTTCAACTCAGTCCAACCCAGGAATCTTTGGCCCCTGTCCCCGAGCTTTCTATTAGCAGATGATGTCTCCCAGGGACCCCGTCAGTCAGTCAATGCATTGTGCATGAAGAATGCCTTCTCTGTAGACCACAGTCAGAAGCAATGACAGTGGCGTGTGCAGCATTTTGATGGCACGCATCCTCATCCAGCTCCCGCCCTCATGCCGGGAACGTGACTGGAACGGGCACTTCTCTAAGGAACGGGCCCCGTGGGTCTTTCACCTGCGTGAAGAAGGATCTTCCTACCACAATCTTTCTGGATAACTTCCCTGGCTGCTCTGAGCAGTCACATGTGGCAGAGACGGCCAGGTCAGCCCCAGCGGTTCCAAGGTCACATACATGTCAATTTGTCTTAACTCCTGGATATGTTTTTCTGTTCTTTTCTGTGTTCCTTGTGGTGATTGTGCCATTCAGACTTTTAAAAAAGAATTGACTGTTCCTCTCTCTTGTGACGGATAGTTTTTGGTCAGTTTGACGTAAGCTAAAGTCATCTGAGGGGAGGGAACCTGAGTTGAGGAAACACCTTCTTACTGTTGGCTGTAGGGAAGGCTGTGGGGCATTTTCTTAATGAGTGATTGATGGGGTGAGGGCTCTGGGCTGGTGGTCTGAGTTGTATAAGAAAGCTACCTGAGCAAGCTGAACCCCTCTATGGCCTCTGCATCAGCTCCTGCGCCCTGGTTCCTGTCCTGCTTGAGTTCTTGTTCTGACTGACTCCCGTCTGACTGACAGAGATACAGAAGGGCAAACCAAATGAACCCTTTCACCCTCAACTTGATTTTGATCATGGTGTTTCATCCGAGCAATGGTAGCCCTCATTAAGACAGGTGGCCATAGGAAGAAGAACAATATCAACTAAC
Source organism: Micromys minutus (assembly GCF_963924665.1). Lineage (NCBI taxonomy): Eukaryota > Metazoa > Chordata > Mammalia > Rodentia > Muridae > Micromys > Micromys minutus. The sequence goes on from NC_137969.1 coordinate 248,568,410, forward strand.
TAGACCCCCCTCCCCAGAGCTCCCAGGGACTAAACCACCAACCAAAGAGTATACACGGGAAAGGGGAGTGGCTATGGATCCAGCCGCATATGTAGCAGAGAATAGCATTATCCGGCATCAATAGGAGGAGAGGCCCTTGGTCCTGTGAAGGCTTGTTTCCCCAGTGTAGGGGAATGCCAGAGTGTTGAGGTAGGAGTGGGTGAGTGGGAGGGGGAGCACCCTCATAGAAGCAGAGGGAGGGAGGATGAGAGAGGAGGAAACTGGGAAAGGGGATAACATTTAAAATGTAAATACATAAACCATCCAATAAAAATAAATTAAAAAAAAGGACAGGTAGGAAGATCCATCCAATATCTGGAGTCTCAGACTGAATTCAAAGGAGAAAGCAAGCGTTCAGAAGTGGCTTCTGTGCTGTAGATACAAAGAGAACAGTCACTTTCCCTGTGTGATAAACTATATACACCTGCAATTGTAGAGCCAAAGCGAACTGTTCTTTTCTGAAAGTTGCTTGTGTTGGTATTTTATTACAGCAGCTAAAAATCAATATCTTCTACAAGAACCTCACATGTAACCATGACAGATACATGCTGAGTGCGTTAGTCAGGATTAGGTGACCTATGCTGAGACAAACGCTCTTCTCAGCCTCAGTAACTGACAAAGCTAAGGGCCATCTTATTACACTGTCTGATACTCCTCACTGTGGAGTTACTCAGTGGTGCCTTAACCATCAGCATCTCAAACCTAGTTTCAATAGGGATGAAGATTTAGAAGATTAGGCCCAGCAAATAAAATGTAAATACCTAACTTTTACTAACTTGGCTGTCCCTGAAGCCAAGGATGCTGGCAAGCCCAATCCCAGCAGAGTAGCGAGGAAGCAGAGAGCTGGTGATGTCTCCTAAGTAGCTCTAATGTATAGTCCAAACTGCAAGAAAGGAACCCATTATGTTGGAATACAAAAGGCAATGCTCTGAGTGGTTTAAAGGTCAAAAAAAAAAAAAAAAAAATGATGCTCAGAGGACTGGATAAAGAATAACTTTTCTTCTTCCTGCACATCTGTTAAGTTCAAAGACCTTAGAGTATGCATTGTGATCAACTTCTTCTGCAGACTTATCAGCAACTATGTTGCCCCCTATTTACCTGGAGTTTCAGGAGGCTAAGGAGACACAAAGGACCGACTGTGGGGGACTCACGCTTTCCTGAGGGGATGGAGGGCCTGGTGACCTCCCACGGAGAGAGTGCATGGTGACCGGGGAAAGGGGCCATTTGAAGAATTGCTTCCTGACTGAAGAACCGGGCTGGATCCATGTGTGTTTATGTATGTTTATGTATGTTTATGTATGTTTATGTATGGTCAATAAGTGGTGGCAGGTGAACAAGGGCCTTTGGCTGCCAGCTCTGACTGAAGCTTCTAGAATGTTCTTTATTTCATTGGCTTTCCTCTTTTCTGACAGGCTCATACATGTGTCTTGCAGAAGTCTATCTGCATGTCCAAGAGAGGCCAAAGGGACAAAAACAAAAATCTTTTATTGTAAACCAATCTTCCTTTTTCTTATTCTTCCTCCCCTGACTCTCATTTTACTATCCTTTTTTAAAGTTATATTTTTGTTGTCAAAGAATTTGAAGAGAATTATGACTTCATAAGTGTATATGGACGTGTGTGCAAAGCCACAGGAAAGATTTGGTGGTGGTAGTGGTGATGGTGATGGTGGTGGTGGTGGTGGTGATGGTGGTGGTGACGATGATGGTGATGGTGATGATGGTGATGGTGGTGATGGTGGTGATGGTGATGGTGGTGATGGTGGTGATGGTGATGGTGGTGATGGTGATGGTGGTGATGGTGGTGATGATGATGGTGGTGATGGTGATGGTGGTGATGGTGGTGATGGTGGTGATGGTGGTGATAGTGGCAGTGATGGTGGTAATGGTGGTGATGGTGGTGATGGTGGTGATGATGATGGTGGTGATGGTGATGGTGGTAATGGTGGTGATGGTGGTGATGGTGGTGATGATGATGGTGGTGATGGTGATGGTGGTGGTGGTGGTAATGGTGGTGGTGATGGTGGTGGTGGTGTGGTGATGGTGGTGGTGGTGGTGGTGGTGATGGTGTTGGTGGTGGTGGTAATGGTGGTAGTGGTGGCAGTGGTTGTTAGCATTCTTTCTAGGCTCCACTCCACAGTTACCTGGCAACTGCCAGGTGTGCCTGACTCATTGTGAAAGGAGCTGTTTGCCCGCATCACTCTCTTATCCTCTTACTTCCTTACTCTCAACCCCTTTCTCCATCTCCCCTCCCCCCTCTCTTCATGTCTTCCTGGCCAACCTCTAGACATCTCCTCTTTTATCCCTCCCCCCAACTCTCTCTGCTTCTCTATCTGTCTGTCTGTCTGTCTCTCTGGCACTGGTGTCTAGCTTAGGCTTCATACATTCTAACTGCTGCTAAGTTCCAGCTTGACTTCAGAGAAACCCTAGTTAATAGAATATTTTAATAATTATTTGACAATTTTATCAAATTTTGATCATATTGATGTCCCCGCTCCTCCCACATTCACCCACACCTTCCAACTCACCCAACTTTGGGTCCTCCCCTTTTAAACCCGTAAAGTCTAAAATATCTTGCCCTACTACTCACAACTGTGGGGTGTTGGAGCATCCTCTGCCCTCTACCAGGCCCACAGTCTTGTAGGAAGCTGAATTCCTCTCTTCCAACAGCCACCACTTACAAACAGCTCCTCAGCCAAGGGCAGAACTTCCGGCCTCCCCTTCCTTTCCATGTGGAAAATTTGTCTTCCTTGATCTTGTGCAGATCTTGTATATACCATCCAATGATTATAAGGTCACATGTACAGCTTCCCTTCTGTGTCTGGGAAGAGCCTCTGTGTCTCATATTCTTTCTTCCCCTTGGGAAGGAGTGTGATACAGACACCCGACTTAGGGCTGAGCTATTAACGATTTTATGAGGACAGAGTCATAAGTATATTCTCTGTGTTGAGGCTCCATCATCCTTTAAGCTGCTGAAGAGCACCAGACATCCTCTTCTGGCATCCTCATCCAATGGGCCAGCTAGGCATGCAGAGCATCCTGTCATCTCCAGGTGGTAACTCGAGGGAGGAAGCTAAGCTCTAAATTCACTTGGCTGGTAGCGGTGCCCCATTTGGCTCTCATGGTCAAGACTTCACCTATGCAGATCCTTAGGCCGTGCATTCCTACAGCAGAAGGGAGTAGACCGTAGGCAGGCAGAGTCTCTGACAGCATGTGTGAAGGAGGGAGGATGAGAGAAGGGACCGGTCAGGTCACTGCAGTTGTTCTGATACCTGGCAGTATCCTTGGAACCCAAGTCTGAAGTCCTGTGTGCATTTGTTTATAGACAGCCTGTCACATAGCCCAGGCTGGCCTCCAACCCAAGTCTGAAGTCCTGTGTGCATTTGTTTATAGACAGCCTGTCACATAGCCCAGGTTGGTCTCCAACTCACTATGTATCAGAGGCTGACCTTGAACTCTTGATCCTCCTGTCTACACTGAGTTCTGGGATGACAGGCATGCCCTACCCTGCCTGGTTTGTGTGGTGCTGAGAGTTTGATGCTGTGGACAGTTCTGCCTTCTGCTGTCACTTTTAGCTAAGGATAAGTTTCTGCGAGAACACAGGCCCGTGGATAAACTGCTCTGTTCACTTGACCAGTCCAGGGTGAGCACAGGTTCTTCTGGAGGGCTTTCCCCAACCAATCAGAATTGGGGGAGTACATGACAGACAGATTGGCTCTTTGCCTTGTCCCCAAGCGGGCCCATAGCTAACTCCCCAGGCCTGCATCCCAAGAAAGAACACAGAGTTGAAGTAGGCCTAGTGGGGGTTTTGCCTGGGTCCCAGCTTAGTCCTGCCATGACCCACCTTGACCTCTGAACCTGAAGTGGGAAGCCTACACTGTGTGCTCTGGAGCTTGTTGTCGTATCAATGAAGTGATCTCAACGAGGCTGAATTCGTTGTTGAGGCTGGGGACAGTGATTGGTGATCAGTATCACACTGAAACATGTTTTATTTTTTACCAACAAGTCTCTAGGTTTTTGGTTTTTTCTGAATGCAAAAGGCAGGTGTGGCAGGCTTTAGGAACCTAGGTAGCCACTGGTAGGTACCAACTCCGACAGGAACAAGACCCCATTGAGGGTCCTAAATATGCCAACTGAATCTGCTCGATATCCTTAGGAAAGTGTGGCTGCCATAGTTCCCATGTTTCAGATGAGAAAACCGAGGCACGAGATAGGTAGTCATTTGTCTGAGGTCACACTGGAATTTGAAATTGTAGCAAGGGCTCAGCCAGTATGGGCGGAAGGAATGAAGGAATGAAGAAATGAAAGAAAACTGCTTTCCTTTTGCTTCTGCCCTTAACCTCGGCCCTCTGGGTGCTCCTGTGCTGGAGAGTGTGGCTGTCTGGGTTTGTCAGTGGTGATGGGTAAGGGTAAGGAAGCAGGCCATTGCTTCAGCGAAGCAGGCTGCCTGTCACAAGCGTGCAGCCACAGTGGAAATGATTGGAGATTAATAGGGAATAATAAGAGAGGGAGCCAAGCCCTTACACAGCTTTCTGAAGGCTAAGCCTTGCATCCAAGGAGGTGCAATTAGCTCCCCAAGCCAAGATGCATAGGGAGTGAAATGGGCCAGCGACGGTTTTATTTTTATACCTGGGTCCGCCCCTGGTCGCTCGGCCTAGTTAGTACCTCTGTCTCTCTAGCTGACTCTGCACCGGCTGCTAGCTTTAATCCACTTCTAACCCAGCTTGCTACACAGCCCTAATATCGAACACAGGAGGCAGACAGCTGCCCGGAGGCATTCTCCATAGAAAGAAAGGCCTCCCGTCACGGAGTACTGTGGTGGAGGTGCAGACACTGGAAGCATCCTGGGGGGGGGGGGAGTCCTGATAGACACATTCAAGGCAGCAGTTGTGGGCGGAGGGGTGGGGGAGCACCACGGGGAGCACCACACCGGGAAGCATCATCACTGAGCATCACTATTTGCTCTCGGAAGATCTATTTCCATTGCATTGTGCTCCTAACACCCAGTACAACCCACAAAGGGCGAATACTCCCATCTCCCCTCCTTCCAGGAGGAGACCCAGAGGTGCCGGCTCCATCCCCCTAAATGCAATAATTATTTTATTGCCCCGGCTTCTCTCTATGAACACATTCCACTTTCACACGTGAAGACACATTCCCACCTAGAATGAGTGCGAGGGAGCCTGTCGAGCTCGGAGAGTGGATATTTTCCCGTCTTCACACGTGCAATGGCATCGTTACAATATTTGCGACCATTTTATGCATGTATTCTAAGATGTCCAACTTCATTAAGGGCGCTCATCAAGCCCTGGATACAGTGCATTCCCACCGGACATGTAGGCCCGGGGGCCTACCAAACAGAAATTTAAACTAACTTGCCTTAAAAAAAAACATTCACATCATTTTCAAATATTCTCACCCCCTCCCCCGTTCTCTCTGCCCCTTGCCATGACTAAGGCATTTGGACTGTCCCGTGATGTGGTTCACATCAACATTTAACTGACAAGACACCCATTAGCATGTCAGAATGGGTGTGCCCCAGTAAATTAAGTAGACAACAGCATCCTTCTCTCCCTCTCTAATTCAATGTTTCGCATCACCCCCAGTCCTCCTCTTCACCCCGCAATAATTTGAGCTTATTAATGAATGTCTCTGTTAAATATCTGTGAACATTTTTAAACTACGGATCAATAAAACTCTTCGTATTTCATCAATCTCATCTTTGCCCCCAAATCCAAAACGATAACTTTCTTGATACTTTCCTTATATTTGGGGGACACGCTGCCCCTGAGCACACCGGGTACCCGGAATGTGGATATTCTCTCGAATAGGATCAGCTCCTTTTTTCGGTAGTTTCTACAGATCTGGACAGGGCTGTCTCTCCGGGTATGCATTACCTAGCTGCAGCTGAAACTTCCCACCACAGTGCCAATAAACAATTAAGTCCATGCTGGGAAAATTGCAACAAAACCTTCTCAAACAGGGCACCCACCCGGAGGAGAGGGAGCAGACCGGCTTTGTGGTACCACCTTGCCAGGAAAAACAGATAAAATCCGAGTTCATATTTCAGGGGCAACCAGGCATCCCTGGGCAAAGGAACTCTGTAGGAAAGGGAAGGGGAGGAGGGCTCTTAATCTCTTAAGGCATGACAAGTAAACCCACAGCTGTATTGTCTCATGCTACTGGGGACTAAACATCCATGGTGGAGGGTCTTGCAGATGGTCACCTAGCCCAGGTCCTCACAGGATGCTGCTTCCCCGATTTATCTTTGTGGCATCAAATTTCCTATTATACAAGGACACCAGAGAAGTCATTCATGCTAATGACGCCTTTAGCTCAGTGACTCTTTTAAAGACCCTGTCTCTAGATGGTTCAGCATCTAAGAGCACTGGCTGCTTAGGCAAAGTAACCAGTTTGCTTTCCAGACACAGATGGTGACTCCCCAACCACACCCAACTTTCACTCCAGGGGATCCAGGGCCCCTTTCTGAGCTCTGCATGCATGACATACAAACATTTCTCACATACATATATTCAGACAATACACCCATAGATATACAGTAAATATGTCTAAAGTAACAATAAATTAAGAAAGACCGTGTCTTTAGATATAATAGGAGATAAATGCTTAGCCAGTGACAATGGAGAACTCAAGCAGCAGGACTTGGAAAGAACAAGGAAGTCATGAATGGGACAAAAATGACGGGAAGCCAGATGGCTAAGGAAGCAGGAAGTAAGTTTACGGGGAGTGGAAGCTGTCTGCAGAGCAGAACGTAGGAAGCCTTGGAAGTGCTTCCGGTCCTACACGCGGAAGCCCTGGGCTACATTGTCAGCACTGAGAGTGGCACTTGAGTGGCTGAGTCAGGAGGATCAGAGCCTCGAGGCCATTTTCTGATACACAGTGAGTCTGAAGCCACGAGGCTCTGCTCAAAAGCAATGTAAACGTTTAAACAATGCTCAGTGCTGACCGTTGTGTCTCAAATGTACCCCAACAGTTCTTGTGGGTGGAGTTTCTCTTACTGCAGCTACTGTTCCCAAGTGCCTCTCCCCAGAATGTTAAAGTCACCTGGTCTATCATTCCTTCCCCTAACACCAAGTGTGGCCTCACCTCCTCTCCCTTTACCTGGTTTACATGCCTCCCCCTTTGAGGTCTTAATCCAAGCACCTCCTTGTACAATGCCCTCTATTCAACACCCCATTTCCCCCCTTTGGGGTGCAGCATTTCATCATCATTTTCAGTTGCTTAGGCGGAGGATGTGTTAATGCAGGAGGAAGGAAGAGAGTAGCTGTCTGTAAGGATGGTGGATTCCGACGTCTTTAAGACCCAAAGTGTGAAGATCCGAGCCAGAGACAAGGATTTGAAAGTTTCCAGCTTAGAGTGTCTAGCTCAAGCCACGATGCGACTGGGACCTTCTGGGAAGAGGTTCCGAGTCAGGGAAGAAGAGGGGAGAACCTTCGTTCAGTTCCAGGATTAGAGACGGCAGATGGTAAGCCAAGAGACAACACGAAATCCCAACAGAAGTTCCTGGGCTGCGTCTTCCTTTTATCCCAAGTGGGAGATAATTTTAGAGGCCCTAGGAACCTTGTGTAGCATGGGGGCTGAGTACACAGAGGCTGAGTTCTGAGCTCATGGTCCTGTGTGCATGCTGTGGTCAGAGCTTCTGGGGGTTGAGACACACGGTACCTTCATATTCCCTGAGCCCGGCTGTGCCAGCCACAGCCTGTCAGACTGGTTCTGAGGCGTGTCTGCACAATGACCCTGCTTGCAGAGTGCATAGCAGATCTCCTTAGACCTGCACCCCCTTCCTCAGATGTTTCTTTCTCCTCTTATCTTTTCAGAGCAGGAACAAGTGGACAGAACTCCAAAAACTCAGACTGTATCGGAGCCACAGAGCTTCAAAACAACATTGTTTCCAGTAAAGATCTACTTCCTAGCTCACCCAAACCCTGGGTGGGTGCTGAAAACCTTTGTCACTAGATCAGAAGGCCCCTGAGAACTTACACATCTCATGACCATGGGAGAGGATCTGGTTAGAGTATCAGGTAGTATTCAAGAGTCCGGCAAGGAATGGAACACCAGGCCAAAACACCACCTCCTGCCATCTCCCCCGCCATTAATCCCCAGAGTGAGAACCCCCCCTCAACCGTTTGATTCACCCCTGCTGGCTAGAACCTGAACTTTCTGGTTTCAGATGGATGGCAATAACTTTTCTCTGCTCCATTTGGTCACTTCAAAACTGTCTGCATCAGGAAAATCCATTTTCTTTTACTTCATCAAGTGAAGACTGTTCCCCATCGGTCTTTCTGGAAGGTTCAAGGGTCACCTTAGCTATGTGGCGTTTCTGTTTCCTTCAGGGTCAAGTACGGTGAACACCACTTTCAGTGCAGAGTTGGTCTGCTGGTTCAGTAACCTAACAAAAACTAGGAACCGCCTAGCTGGCATCACCACCAGGCAGACGTAGCGCGTCTGCACGGAAAAGCACGGAGCGGGGTTAAGCTTCAGGTTGAGCTCGTACAGTGAGTGGAAAGATGAAGGGGAACAGGAAGCGATTCTGGGTCAATAGAAGGGTTGAGAAAATTGCCTTTTCTCCATGTTTCTGCCAGCTTGGGGCCATTGGAGACGTATTATTGCAGCGCTGACTGGCTGCATTTTGAAGTTCCTGGTGTTCAGAGTGGTCACAGAGATTGATTATTCAAGTCCCTTCCAAAATGGAGTGCTTATTCAAAAAAAAAAAAAAAAAAAAAAAAAAGTCCACTGAAGAGCCCCGTAATGTTAAATTGTTCTGCACGATGCGTGCCCAAATCCTTTATCACTTCCAAATTCAGCACTTCACATATTTAAGAGCACTCCACTTTAGGAGTGAATGGGGTGTTCTGGGCACATGCATACTGGGCCAATTTAGACTCCCTCAATGGTGCTGGTGGACTGAAGAGCTCTCCAGCTCTGTGGAGCACAGCCCTGGCATGGGCCTGTGAGTTCTCGGGGCTTTCGGAGCCAGAGGCCAGCTGGCTTCTGGAATGCTGTCCTACACACACAACTATGGGCTGATCTCACTCCTCACCTTGACATATCCAGGGTGTTGTTCTCCTGCTGATTCTCAGTCTTGCTGCAGGACTGAGGAGGGGGTAGGCGAGTGCATTGGCTGCTCTTCTCAGAGCCCGGACAAGGTACCTGACAGGAAGCAACTTAAGGAAGCACGAAGGATAGGGTGTATTTCAGCTCAGTTGGAGGGGTAGTGGGCCATCGGGGTGGGAAGGCACTGGGAGCAGGAGTGTGAGGCTGTCTCTACAGGCAGGGAGCAGAGGAGGAATGAGTGCAGCTGTTCAGTTGTGCCTATCTGTCTCATTTTATCAGAAACTGTCACAGACACACCCAGAGGCCTCCCACTTGTCTCCCGAGTGACCCTAGAGCCCATCAAGTTGATGTTTGATATTAACCACCACACAGACTGTTTCCTCAAGTGCTACCACCCCAGGAGCCTCAGAGCTAGCTGGCTTGTCTAGGATCAGAAGGGCAGAGACAAGTGGCTCTTAGAGTGCTAGCCTGTGTCAGCTCCAACTGCGGTTTCTGATAGTCTTTCATTGGTTTATGATAGGATGCTCGTACAATGTGAGACGGATGGTGAGAGATGGTCCTACACAGGGGACATCTGGCTCTAGGCCTGGGAGCTAAGTTGGCTGGAGCACAGTGTGGAAATAACAAAGACTTGGGAAGGAGAAATTCAACCTCGCCTTGACCCCTAACTCCAAGGTTAGAGTTCCTTGCACTTACGAGAAACCAAAGTTCTGGTTGAAACTGAAGCTACGTGACTCCTGTCCATATCTTTCTTGAATGTGCTGACTCCAGAATATAAACTGGTATCCTGATGGTATCTTTCAAATGATTCTCATTGACTTTTTCCTTTCTGCTTTTCCAGTTCCGAAGCTCATGCTTTGTAAACTACATACTCATGTCAGGTAGACCAGGTGTCTTCACCCTACACCTTTTTTTTTTCCCAAGAAGAGAAGGCCTGTGCCTTTTTGGCTTGAGCATAAATTTGGTCCCTAAGCTGGATCTGGATAATAAATCAGCACTACAGATGGGACTAGAATAAGTCCATAGGACTGTACCTTTTTGCAACCTTTCCAGATGTGGCATCAGAGACACCTACCTGTTTTGGGCATTGCATACCATCCTATTTTGCATGAGTTGGGTCAGTCTGTTAATAATAAGATGGCTTTATGATTGTTTGAATGCCTTCACTTTTTCTTTTTAACCAGAATGTTTTAATGGTCAAAAGAGTGTTTGTGGATTCTCATGCTGAGGGTTGGGGGTCTTAGATAACTTTGGGCAGTGCTTGTTCTCTGGAGTATCAAGGTAGCTAGTGGTGAAGCTGAGAACCACAGATCCTTGGGGATATGAATAGAGACTGGTTTTCTGGCTTTTCACCTGTGGTTTCTATACCTCAGCTCCTGAACACTTCCCTCGACTTTGTCAAGAGATCTCACTTCAGGGATTAACAGTCTATACTTATCAGCTATCTGCTTTTTTTGCAAATGAAACTAACATTGAAGCTTTGACACTGGCATAATGCAAGGAATATTCTATTACTAGTGAAAGGCAGAAGATTTTATTAGATGATGTTTGCTACATGCCTGGGGAGAAGAGAAATAGAAGAAAAAGAGACTATAAAATCTATACTAGAAGGAAGTCATCTTAACACTGTGAGCAATGGTCAGAAAGAAACAACGGCAGAGTAGAGTCTCAGGACATTGTGAATGTAAAAAACAGATACTGTGTGCTATGATGCAGGCATGAGCCCCCTCCCCAAAGATGTGTGCATTAGATGTTGGGTAGTGAGTGAATCCAGCCATCCATTCATAAGGGGGGGCAACCTGTATTCTACAGTATGTTATATGGCTGGGCTGAGCTAGTCTTTAGTGTAGGTATAATAAATACATCTTCAATTCACTGTACTTTCAGCTTATTAGTAGATTTATGATGAGAACAAAGTCCACTGTAAACTAAGGAGAATCTGTACTGATACTTAAGAACATATAAGGAAAGGAAAGAAAGACACCATGCTCCCAGAAAACAGATATGAATTATCCTTGCAGAAATAACTTTTAATTAAAAGCCAAAGTTTCATTAGCCACCGTGAAGCAATAGAAGAACAGAAAATTACTTTTTTTGAAGTACTGAACAAAAATTACCTTTAAGCTCTAATTTTATATCCAGCGAAACTATCCTTGAGTATTCTGGCAACAGAATGATTTTCTTAAAGTGGCAGCTTAGGAGGTTTCTCACATATGAAGAAAGAAAAGTCACTGTTACTCTGTTTGAAACATATTTGAAAGAATGATTTCAGTAGGAGAATGGATATATATGTACATGTGTGTGTGTGTGTGTGTGTGTGTGTGTGTGTGTGTATGGTGAATCTTTAAATCTTTACTGTGTGTGTATCTGTGCAAAACATATGTATAGAGAGAGTTGTGTATTGTATGGATGCAGCACCTGTCATTTAAAAAACCTAGGTTTAGGCAAGAAGTAGGGATGAGACACTCATGAGGAAAACAAGAGAGGAGGTGTAGGGTTGCTGAAAAGAGGTGACCGCATGGTATGTGGTCACAGGTAATCGGCCATGGGGTAGAATGTAGTTAAAATGATTGGATTATTTTAGTTATGATCTAGTCAAAATAGAGACTAGTTATATGGTCAAGGTATTTGTGAATATACTTTGAGTCTGAGACCTATTTCTGGGAGCACGCAGCTGGAAGAAGAACCAGATTTAACATGTTTCTCTGTGTGTCTAAAGTAATACACCAGAAATGAAGTAAGATGATAATTTAACACTTGACAAGCACTGTGATGTAACATCATGTTTGCAAGAACCAGAGGTGGGAGCAGGGTCAGGGTAGGGAAAACCCTAGGCTGGCCGGTAGAAAACAAGGTACTTAGTACTCAGGAAAAATGATCCTGATTTGTTCCTCCTGAGGAAGTCTGATTTTATTATTGTCTTTCTTACTTTATGTCAATGGGACTTTCCAGAAATTTTTTGATACTATCTGGTCTTTAACACCCCCTCTTCAAACCCTGTTTGGTGAAATGTATTCTGATGGGTTATTTATAGGGTTCTGACATAAAGTAAGAGTCCCCTAGCCCTGCCTGGATGCTGACTTTAGTGGCAGCAGTTAGGAAAGTGTCATTTATTTTTTTCTAAAAATGTAACTTACATCTCCCTCATTCCTTCACACAAGGTCCTTCATTTAAGACAGTAATATTAGTCCTGTCTTTAGGGGCTAAAGTAGCTTAAGAAGAAGAGGTAAGTCATGTTTCAAATTCACATTTCCCTAAATTTTAATATGTTATTTCCAAACCTTTACCGACTTGACTTTCTGACCCAGTACATGTATGGGGCCCAAGAGATCAAGGCTCCTACAGGGCCATTAATTTCAGGGTTTGTTTCCTGGAAGCAAAACTAACACATGTTCATTAGGACATCTTAATTGGGAACAAAAATCACCATGGAGACTGTGAACATGATTTAGGAAGAGTGGGTCATGCTGGTCAGCTTTCATTTGGATTTTGTTTTATTTCATTTTATTTCAAATCCTTCCCAAGCCCAGAAACAGCCGTTTGTGATAAAAGATAATGGCCTGAGAAATATCCTTCTGTAACATCCTGGCTGTGTGAGTTTGCATAACTCAAATGTCCCACCAGGGAGCTATCTCAGTCCATCACCCTGCTGAGAGGGAGTTGGGGTACCTACATGTGAATCACAGATCCCCAAAACTGCTACCATGGGATGTTACAGAAGATGGCCACCGGGGACCCATGTCTCCTTCTTCTTTCTGACATCCTCAATCGTACTGAAACAGCTGATTCCCAAGTGTGCATGCCTTGATATGCATCTGGAGGCAAGTCTTCATTTCTCTATACTGGGGCTGCCTGCATCAATGCTACCACCACAGAGCTGACCTGTAGATCATGGAAGACTCAGGTTGGACTAGACCAGCTGGGTGTGCACATGGGCCGTTTCTCTCTGTGCTTTTCTCTTTATCATTTGATTAAAGTCTTCCCCCAACATCCCTTTGCCATTAAGATGTCTTGGTGTCATTTAGGGTGTTAATTGAGAGGAGGTTTAAGCTCATCAAAGCGATTATAAGTGATAGTTAAAAATTTCTATATATGGCCTGCGCTGGAATCAGCACAGTGGGGTGCCATTTTTTCTTTTATCCAACTGACATTGGTAATAATACATGAAATTATTACCAAATCGCAGCTGCGAAGATGATATCATGATTTTTTTGTGTGTGTAATCTTTGATGAAAAATTAATTTTTGAGAGGGATAATTTAAAATGATTTAAATAGTATTATACTGGAGTCCTTGCTGGTAATTAACACCGATCCTGTCAGAACTGAAGCCACCTTTCAGCTGCTTCTGAAGTTACCTACAGTATTTGTCCCTTTTGTGCTAGTGATTATGGCTCTCAGACCTCATTTTTGCTGTCCTGGGGCCATTGAAGGAAAAAGCTCCTGACAGGAGCGGTTGTTCTCCAGTTCCCTTCTTTACTCATATCTAGACCACGGTCTGGGCCAGGAGTGGTCTCTAGTTTAGCTTTCAAGCCCATCTAAGTAAATAGGCTTATCGTACTGTTATCACGCTGGGTACCTGGCTCTCGACAGTTCCATAGAAAGACATGACCTCATATATATTCCTTTAATTGACGGGACAGGTCTCACCCTTCACTTTAGAGACCCGACTTTCTCAGAAATCCACTCTTTTTTCTTTCCCCACCACAATAGCAGAAATTAATTAATTAATTAATTAATTAAATACATTAGGAAAAACAAAAACCCGAGCATCCTAACAAGGTACGGCTGAAAATAGATTTCCCTCTCTTTAGTTTCTTTATACTTTAAATGACAGAAGTGTGTGGTACCCTCTATATAAAGACCTGCAGGAGAGGTTATATAAAAAAAAAGAAATACAGTGAAATTTAACCAGGGAGAAGAAATTGAATGGGAATACAGGTGAGCTGTACACCCTTCTGAGCCGAGAATTCTGCTTTCTTCTTTTCTAACATGCTCCTGATTTTTTGACAAGAGACATGTGCTAGATATTCATGGCAGTGGCTGTACCTGCCACTTCTTAATTTCTCTCCCTCAACTTTCGTGCCGAGAAGGAAGAGGATGGGGCAGGGGGTGGAGTGACAAGCGAAGAGAAAGAGAAGGCAGGGGAGGAGGGAGGGAGAAGGGCAGATGACAGGAAAGCTTTGAGAAAGGTTCTTCTGACCATCCGCTCATTAACATAAGAGTATATAGTCCTGGCTTCCCAAGTTAGGTGCAATTTTACTCTACCAGAACACGATTGTCACTCTTACATGATCCCACACGGCAAAGGAAGAAAAAGAGGTGAAAGAGAAAGCCCGTTTTGCAAGCAGAAAAGAACCATTTTATGGGTGGAGGTGCTGTATGGGCTACACTTGTCTGTGAGGCAGGCAATATGGAGATGTTACTTAGATCAGATCTCTCCTGATAAGGGAAGGCTGCATTCCTGGCTCAGGCAGAGGGAGACTCAACACCTGGCAAGCCTTATCTTATCAACTGTGCTGCCTTAGGTGACCATGTTTATACCTCTCTGGCCAAAAAGGAGGCCCTCGGAACCATCAGGCTTGCCCATGCAGGATCATAGAACTGGCTAGGCAACACAAACTGGGCTTCCACATCGCTGCCAGGGACTCGGACTAAGATGTTTCCTTTCACTCTAAATGAATGGCTAACACTCAGCACATGAAAACACCAGTCATCCTACCAGACATGAGCACACAGAGCTGGGACTAAGCACTACTGCTCCAGGCACCCGGCAACTCCAGAGAGGTGAGCCCTGGTCTGTCCCATGTTCTGGACTCTGGTCATGGCTGAGATACAATCAGAGTCTCTGCCATGGGGCTTCCTGTCACCAGCTTGTCCCCAGGATGTGGGATCTTGTCAGCATCTAGGAGCTCCAGCTGAGTGTGCACACTTGGTATACCAGCAGCCGGCAGAGCACTGGGCTCATAGACATAGTATGGGAGGTACAGCATTTTCTGGGAAGACCAGGGCACCTTTCAGCTTCATCCATTCCTAGATTCCCCGGATTCAGACTTAGAAACTCTGGGTCAGCATCATCCAATGCTTTGCTCATCCACGTTCTCAGCTGAGGGAGAAAAGAGCTTTCTCCCCCAGAAAGTATTTTCATGAACATGGGGGGCCTTTTCAAATTCCGTTTCAATCTTGATTCCAAGATTCACAATGGCAGAGGTTCCCACGTTACCATGTTTGCTCACTCACTCAACAAACGTTTCCTAAGTACTTAGGAGGTACTGGGTTCTGCCTTGAAGATCCCAAGGTAGCCAAGAGGAGGTCTGCCCTTTATGCCCAGAGTGTTGGGAAACTATCTAGCAACCTGATTAAATGAATAGATTAATGAATCGATGATTTAAAAAGAAAGTTCCCTCTGATGTTTCACAGAGGAAATATTGGCTAACCTTCCCTTTAGGGAATCAGAAAGTAAATATTTTAGGCTTTGTGGGCCATACAGACTCCTGCAATTACTCAATATTGCATACATGGTCTTAGACAATACATCCATGAATGACAGACCAGGGACACAAGATTTGCAATCACACACACACACACACACACACACACACACACACACACACACACACAACACACACACAGTTACAGCATTTCTTCCAGGTCTGCTCTGTGAGCTGGGTAATGGGTCATCTGGGATTGAAGAGAGTTAGGCTTTGGTGAGGTTGTTTGACTACTTGGTGTCAGGCAGTCACTCTGTCTTGAGTATTTAGAAGGGAAATGTTGGTATGGACTGAGGCAGGGGGATTTTGCCTGCTGCAAGTTTTGGCTCTTCTCTCTCTTTTGGGTTCAGATACTCCCGAGAAACAGGAGGGCTTGTCCAGTTGGCAAGGCTGGAGGGTGAGGCAGGCGTGGGCAGGGAACGAGTGCTAAGCCAGGCCAGCCAGCAGGCCCAACACCTGCATGTCATCCTGTGTCCCTGTGTGAGCATGCCACAGGCTATGGTACAAAGCTGAGAATGCTTCATGCTTTGGCCTGCTCAAGACACACCCTGCCCTTTGATTGCAGGCTTCCAGTGAAGGATCCAGTATCTTAGGAGTTTCCAGAAGTTTGGTCTGTCTTCAGAGAGTGACCAGGGTTCTTCATAAAGGGGTCTTCCCTGTCTCTCCATAGCCTTCATCAACTTACCGGTTAGTCATCAACAGGTAGCTGTTTCCATAAACCTGTTGGTATCTTTATGACTCTAGTGTAGGTGTCAGGGCCTTCTTTGTTGCTGTTCTCATCATTAAAGCCAACTGCCCCCAGTGAACATAGGTTCACTGGAAGCAGGTTTCTTGATTCCCTTAAAGACATGGTTCATGTCTCTCTGTCTGCAGAATAAGCTACTGAGAGTTTGGGAGGTAGGACATTGTGCTCAGTGTCCTAATAACCACATCTTCGTATTACTTGGGGCTACACACCCAGATTTAGGGACCACGCACTAGGCTAACATTGAGGGCACTGAGTATCCCCATCCTACCTGAGCATCCAGATGACTTTATCTGCATCTCTTTCTATAGACATCACCGTGATCTTGTGTCTTAAGTATTTATGCACAAGTCATCTCTCGAGGAGATTGTGGTACCCCAATGGTCCATCTTTCTAAGCTACCACAAGGCAGCATGTGGCATAGGATTTTTCAGTGCCTGGGCATGAATCGGAGGATAGCATCTAAGGGGCAGATTAGGGCACACAAGGACCACATAGACAATGACCTCATGAGGACCCTAGGAGCCTCCTCACTGCCACCATCAGCAAAGGAAGTGACTCCATCTGGAAGAATGGAAGAGGGCTTATAATGAAACAGGGAAGCAGGATTTGAAGGAAGAAACTACAGGTTGAGGTTTAGGTCCCAACTCTTCAGTTGGTCATGGCTGGGTGGCCTCTTGATGTCCCCTGATACTCCTCTTTTCTTGTTAGTTATGCAGGATATTGCTGCTCATTTTGGAAACATGTCAGTTATAATGTTGAAATTGAATGTCTGAAAACAAAACAAAACAAAACCCTTTGAGCCTGGTACAATATCAGTAATTCATAGGTTTAGTGTCTCGTGGATCTCAGACTGTAAGTTCCAAGACCGTAGGAAACATGTCTGTTTTCTTGAGCATCACGTTTTATCAGCCAGGAAAGGTCCCAGCATCAAAATTCACCCTGAGAAAAGAGAATCATGATTTGCTCGTTTGTGCTCTATGAAGTCACTAGTTGTCAAGACAAGTTCCCAGGTGGAGATTCTTTCTTCCCACAGCACCTGTGTCAAGCTGTGTGGACACTGTTACAGGTGCACACTTGCGATACAGAGGGGTCAGAGAGGCAGACTTGTTAGAGGGTGGGTTGAGTCTGTGTAGCCCTACCCAGATGGTGGAGATGCTGCTGGGACCCAGTAGAAAAGCAACCTGGTAAGCTCACTGTGTCAGGCAGATGGCTCAAGGGTAAAGGCTCTGCCAACTCTCAGGTCAGACTTGCCCATGCAGGTTGGCACCATGTAGAGCCTCGGCTGAGTTTACCCTCCCTAGGGCACCTCTGCTGTTTCTTGTTTTGTTGAGCTTTGTAAGTGTGAGTGGGCCAGACTGTGATCACGCTGTGTCCCGGGCTCATCTCCACCCTCCACAGGCTGTCTGAGTCCCTCTGATAGGAGTAGGGAGGGCCCAGATGGGATCAGAGCCTGGAGAGACCAGGCCCCAACAGGGTGGATTAATCATTCCAGCCGTCACCCTGGCAAGGACAGTGTGACTCACACTGAGCCAAAAGGACTGCCCGTGGCAAACTGGCAGATGTTTGTTACCACAACACCAAACCTCTGTACTCTTACACTCAACGAATGTTTGTTCTGTGGTCATGAGATTTGTTTAGAGTCTTCACAGCTGGGCAATCCACGCAGTCTCCCAGAGAACCTGGCCAACCGTGCTGGGCTTGATTTTAAGATGGCGAATATCTGTAGGCCTTTGTCAATATCTTAAGAGATAGACAATAATACCTGTTCCTTACTAAGGGACAGCACAAAGCATTAGTCTGGGCAGACTGGAGCAAAGTGTCATGGCCTTAGCATGACTGTTGCTTGAGACACATTTCCATATTTCTGGGCAGCTGTAATAAACAAGCCATGTAGCACAAACCAACATAAACATGCCCATGACTATTTTGCCTAGCTCCCTAGTAGTGTACCCCAGATTTTTGCTGTTTCTCCTGGCCATGTGCTCATGGTCCATCTCCCCTCATTGTGGATTCCTTCTTCTCCTTGTCTCCTACTTCTCCTTTCTCTTCTTCCTCCCCAACCAGGTAACAAAAAAATCTACCTACCTCTACCCCATCCAGTAACTGATTGCCACTATTTTTTTTTTAACCAATCATTTCAAATTAAGGAACGGGTTTGCACAACAAAAGCTTGTAAATGTTACTAGTATGCTTAGATCTTTGGTATAGAATTTAGCATTATAATAAATAACAACAGACCAAACCTCAACAGTGCCACAAGAGCAGGTGATTTAGACAACAAATAGTCATCTCACACAGTTCTGGGGGTTGAGAGTCAAGGTGTTATCCCATTTGGTGAGAACTGCTTTCGGGTTTGTAAATGGCAGCTACTGTGCCCTTGCCTGGCAGAGAGCAGAGATGGCAGCATCTTGTATTTTTGTTGTTTGTTTGCTTGTTTATTTTCTTGAGACAGGCTCTTTCTATGTAGCCCAGGCTGGTTTCAAACCCATGATCTTCCAGGCTCAGCAGCCTGAATGCTGAAATTATAGTCATACACCACTATACCTGGCTTGTGTTGTCTTTTTGTATGGTACTCAAGCTTCATTTTGTCGTTATAAACCACTCTGACCAAAAGTAACCTAGAGGAAGAAAGAGCTTTATTTCAGCTTACACATCACAGTCCATCATTAAGAGAATTAAGATCAAGAAGTCAAGGCAAGAGCTGGAAAGAGAAACCGTGGTGAAATGCTTCTTGCTAGCTTACTCACTTTCAGGCTCAGCCAGTTCTCTTATATCATCCAGAGGGCCCTTCCTAGGGATATCGCTGCCCATAGTGGGCTATATCAATTAGCAATCATGACAATTCCCCATAGACATGCCCATAGGCCAATCCTATCTCAATTGTTTAACTGAGATTCCCTTATCAGATGGCTCTAAACTGTATCTGCTGACACTTATAACTAAGTACGATATAAGGGTCTAAATTTCATTCACCAAGAATCCCTATTTGAGACTCAAAGGCTTTGCCACCTCTTGAGATTGTAACTTTATGAAGTATGATCTTCAACCTGTGGGTAAGTGGGGCCTGATCAGATGCTTTTTGGTGGTTTCTAACACGGATGCTGCTCCTATGCATGGAAAGATGCATCTCTAGTTTCTACCTTAGGCTCATTAGTCAAGTCAACAACACAGAACAATCAACCAAACACATCTCCGCAGGTTCTCAAGTGGCCCCGGAAGGTAAAGGTGCTGAGAGCACTCCTTGGGAAGAGTCCTTGGGGAAAATGCTCATTTTTCAGTGCATCTCTTGGCAGGTGGCATGTCCTGCTAAGTACCCAACCTTACTTTTAAGGCTCCAAGGAGAAACTCGGAGAAATCGGGACATATTCTTCTTAAAGTGAGGCTGGGTAAGGAGAGGGTATGTATCCTCTGAGCAGAATCCAGCCATTGCCTCTGAATGTACTCTGCTCCGTTTTCCTCCTTGTTTTCATTCTGAAGATCCTGCCGATAGATAAAGAGGGGAGCCTGCCCCATCCTAGATGGAATCACCAAATCCTAGAGAGATCCTTTCTACAATGGCCTGTAGGTTTGTGCTTTCTGGCATTTTCTGTGTTGGAATCCTAACCACACACGGTAGCATTTGGAGATGGAATTCTTAGGAAATGATGAGGTCTTGTCAGCAGAAACATCAGGAATGAGATGAGTGTACTTTCTTATAAGAGACCCTAGAGAACTGCCTGCTCCTTCTACCACAAGAGGGCACAGAAGGAGGCCTTTACCAGATATGCAATTTGTCTACTAAGCCTTGGGTCTACTAGCCTTCACAAGTATGGGATATATGTATATTTTTGTGACCCAGCATTCTCTACATTAGTTCAAATGGATAAGATACTGTTCCCCCTTTCAGTTCTCCTGGTGTCTTTTATAAGGCAAGACTCTTCTTATTGAGAGTCAGGAACTCTCGTCCATTGGCTTTTTTTTTCCCAAAAGAGTTGATGTATGAAGCTGAGTTGAGGTTGACTTTTATTTGTATGGAGCTGTTTATTATATACTCTGCTTCTCAACAGCTTTGTATTGACCCCAACATAGTGTCTGGTACATGAGTGATTGATGTTCAGTAAGATACACAGAATTGAACGGCACTCTAAATCTTTTTGAAGGTAAAGTATCTGCTCTGATTTCTTAAGACATCTGTAGCTGGAATTAAGCATACCCCCTAACTCACTGAGCCATTCTGAGAACCAAAGGAATAACACAGATTTGGGGAGTAGAAGTCAAAGATGGCCCCCATTCTCAGGTTCCGCCTCCATGTTTAATCTCTCCGTAGCACCCCCTCCTTCAGTGGCAAGACTGCTTGAAGGTGTGAGATGGCTCTCCTGTGAGTATGCAGATGTTATTTTGTCTTACAGTGGAGTCATAGCCTGGTCAACCTACCAGCAGTGGAAGATACTTTAACTCAAACTGTGTTTACCATGGACACTTTGTAACTCAACTGAGCTCCTCTAGAGCTGGCTGGGGACACAAGATTGCCTTACAGATTGGGTACCATGAGGAAAGATTGCACCATGGATGGTTGGTTTGAAGAGACTGAATTGGAAATTCAGAGTGGCTTGATGGTAAAAGTGCTTGTGCTGTGTGGAAGCCAGCCTACAATCAGAGGATGAGGACAGATGGTCCCCTGCACAAGCTGGATATCCAGATTAGCCAAACAGTGGGACCCCACATCTGTAATAAAGTGAGGACACCTGAGGCAGTGAGCATCAACCCCCTGCATCCACACATATGCAGCCACTTGTTTCTACATGCCTATGACCATACATACAGAAGCCCAAGGAAAGTGTGACATCTACTGAGCACATGTTGCTTTTAATCTCGCGTTAAGTAGGAGAGCTATGCGTCAAGCCAGTAGCGCCATCTCAGGGAGTGTCTGAATTGTGATATGGTAATGAAAGATGCTACCGATACCAAAGACGTGCCACATTGATTGTCTTTGAGTCTAAAACAGGAGTGTCCTGGATAACCTGATCTGACCGGGAAGCCCAGACAGCAGCAGATACCGTTGGCTTTGAAGAAAGCAGAGCCACCTCGAAACTTGACTACGGAGTGGCCTCATGAACTCATGACAGAGATAGGAGAGTAGTTTCTCTAACTTGAATGTGTCCACTGTGGTCAGCAAGAGACAACAGGGAGCCTCATTCCTGCAGATGCAAGGGACAGAGTGCTGCTGATAACCATCGGTGTTTTCATGCAGTAGGAGAACGTCCCATGAGAGCCCTGACAGCTGTACCTGTAGGATTTTTGTGGGTCCCTGGAACCCACATTAAAGCTGGTAAAGCTGGAAAGGTAAAGGTTGAATGAACACCCAGAGAACCTAAGACCACGGGAGGCAGGACTTAAGAACTGGGGTCTCCACAAAGGCTTGTTATTATACCAAACTGGAACACACGGGGTAGTCCAGATGCAATGGGAGTTCATAGAAGGGTGGGGGAGGTTGGAGAAGAAAGCCTGGGTAACACCTTTACTTCCAACATGGCAGGGAACTGCTGGGCCCAGTGTCCTCTATTGAGCTCCACGCAAAGCACAGATAAGAGGGAAATAAGGATGAAGTATTGCCATATTGGTTTTCAAACACTGGGTATAGAATTGTATCCCATACGTGGGTCAACAAGTTTTCTGTTAGTTTGATTGTGGTTAAAATATGGCAAATAAATGAGTCTCTTGAAAACAGAGTCACATTTAGGTCTTCACAAAGACTGCAGGAGAGCTTAGCTTCACCTCTCTGGCAGAATATGTGGTATCCATGGAACCCATCTCTTGATTGGTAGCAGATATGTGGTGTCCATGAAACCCATCTCTTGACTGGTAGTAACCATGAGGCAGTAAGTAGGAATCATAACCATGTCCATGGGCAAGTTTTCTGTGTCAGCAGGGTGTGGACTGGGTTAGCAGAGAGCACAAAGCTTACTCTAGGAATCCACATGGAAACAAACTAACCCTTAAGTTCCTTACTTTCCTCTTTGGCTGCATTAGCCTCAGGCAGCGGAGTCCAACTTGCCAGATTTTGTTATTATGTTCCAAGAGTCTGACTTTCTAGTCCGGCCCATGAAGCTTAAGGGTTCTTTCTGAGACCAGGCAGGTGTACGGAGCCTGAGAGTTTAAGACTGACCATAGTCCTGTGCTTTATTTAGTCAGATATTAAAAAACAAACAAACAAACACACAAAAAAACGCCACTTAGGAATGGGTGTCACAGTCCCCTTCATTCGGATTCTCCAGTGTCTGTCTTCTCTGCCTGGTTGGTACCTTTCTTCTTCCTTGGGCTGAAGGGTTCTTGTCTCTATCTCACTGTTTCCAGGGATTTGGCTTTTGGAAGAAAGAAAGGAAATTAGGGCAAACAGCATAGTTTATTTTTGCCTTGGTGTCCTCTGCCCATGACACAGTGAATACCAGAAAAGCTGACCTAGGTAAAGGTGATTGGTAGCTAAGTGGGAATGATTTCCAGGAGAAAAGAAAAGAAAACCAAACATCTCTAGTTTCCACTGTGGAGATACTCTCCTGCCATGCCACGGTGTCCACCCTAGCTGCTTCCTTAGTCCCGTTGTGTTGTTCTCTTGCTGTGAAGAGACACAATGGCCACAGCACCAACTCTTATGAGAGAAGACTTTTAACTGGAGCTGGCTAACCACTTCAGAGGTTCAGTCCTTTATCTTCATGGCAGAAAGCATGGCAGAATGCAGGCAGACATGGTGCTGGAGAAGGAGCTGAGAGTTCTACATCTGGATCCACAGGCAGCAGGAAGAAAGAGAGACACTGGGCCTGGATTGAGCTTCTGAAACCCCAAAGCCCACCGCCAGTGACACACTTCCTCCAACAAGGCCACACCTACCCCAACTATACCACACCCCTTAAGGCTTCTAAATAGTGCCACTTCCTGATGACTAAGCATTCAAATACATGAGCCTATGGGGGGGCATTCTTATTTAAACCATCACAACTGCCCTGTCCAGTGGCTACTGTCCTGTCACCGGCTTCTGAATGACCCCAATGTCTGTGTGAGAGAACGAAGAATACAGGACAAGTATAAAATTTAGGGTGTACGAAAAAGCAAAAACTGGATTGGCTGCCCTTGCTGAAGTTGAAGTGTGGAAATTGCTTTAGGATAAAAAGAAAAAAGTGAAAATTCAGAGTTACAAAGGATGTATGTATAAAGCAATCCTAAAGCAAGATAAAGTAGATTACTGCAAGGAAAAGTGAGGTTAGCTATCTCAAGTTCTGTTTATAGTTTCTTTCTGTCTGATAGAAGCATCCACTTTCTTCCTAGATCCTCTAACTCCAGCCACACTGATTGGCTAGTACGGAAACTAGGCTGGAGTTGGACCAATCACTCTCTCATATCCTCACCCACCCCACTGGTTGCTTATGGACATGTGACTGACTGGCCCAGTCTGAATCTACTTTTGAGGTTGTCTAAGGTGCAGTGGATGAAGCGTGCACATGTGTATGAAAACAAGAAGGAAGGAGCCAAAAAAGCCTGAGCCCAGGGCTGTCGGTGGCCTTGTTCCAGCCACATGAATACAAACTGCTTGAGAGTAAGGGATGCAGTAGAGGAGAATCAGGGGCTCAGAGAGAATGATGGTGGAAGTCTCTTCCTTGATTCTGTCTGTATCCCTGAACAACCATACTGGGTCATGTGACTCGTAGATAGCCTACCCTCTTTTATTCCTAAGCTAGTCTGTCTTAGTGTGTGTGTGTGTGTGTGTGTGCGCATGTGCATGTGTGTTGTAAAGGTATGTGAATGTTTGCAGATGTATGTGGTACACATGCACATTTGCATACATGTGCAGAGTCCAGAGATGAACACTGGTTATTAGCTGCTGTAGTCGGTTGCTCTCTAGCTCATTTGTTATCTTTTTACACAGGTATCTCACTGAACCTGCAGGCCATTGAATGGCTAGATTTGGCTGGCCAGTGATCTCCAGGGACCTGCCTGGCTCTGCCTTTCCTGTACTGACTGAGATTACAGAAACAAGCCCCTGATCCTGTCTCTTCCTATCCATTTTGGGGGATGCCCCATGCTTGTTCAGGAAGCGTTATATCAATGAGGTTGTCTCCCTAGTCCTCCCTAATTCTCCCTAGTCCTCCCTAGTTCTCTCTAGTCCTTCCTAGTTTTCCCTAGTCTCAGAATTCTTTTCTGCAGATTAAAGAAGAATCATCCTAGATTAAGGACTAATTATGTTTCACCATCTAGGTCTAGCCAGTAGCACAGAGCAAAGGAAAATATTACCTGCGAGGCCTCAAGTCAGACAAACTGAGGATGCTCCATTTATCATCCCCATGACCCTGGGCAAAGATGCCCAACCTCTCTATTTTATTTATCCCAGTTTATTTATCTATAAAGAGGGGAATGAAGGATAGGAAGTCTTTGAATTCCCAAGAATAGGTTGGACTGGTCATTTTTCATTTCTTTCCCAGAGCCACCTTTTAAAGCTCCACCTAGAACCCATTTTTAAACAATGTATATTGTATACTTACTATTATACATCTTTTTGAAATTCCTCAATCTACAGGTACACAGTTCAGACTCCAAATAAAACATCTCCTTCACTGACCGATTCATGTCTATGAGTTGACACAATCAATGTTTATTTAAGGATCTTTTATGCTAGAGAAGTAGAAGTCTGGCTTGGGGAGGGGGCGTGATGGACCAGCTCTCTTCTCTGCGGAGAGAATGTCTGTAACTAACCAGAGAGTAGGGGACAAAGGTAAAGGGAGGAAGCCATGGGTTTACTGTCATGGAATACAGGCATCCGAGCCAACAGCATGTGACACACATGACATATACCTATCTTCTTTCTTTCAAGCTACAGATTGAGGGTTTTGTCACAGTTAATCCTGATTTGTCCTCAGGAGTCTTCTGTGGTGTCTGTTTCTTTGGGGTGTTGTAATAGAGTCTGTTCCCAGTTTGGATGATAAATCCCACTGTGCTCACCCCAATGCACAGGGGCCACACAGAGTTCACAAATGTGGGGAAAGCCGTTCAGTCTCACAAGAGCGAAGACAAGAAAATTAAAGGACTCACGGGGACTAGAAGAGAGAAGTGAGCTGCTGTTTGCTCGGGGCTGGGAAGGAGAAAGAATGGGTAGGTGGATGGGTGGGTTGGAGGTGGGAAGACCAGGATAGGGAAATGAGTCACAGAATTACCCACTTCATAACCTTTCCTACTGGATCCCTTCTGGGTCCTCCTGAAACATTAGGGAATGTTCTCGAAGGGAGCATTTCTGTCACAACATCTCAATGATGGCACTATGTCTTCGACCCCCAGAGAGCCTAAGAGCTGGAGAGGCTCTCTTCCTCTAATGCTACCCTTTGGAAAATCCAGAACATTCCTCACCTCTGCTGCCACTGTTTTATCCAAGAGGTCAGATATAGCCAGGAGCAGAGCAGGCCAAAACCACGGAGCATCTTCTTTTCAGGCACTTTCTACCATGAAATTTCCAGGTAGAGACACTGGGTCTTTACATCTTTACATCTTTATTTTTGATTCTGCTCCACACTTTTAGCTTCTTCTGACATGTGACTGGGCTTAGGGTGACATTTCTCATCTCATTTTGCTGGAACTAATTCACTGATGAATGGGAAAAGCCCAAATCAAATCTGAAGTGGAAGCATCCAGAAATGTTTCTACCTGGCGAGCTTGACAGCACACGGACCACACAAGAAATGTTCTTTGTGAAGTTCTGCAGAGAGCCTGGCCGTCTCTTGGGACATATGCAGTCTACACTGCTCTGCAAAAGCTGGAGCCTGGGATTTCAAAGACAGTGCCAACTTCAAAGAATTGGAATAAAGTACTTCTCAGAAATAGAAGCTGTTGTGGTGGGTTAATGTGCTATATCAGTCTAGAGTCACCTCAAATGAACAGGCAGAGCTCAGCTTTGTTCTCCATGGTTGGGAAGGGACTCAAGCGAAAGGGAGTTTGTGAGATGCTGAACTCCTCATCAAATCTGTCTTTACCACAGCTAGAATATGAAGAACAGAGTGATATGAGCCAAACACACGTCCTCCAAGTTCTTGAGTATTGGCTCTGACAATGGATAGGCCAGGCAGAGTGCACTTAGTAAGTTTTCTCCCTACAGAAAATACCCTGGAAAGAATTGATGAGAAAAACCATGGTCTTTTCTGAGATTTATGCAATTTCTTAACTGTTATCTACTATAAAATCAGAAAGCAGATCACATACTTCCAACACCACAGGATACACATTCTCATTCCAAAAAATCATAGTGAGAAAATACTGGACCAATGCAAGACCAAAAGCCAACTGAGAAAACTCTAAACTCTGCAACTTCATGTCTGATATTCAGCTTCATTTTAGTTTTGTTTGACTGCAGCACAATTCTTTCTCTACGGGAGGTTCTACTACCTATCAACAGTTTTCTTTGGAAAGCGTCCCACAGCTCTGGAATCTCTAACATCTTGGGGTCTCTAAGGCAACTTCAACTTCACATTTTCTTATTACAGTGTCTGGGATCCGCACATGATCTTCTGGGCTCCTCTAAAGGGCTTGGGTCACATCTCCAGCTCTGCTCTGTAGAACTCCAGGCTCTGGTTGACTCCACTCCACGGTTGCTGCTGTTTTTGGTGATTATCCCTTGGTACTGGCATCTCCAACATGCTGGGGTCTTCTGCTAAAACTAGGTTGCACTTCCACAAAGAGCCTTTTACATGCTTTTTTCATGGTACCAAGTCTCAACTCACTTGCATGACCCCTTTAGTCCTGGGCCTTGAATTGCCATTGAGACTTTTCCTTCACCAATGATCTTTCTTGCCCTCTCACAGTGTCAATCCTCAGTTTTTCACCATGACTCCATCATTCCTTCAAAACAAGTACCTGGGTGACTCTTGAACATTACCAATTTTAGCTGTCAGCACAAGGCACAACCTTATCTATATCTGGAACACAGCTTCTCAGAAAACACTACCCAGAAGATTTCACCTCAGTGATGCTGTTCTCTTCTTAACCACAGCTCATTTCTAAGCTCCAGCTAACCAGCATCAATTGTCCCAGGAGCCCCTTCTATTCTTGACTGTAAAATAAGAGCCATACAGCTGAAGCTATCAAGTTATGCTGCTTGCTGGGGCTGGAACACGGCCCCCTTGTTTTAGTACATCTTTACTAGTTTTCTTTTTTTACTGTCAAAGCTTGACTATCCCAGAACGTGTGCTGTAGATTGACTTTGAACCCAGAGATCTGTGTGCCCCTGTGTCCTGGATGCACCACCATGCCTGGCTCTAAGCTTTTTTTTAATGACCTTTTCACAAGATCTTTGTAAGTGTTAGATTGTAGTTCATTCTAGATATAGCTGAATTAACAGCCATTAGTAGCCATCATGAGTAGCCATCACAATCTATCTCTTTTCAATTTGGCACACAATCATATCTCCTTATGTCCAAATGAAAACAATAACCAGGTGATAATAATGCATAACATAATATAACTATCCCTTGTCAACTGCAAACACAGGAGCAATAAGATTAATTTGGTAGGATCTTGCTCTGAGGTCACCACTCTCTTAATTTATTAAATATCCTTGAATCTGGACTATATCTCCATTCCACTTCCTGGTGCTCCTTTAATTCTTGAACTACAAAATTCTTATCTTGTAGTTTTTCTTTCTGAGCTTGCTAGACTTGATCAAAACAGTCTTTATAAGAGTGAATCACAGGACAGTGTGTAGGTTAGACTTTTTTTATTTTTGAGATTTCCTTTGTTAATGCAATTAATTTAAATCTCCTTACTTTAGCCTCAGGCAGACTCTTCACACAAGGGCAAGAAACAGCCAGATTCTTCACCAAAACACCACAAGAACAATCTCCAGGCAACAAACTAAAACCTTTCTCTGAGACCTCTTGAACCAGGTCCCCACAGTTCAAGTCACCCCCCCAAGTACAACTGTCTTTCATGTTCCTACTAGTATGACCCATTAATTTCAACTTAAAGCATTCCAATACTTTACTAGTCCAAAGTTCCCAAGTCAACATTCCGCTAAACAAAATCATGGTCAGGTCTATCATAGCAATACCAACTTCTGTCTTAGTTAGGGTTTCATTGATGTGAAGAGACACCACGAACAAGGCAGCTCTTAAAAGGCAAACATTTAACTGGCATACCTTGGCTTCCTGAGGAAATACACAGAGTACTGAACTATCTCACACCAGCTGTTTCCAGAGTCCTGGGTGAGCCATGTCTCCCACGGTGAACCGTGAGTAGGTCACTTCTGTCTGAGGTCATTACTGCTGCTTTCTTGGCCCTACGACCTTGCCATAAGCTTGTGTTTGTTGCTGTAATTTCTTCAGACATTTATAGCTTCCTGGGCCCTGACCTCCCTCCCCCTGTTTTAATTATCTCAGGGCTGTAATAAGGGCCATGGTCTGGGAACGGGCATGGAGAAGCTTATAGACAGATGCTTGCTACTTACACATCTGCAGGAAGTCCAAGATCACAGAACTGCTGTGCTGTTTCTGGTCAAATCCTTTTCCCGGCTCTTGGGTTTCTCTCTCTATGCTGTCACCATGGAAAGACAAAAGTTGATCTCTGACATCTGTTAAAAGGACAAAACATTGATCCTATCAACTCTGGACCCTACCTTCACAACCTTTTAACCTGAGTTATCTCCTTACAAAGATACAGTGTGTGGTGTGCAGGGAGCAGGAAGGTCCTCAGCACAAGAATTCGAAGGAACACAATTCAGTTCTAGCAGCCCTGGTGCCAAAGAATGTGATCTAATATTCCTCTCATTTTTCTTCACACATCCTCTTAGCTGTATTCTCTGAACTCAATCTTGTGGATGGGGTCTAGTAAGAGCAGTACAGAAGGACACACACACACATACACTCACACACATGCACTCTCTTACACACATGTACACTCACATTCACACATATCGACACATACACTCACACACACTCATACACACTCACATATATGCACATACTCACTCTCACTCACACATGCACACACAAATTCATATATATATATATATATATACACTCACACATATACATATACACACACTCACACACTCACACATGCACATGTCCACACTGACACACATATACACACTCACACATATACAAATACTCACACATATTCACAAACATGCAACACACTCACACATATACACGTGCACACACATGCACACACACATGCACACATACAGAGAATCAGCATCGATTGCTTGAGAGATTGATTGACAAGATATACATATGTACCTGCTATAAACTTTATAGTTGTCTCTTGCCCTGGGATTGTGTTGCCTTTCCTAAAATGGTTAATCTTTTAAAATTACTTTATTTTTATTAGAAGACTTAATGTCACACAGTAAGAACTAATGAAAGACAAAAGATACTAAAGTAAAAAGGAAAGTCGACGGAAAGGGCTCAATGTTATAGAAACAGGAAACAGAAGCAGAAATATGGAGAACCACACATTCAGTATCATCCCTAATCAGAAGAGAAGACACGCCTGTGAGCAAGCATAACTGGAAGTCAGATTCCTCATAAATGTTCCGATGCTAATCCAATCAATCATGACGCTTTTAGGTTTTAAATACAGAGCACACAACTTTTAGAGAGATTTAAATATAGGGTAGTTTTGGCTGAAAGTCATTTCCCCCCTCTCCTGGGTCCTTTTCTCTTTTCCTGGCATCGAGCTCCCCGCACTCCCACATCGATATGCACATCTAGAAATTCAAACTCGAGCACTGGTGTCGTTCCGAGCCTGGGTTACCTCACTTAATATAGCGCGTCTTGTCTTTCAGCCAAGGATCTCTCAGTCACTCACTGATCTCTCCAGATGTCCTGTGCCTCCATGGCCACATGTGCGTTTGCTCCCCTTTGACAGTGACACAGTAGCAGGAGACACAGTGCTTTCCATTCCTTGGCCCTGTCCCTTTGACCCTCCACCTCTGAGCACATACCTCATGCCTATTCCTGAAACTCAGTTAGCAGAGCTCTTCTTGGTGGATGTAGTGTCCCCTTCCAGTCCCCTGGTGGTGGTTAGTGACAACTGTGAATGTGACAATGTCTATAGTTTCCTGGGAAGAGTCCCTGAGAGGGGTTCTCTTAGACCAGGTTGGTCTGTGGGCATGTCTGTGGGGTTTTGTCTTGATTGTATTAATTGAGGTGGGGAGGACAAGCCTGAGATGGTTGCCATCAACCCCTGGGTTTGAGGCTTCACATGTACAAAAAGTATAGTCAGCTGACTGCAGCCTTGTGTGCCCTTGGCACACTGGCTTCAAGCTTCTGCTGCCTCAACTTACCTTTGAGAAGAACTCTGACTGGGAGCTGTAAGCTAGAATAAACCTTTCTTCCTTAAGTTGCTCTTGTCTGAATGTTTTATCACAGCGACAGGAGAGAAAACGAAGATGCTAATGGAGTCAGCAATTACATGCTCTCACACTTAACAGACTGCTGTCCCCGGAGACCCGAGACCCTTTGCACTCTATGGTGGTGGGCGTTGCTTCTTCAACCTCGTTGCGGGCTTGAGAGGAAGTTCTGGGCTCTGGCCAGCAGTCCTCTGAGGACAGAACTACAGAGTAGGAATGGGTAAAAGTCAAATGTCCTTATGTTACTGCTACAACCCAGAAATGCTCCTTGTGTAGGAAGCTGGGTGTTGCCTGTCTTTGCTTCCCCACTCCCTTGAGCTCCGTGGTAATTGTGTTCCTCTTGGAAAACACCAGCCCATTTGGAGGCTGGATTGACCTCTGCTGCCTCCTAATGTGAAAGCCATTTGGCAGCCATGTCAAGCTCTAGATTTTCTGT
This sequence comes from Micromys minutus, assembly GCF_963924665.1. NCBI lineage: Eukaryota > Metazoa > Chordata > Mammalia > Rodentia > Muridae > Micromys > Micromys minutus. The sequence goes on from NC_137969.1 coordinate 248,599,556, forward strand.
GTGGACTCCTGGGATTTTATCTCCAAGGTACAAGCCTGGGATGGCATGCATTGCATTCAGGAGACCAAGCTGCTCTTCAGTTTCCCTTCCATAGCCCCGTGATGGGAGATGGGATGGGATTTCAGAGATACCCACTATGTCATCTAAAACCTTCTCAGAGCTACAGTCTCGGGAGTTTCTAGGAATGTGAAGATCTGGGAGCCTATTCAGTCTTCTTTTGCACTTAGACAGGATATCAAATATTTAATATCATTTGGTCACTCACAATGTCTCTTCCTTCTGATTCTAAAGATTCTAGGGATTTTACTGGGCCCTTCCTCACTTCCTGATTCATGCCTCCATCCTCTCTCTACATTAGGAACTGAACCAAACTTTATGGCTCTTGGAAAATTCTAGATGTGTGCCCTCCATGACTCCTTATACAGTGTGTGTATACTATATCACATGCACACCCTGCTCACTAGGAAATAAAATATTCTTCATTTTTACATTAAAAAGAAGACTCTTCTGAAACACACAGCAATGCTCAGACCAGTCTACAAACTTAGGTTTGAATATTAAGCCTAAGTATTCAGATGCAGTCAAAAGAGCCAATTGATGTGGCTTTTATTTCCCATCAAAGGCAGTTGCTATCTCATAATGCAGAGCCAAATCCTGTAGCCAACCCCGCTTTGCTTCAATCAGATAAATAGGTACCCCCAGAGAAAGCTATTTATCTACCCTACTTCCAGACGTCAGTTCTAGGGAGTTGGTTTACTACCTGCTGGAGTGACCCAGCTGCCTGTCAGCTTCTGGGGCAGGGATGAGACATCTCCTTGCTGTGTCCACAGTTCTGTTCCTTCCAGCAGGGTGAGGGCAGGAATCTACAAACCAATGGTCATCCATCACAAGGGTAGTTAGCCACTATTGGGTGGTAAAAGTCTAAGGACACAAACACATTGCTAGAGCTCCTTGGATTGAGAGATACTTATAGACCAGGGAGATGTGAGGATTTTTCTAGATGTCTGGTGGTGAAACGGAGACAGAAAATTCAGTGCAACTCTCTAGGAAGTCAGGAAGGGAAAGGCAGTGGAGCATGTTCTAAAGCAAGAGGTCCTCAACCTCCTACTGTTTTGACCCTTTCACACAGTTCATGTTGTGGTGACCTGAAACCTTAAAACCATCTTCATTGCTACTTCATAACTGTACTTTTCCTACCATTATGAATTTTAATGTAAGCATCTGTTTTCTGAAGGCAACTCCTGTGACAGGGCCATTGGACTCCTGAAGAATTTGTGGTCCCCAGGTTGAGAACCGTTGTAAGTTATCTGTATGGGGGCATTTGGTGGGTTTGAGGAGAACAAGGGCTTTTTATAGAAGGACCATTTATTAACTGAAGGAGACACTTCATCCACAGCTTCTCCTGGGTGGTGGTGGGAAATCCAACTTCACCTCTGGAATAACAATGGAGGTCCTGAGAATTGAAATAAGGAAGTTTTATTCTAATTTTATTTATGGAAAGAGTAGGAGGAGGTCTTTGAATTGCTACTTTTCAGTTCACTTCCCAGTTTAAATGCTTTTGCTCTTAAGAATTTTCTACCTCTATAATATGTTTGCTTGGGTCATGTGGTTTGAGGATGTGGGCAGTAGCTTCTCTAGCACTGTGGTTTCAAGGGTATTTCAATGGTGCTGTACAGATAGCCAATCACAGTAGTTCATCTTCCACTGTGTCCTCCTGATTGGCTGAGGGTTTAGCACACCTTAGAGTCCCCATTCGAAGAGCAACAGATAAATTCCCCTAAACACAGGTGCCTGCCCCTGGGGACCAGCTGGCTGTAACCAGGAGGGTCTGCTTATTGGCCCAAATCCTAGAAACTGAGTGACAAAATGGCTGTAAAGAATGCATCCAAGTCACCCCTTTGCCCATACCATGCGACACAGGCTCAAAGAATCAAAATTCATTTTTCTTCCCAAGTCTGGAGACTAGACACCTAGAGAAGGTGTTGGCAAGGTTGGTTTCTCCTGCAGTTTCTCTTTCTTGCTTCTACCGCCATCTCTCTGTGTCCACACATGACCTTCCTTTTATGTGTGTCTGAGCCCTCAGAGTCTCTTTTTATAGAGACTGGAAGGGCATGAGATTACGACCTTTCATAAGACCTTAAAAGGTTTTTTTTTCCAAATGAAGTCATGTACTGAGATGTTGGGTCCAGCTCTCCAACATGAAAACTCAGAGACACACCTTGGTCAGAAAGGAGATGCCATTAGCCTAACTGGGCTAAGTGCCCATGAGGGCCCAAACACTCTGGCTTTATTTCTTACATCTCATACTCTTCCTTTCCCTGGTCTGTCTTCCAGAAAGAAAGACATGAACCCATATTCTTTTCATGCAGTTACCTCTACCACAAACCCTGTCACAAACAGACACACTTACTCATGTCTCTAAGTTCTGTTTCCTATTGGTCCTGGGTTGCATGTCTGATCTTTTCCTAAGGTTACTTCAAACCCATCACTGTTTTGTTGCTTCAAGACCCAGGCTTTACCTGTCTAACTTCCGTGCAGACTTTCAGCTTCTCAGAGATATACTGCCCCTACCCCTGTCCTCCCAGCCTTCATGGTTCACTGTCTGCTCAGGAAGGGTGCATTTCAGGGAGAATTCAGGCTATCTCAGACTCTGGTTGGTCTCTCTCAGTCTGTCAGTCTGAGTACGTTAGAAAACAGAAACAACTGGATAGGCAGAAACGAAGGATATTGGGTAGTCCTTTTAAAAATGGGCTCTAAAGACTGCAGGTTCAGGCCTAGCATCTGCAGGCTTGGGGCCAAGGAGAAGTTTCTGCTGGAGTCTGGACATCACTATAGGTGGGCTTCCTTCTTACTTTGAGGCATTCATTTGCTCCATCAGTGCCTTGGGTGATTGACTCCTGCTAAGCACCATTGTGGAGGCCGATCGGCTCACTTTATTCAGTTTAGGATGGGAATGGAAATCTCATCTGACTAGCAACCACACAGAGCCACCCAGAAAAACAATCACACATCCTAGCGTCATGGCCTAGCCAATTCAATGTACATGATCCTCACACTGAAGACTCTTTTCTGCCTCCAGCTTTATGGATGTCCTTCTTAGAGAGGAGCACAAAAGTGGCTATGACCCCATGGAGATGCCTGGATATGTATCTAGGTTCACAGAAATCATGAGGCAACCTTTCATTCTTTGGTGGTTTTGAGAAGTGCTACTGTTTGTAAATGTCAATGTTAGCAATGGTGTGTGTGTGTGTGTGTTCTGTGTGTATAGCAATGGTGTGTGTGTGTGTGTTATATGTATAGCAATGGTGTGTGTGTGTGTTGTGTGTATAGCAATGGTGTGTGTGGGTGTATAGCAATAGTGTATGTGTGTATGAGTATAGCAATGGTGTATGTGTATAGCAATGGTATGTGTTTGTGTATATAGCAATAGTGTGTGTGTATAGCAATGGTATTTGTGTGTGTGTGTAGCAATAGTGTGTGTGTATAGCAATGGTGTGTGTGTGTGTGTTTGTGTGTGTGTGTGTGTGCGTGTGTAGAAGGTATAGAAGGGTTTTCTCTCTGAACACCTGACATCTCCAAGAGCCAAATTTGCTAAATCAAGCCTGGGAGACACTTAAGCTTCTCTCCTTGTCTCCCTTTCTCTAAAGTAAGCTGTTAAATAATGGAGTTGGGAAATGAATCCATCTCTGATGGCAGACGCTGGCCAGGGATCATGTGGAGCCATGGGTGAGCTGATCATCAGGCTCCTCCGCCCTTTGCCCCCTGCACTTTTGTCTTCACACATCGGTCTCTGTGGTTTGTTAGGACAGGACAGAGGGTACCGATGAACCTGTTTCACCGATTTGAGCTTCATCGCACTCTGACCCCAAGCTGTGAAGGCACAGGCCAGCTGGAGATGCAGAGTGCCTTCCCTGAGAAGTGAGAGAGCACACTTGTGCCGATGTGCTGGACACAAATTGACACAGTTACAACACACTGCAAGTAAACCACGGCCGAGCACGCCAGCTCCTCATCAAAACCTGTGCACAGCTCCTATTGGGAAGAGAACAAAACACCCCCATGCCATCACCCAGAGAGCACTGAGTCCACTCTGCAGATTGTCACCAACTACAGGTCACCATCTACCCTAAGGACAAAGATGACTAAGGTTTTCCTGGACAGGTGTGTGTGTGTGTGTGTGTGTGTGTGTGTGTGTGTGTGTGTGTGTGTGTTTGCAGAGGTCAGCAATAAAAGCCATGCTCACCAACAAAGATTCCGATATATACTTGCTTAGAGCGTTCACTGTGCCAAGCCCTAGATAAACGCTGAGTTCATGTCTTCCTTCTTGGATTCTTTCATCTGCCTCAGCATTGGACTTTCCCATGAGAAAGGACATTTGTTTCCTTGTCTATATAGCATATTGTCCCCAGGTTAGGGATAGCTTAGTCATTAGCTGTGTCCATCTATGATCCCTTTCCTGGCTCTGCATGGAAACCACTAACTTCTTTTTGGTTCCAAGAGAAGTCGTTGGGCTCCATGTACCTCTTCTTGCGACTTCGGCTCTCTGGCTGGTGGTCAGTCTGGACCTCGAGCCTGTGGCCAGCAGTCTGAACTCAAGCATTGCCCTGAGATGTCACATAGAGTTAAACGAAGGGGACCGGAGGACAAGGCACAGTGTACTAACTTCACAAAGCACGGAGCAGCAGGGAGAATTTGATTAAAATATGCCTTCCCCCAAGAGAACGGCTGGTCCCCGTCTGGAAATTAATTAATGCTAATAGTCCACAATCAAAACTGCTTTTGGAAATCTTCTTAGAACATTAACTAAAATGTTCATCTTTTAAATGCGTTTGCCTCAACCACCGAGACTAAAGGCTTCGCATGCTCCATGTAAATGTGAGGGTTAGGGAAGATGAAGGAGTGGGGAGAGAGTTTAAATGGTTTAAGCCTCAAGGTGGTTTCCTGCTGAACCTGAACCGGATCCTGGGGTCAGAGACAGTGACAGTTTCTGGGATGGAGGGGACCGACCTGAGATTGAAGGCCTGTGTATGTCATGCTGTCCTTCGAGTCAAGCGGAAAATATATGATACAAAGGCTGAATGCAGGCTTATTCAGGATGGTCACTGTTATGGAGAGGAGAGAGAACACCGTTATCAGAACTGCGCAACGTCACACACCCTGCACAGCGCTCCATCTGTGGGTTCTGCACAGGGGCACTTTGGAACATTTCCCCCCACAGTAACCAGCCTTTCTCCTGCTGTAGTAAGCTTGCCAGGGCGTGGTCATTTCCTGGGGGAAGTATGGAGTCACGTACTCCCTCAGCACCCTGTGCCCACCCTTGCTTCACTGAGGTGTCCAATTGCCTACTTCCCACAAACTATCTTGTAGACATGGCTTGCTCCCAAGACCTAGGAGCTGGGAGGGGGCAGTGACCATGGGTTGTGAAGGAGAGCCTCTTAATAGCTCCTAGATCAGAGGTTCTCAACCTGTGAGACACTATCCGGATGTGCGTATCACTTCCTTTCCTTGCGATTCATGAAATTACAGCTATGAAGTAGCAACAGAATCATAGTAAAGTTGGGGTCACCACAGAGTGTGGAACTGCACTAAAAGGTCGCAGCGTTAGGAAGGTTGAGAACCACTGTCCAAGATGTGGCAGAGCTCAAAGGAGGAACAATTGCCCGGGTTGCTAAGTAAGGGCCTCACAGAGAAGGAAAAATAACAGATAAGAGATCCAGAAGAACAGTTTGTGAGTGTGTGTGTGTGTGTGTGTGTGTGTGTGTGTGTGTGTGTGTGCACGTGTATGTGTGAACATGTTTGTTTTCGCATGTGTGTACTGAGCTTCAGTGTTGGTGGTGTGACCTTGATCTTAGCACATACATACATGAGTTTGCATGTCTCTGCATGTGTGTACCAGTGTTTGTGAGTGTTTGTATATTTCCTGAGTGAGGGGGATAAGCATACATGCATTTGTGTGCATGTTGTATGTGTTTAAGTATGCACATGCATGTCTGAGAAAGATTGTGTCAGAGACTATGTAATTGCATGTACATGTGTGTCTGAATGCATGCACATGCATAAGTGTGTGGAAGGTTCACAGAAATGCACAAGTGTGTGTATGTATGTGTGTGTGTGTGTGTGTGTGTGAGAGAGAGAGAGAGAGAGAGAGAGAGAGAGAGAGAGAGAGAGACAGACAGACAGACAGACAGACAGACAGACAGACAGACAGAGATATCGAGAGACGAAGGGAGATAGGGCACTGTGTTGAGTATATCTGCTAGTTTATAGTGTTCCCATGTATTGGTATGTGTGCATATGCATGTGTAAGAGCTTGTATGTCTTAGGGATGAGACTGAGTTCTACAGAGGCACCAGAGCTGAATGAGACCTGAGCGTGCCAGAGCCACACGGGAGAGAAGGGGCAGCCTCTAGTGTTAGCAGAGCTGGCCATCCCATCGGAGCTGCTCAGGAGTGGAGGGGAATGTAGTTTCTGCGAGCCCCAGCCCATTCACTGTGGGAGACTCCATGTTCAGTAGATCTTGTGAGTCACAGATAAAATCCAGAGCAAGAACATCCCTTCATGAAGGTCAAGTTCAAATGAAAACTCTGACACTGTGTTCTGAGAGCGCCCACTCAGTGACTCCTCAGTCCTCTGATGAGATGACTTCTCACTCAGAGTCCAGCTTTGGGCTATCTCCTTCCTGGGGAGTGGCATCCTGAGCGACATCCTTGTTCCCTGGCATCTCTGACCTCCACCCACCAGGTGTCAATCATGGTGAACAGGCTTGTCCTTGGATCCTGTCAGATCTGGCATGGAAGGCAGTCACTGAGTGCAGATTCGAGACAGGCAGCCAAGTGCTAGCACCACAGGCTCAGAGGGGCTGTACCTGTGGACCCTGTCAACCTTTGGTTCCCACAAAGCTTTCCTTGGTCCTGTAGCTCATGTTTACCCATGAAAACGCTGTCAGCTTTACTTGGTTTAAAATATAAATTTGCATGTATTATAATTTAAAAAACTGTAAGAGAGCACTGAAGTGCGTCTTGATCTTTTCCACTGAGTTTTAACAACTCTGTCAATACTGACCGGACACACAGGTAATGGGAGGTTTTTCATTAAAAGGAGGCTATATATCTTCCTGTTATTTTCCCAGTAGAGGCGAATTCATTTAAAAACTTTAATATCAATATCTCATTTCAAAATGAACCATGATAAGATACATATTAATATCTTCACAATAAAAAAAAATGAGCTGGGTGTGGTGGTGTTCCCTTGTAATCCCGGCAGTTTGGAGTTGAGGCAGGAGGATTTTGAGCTCAAAGTCAGTCTGAGATGTATAGTGAGCTCTTATCCCCCCAACCGCAACCCCAAACCAAAGAGTAAACCCTCATTATTGAAGAATCTCATAGGTAATCATCAAGAGTCTGGCTTGGAGGGAAGCATACAGTTATGGGAGGAAACGTGGGTTGTGTGACCACATCCTGAACCCAGGTAGGGAGCATCTCAGCCACACCATGTGGTCTTACAGTCCAGGTCAGGTTGGAGCTTCAGGCCCTCGTCTCTTGGTGTCAGGATCGTGACTAGGACTGACTGTGCCCCCTTCCCCATCATAATTTTATCTGCATCTACCTTGCTTCCTCTTCTCTCGCTCCTCTCCCTTGGGCTTGTCATGGACAGGCCTCAGCTTCTGCTCTCTCCAAGTTAACTCCTCCCCAAAGAGGATCTCTAGACCCAGTACAACTCAGCTCACAAACCGCAAGGCCTTTCTTGTGGAATACCCAAGCAGGTTTTGGGGTTCTCTAGAGACCTGCCATGCTCAGCCGCATCTGGGATCTCCTCAGTTGCAGTAAGCACCACTACTTACGGTGCGCCTACAGCCTTGCTTGCCCGGCTTACACGGAGACCCACGTTGTGTGACGTGCCCAGAGTCTCTAGTCTGCTCTTGCGTGTTCCAGCTACTGCACTGAGCATCCTTCACTGACAGCCGTGGTTCTCCGTTTTCTCATTAAACTGGGACCCTCCTGAGGTCAGAGGCCGGCTCTGCGTCATCAGTCTCTTCCCGTGCTTGCTCAGTCTAGCTAGTGACCCCAATGGAACTCTTTGTGCACATGCAAGATTTATCAAGGTGCCTGCAGAAAGAATGATGGGGCTTGCATGAGCTGACATGATTATTATTAGAATTCATTTATTAAAAAAAAACTTCATATACTTTATTATCCCAAACACTGCATTTCAAGACATTTTTTATGCTAAACCTGACAAATGGATATCGTCCCCTGGACTTTCCACCCCTTCTTTTAATTATTTGCATCCATTTTCTGTTTCAAAGACATTTTCGCATTGGGCAACTAACTGATAGCTGAAACTGACATTATTAATGGAATATTAGAAAAATTAACATCAGAACATTTAACAACGAGTGAGCTATTCAACCACCTGGCCAAACTGAATTGTGGATTACCAGTCCTGACTGCAGGGGAGAAGGTGAGCCTGGAGATCTAGGGGTGAAACAGGAGCAGAATTAAGGTGTAGCAGGTTGTACACATGGTTGATCTGGTAACGTCTGTGAGCTAGGGTTTCGTTGGCCGCATGCTAAAGGAGGTTGAATAAGCCATTTGGACCCGCGGACTCTCTCCCCTTCAGGAAAACCCTCACATTGGGAGCGCCACCGAAATAATTAGATGTGCGCTTTTCTTGTGTCCCCATAGCGTTCAGAAATTTTCTGAAACCTGTGGCTGCCATATTTGGTATCCATCACACCAAGACACCCCCAAGCACTGATCATTTCTTCATCTCATTCTTTCACGCAGGCCGTGTCCGTGAGCATATGGTTGCTGCCAGGCATCCTCCCAGACCCCGAAGACAATGGCAGGGCAAGAGACCATCTTCCCACGGCCACTGCTTTACACTCAGATCATTCTACTCAACTGTGCAGAGAACCCCAGCATGACTGATCCTGGGGCTGACTTAGAGGGTCGGTCTCACTTCTAAGCTACTTAGCTTTAATCAGGAATAAGGGGTTCACTTATCACTAGCCACCCCGAAAACTCAGAGTTGCTGAGTCTTCAGCAGTCTGTGAAAAAGGTTCTGGTGAGGAAGCATAGCCCAAGGAAGAGAAGAGTCTGATAAGGTTGACTCATCTTCCGGTCTCAACAGTGTGAAGAGAGCCTCTTCCACACAGAGAGCCCAGCCTAGCCATCACAACCTCTCTCTTCTAAGCTCTCTAAAATACAGTGCAGGGGCCCAATCCTGAAGCAGACTTCAGGGAGAGAAGAAAGGGAGGAGACATCCCAGAAATAAAGGAGGTGCTTTCATGTAGGACGCATAACCCTGTCCCAGAAATCAGCAGATGTGGGGACACACTCGTGGCTTTTGAACACCATGTAAGTTTGAATAAGCCTCAATCCAGCACAGTCAGGGACACACAGGTCCCATGGGACGCTCATTTATGAACACAGCCTGAAGGTACCCTCTAAGAGGCTTCCTAAGAAAAGTTTGGTAGGCTTGTCAGAGCTATAGGTCAGAATACATAGTTTCATCTTCAAGGGCTGTAGGAGCCTACTTTGATCCAGAAATTCCCCAAGTCAAGAAGATGGTGGTTTAAACCAAACAGGAAATGGAAAACCCTAGTATGGAGCTACAACCAGCTTGATGCCCAAGGCCGTCTGGCTTCCTCGATAGTTGTAAGAAATAGCCAAGCAGATAGACAATGGTTTGTGCTACGTATGTCCTCAGTATAGTGACCTCCTTTTAACAACCAGTTTTTGCTTCAAGTTCAAACTTACTTGGACATTCAGTACTTCAGGTGGACATTCAATACATTCAAATGAACACTTCACTGGTCAACAACAGCTTAACTATGCTCCTGTAAATCCTTCTGCAAAGTGGAGTCAGGGTTCTTTTGGACAGCAGGTCATAGTTGGCTGACTCTTTATCTAAGAGCCTGTGACTTCATCATAGGAAGATGAGTGGGAAAGATCCAGCTAGCTCCTGGCTCCAAAGGCAGCAGGAAGCCTTTTGTTAGAGTGGCTCCTAACACCCAGGAGCTCAAGGGGTTGGTTGTTAACACTTGCGGAGAAACAAGCACCTAAAAGTGATGGTGACAGGGTTGCCCATGTGACGTCCATGTTCAAAAGCAAGGGAGCTGGTATCTGCCTTAGACTATGGTCTCGAGGCTCCCATTCCTTATTGGCGAATGGCTGTCAGAGCATGTCATGATGTCATGACAGCCACTGACTTATCTGGTTGGTTACTTGTCTTATGGTCTCACTCCCTCCCACACCCAGTGTGCCGCTCCTCTCCTGAGCTGGCAGACGTGTTCCCGAAAGCCTTTGCATCCTTGAACTGGCTCACAGTTTCAAAGAGTACAATTGCTCATGGTTGCCAGACCCCATTTGCTAAATCATCATTTTGCTAACGGGGATTCAGACAATGTACAAAGAAACGCTTGCAAACAGTTTCAGTTGGTATTGAAAGTAAGAAAGGGGTTGGGAGAAACAAAAAGTGAGAACATTATTAAATTTTTGCTGCCACAATGACCAGTGTGGAATTGGTTGGTTATTTCCCCATTAGGGCGTAATGACATCCATTGTTGGCAGATCTGTGCTTGATTAAAAGATAATGACAATAATTCATTGTTTGCTGCTCTCTACCTTGAGACAAGGTAACCACAAGTTTAAAGAAAGATGCACAAGAGGTAAATTACACGTTGCTAAATATGAGACGGCACCTCGCTCGTCCTGCGTATAACAATAAAAACAACAATTTTAGATAGAACGTGTATTTAGTAGGTCCTCCTCCAGAAGTGGAGACATTGATCACTGCGTAATTACTACAAGGGAAAAGTTGGCTAAATTGTTAGGTATAGATCCCGTGTGAAGCCAGCTCCTTGGTCTGGGAAAGGAAGAGGGAAGGGTTTTATTTTATTTTGTTTTACCTTTTTAATTCTTGAACCTTCTGTTTGCTGTTTGAAGGAGCACCTTTAAACTGCAGAGTTGGCAGCCATGGGGAGATCATTACCCTGTGTTCCTCAAGCACCTTGCATGTGTGTGTTCCTCCATTCAAGTGCATTCGTATGTGTAGCTGTGGATGATGTATGAGGCGGGGGTTCAGAGGACAACCTCAGCTGTCATTCCTCACATGCTGTCTACTGTGCCTTTGCATGCATGTGCATGTACATGTATGAGTGTGTACACATTCATGTGTATGTGTGCATGTGCTTGAGTGTGTGTTTGTGTGAGTGAATTAAGGCAGGGTCTCTCACTACCGTAGAATCACCGACTGGTTGGCTGAAGAGCCCCAGTGATCTGCCTGGCTTTGCTTCCCCAGTGCTGGGATTACTAAGTCTCCCTACCATTCCTGGCTTTTTAACATCGGGCATGGGTCTCAAAATCAGGTCCTTGGGCTTGTGTGGCAAGTACTCTACTGCCTGAGCCATGTCCCCAACCACTCAGGCTCTTTGTAAATCAAACTCTATCTTCAGGTACTGCTATTCACCGGGAGCTCATACACAAGACAGACTCCAGATGAGGTGCACACAGCGGGCTAGTTCCCAGCTGACACCTGTTTTAGTAGCTACATATTCTTCTCATGGGTTCACAGGCCAGACTTCCACTCTACCATCAACCAAATGAACTCTCAACCCTCAGACTAGAACCATCTCTCTATTGTAAGACAGCTTGGCAGTTTCTTTAAAGCCTGGAATAGATTTACTATGTAATCCTGAAATCATTGTCCTAGCTACTCCAAAAGCAAAACAAAACACCCCCCCAAAAACACAAGCAAAAAACAATATAACAACAAAACCAAACAACCCTCCAAACAAACAAACAAAAAAGATCCCCTTCCCCCACAAAACCCCATCATACTGACATAAACACCTGCCCATGAATGTGTGGGAGAGCCACAGTTGTCACTGTCCCAAACTGGGAGGATCCAGCATGTCCTTCAGTTCATAGGTACTGGTGGATGAATAAACAAATGGTGGAAAGTCTGTACCAGGGAAATTACTGAGCAAGCAAAAGAAATAAGCAGCCAAGCCCCAAAAAGACATGGAAGAAACTGAAATGTTAGACACAGAGGATTGTCTCAGGTACGCCTGTTTTGGCAAAAGTACAACCACACCTAGCCCAAGGCAGAGGGCAGAGGAATGGTTGAGTAGACAGCTGAAGACTTTTAGGGCAGGGTGTCTAGGACAAAGACATTTTTGTAAGACTTTAATAATTTTTTTTATTATTTTATGAGTTTGAGCGTTTTGCTTGCGTGTACATCACACGTGGGCCAAGTGCACAAAGAGGTAATGAGCCTCTTGTGGGTGCTGAGAACTGATTTAAGGCCCTTTGCCACAACAACTATTCTTAATCACTGGGTCAGCTTTCCAGGCCCCACGTTGGAAAATTTAACAGTGATACATGACAATCACACATTTGTCAAACTCCATAGAAATAAAAGTTAGATTTTAATGTAAACCATGGTCTTAAATTAGAAAGAGCAATCCCTTCTAGGTTCCATGGTTGTAGCAACTGCTTCACAGGGAAGAGAGCTGTTAGGTATATTCATGGATGCTGTGTGCTGAGGGACACTGTACAATATGGGGACATTGTTATAGACTTAATTTTCATTATCTATTTAACTCAGTATCCTTTGAACAGGATTCTGTGAGATTCACATCTATTCTTAGACTATTGGGGGGGTATTCTGTACTTGAGCCTCATCCTCTGATGGACACCCATGTTTTTCTTATGTCACCCCCAGGCCAGTAGTTTCCCTTCCCACAGAACATGTACCCACCGGAATGAGGCATTCTACTCTGCCTCCAATGCAAGCCGCCCTCTCATGATTCTCTTCCCAGGAGGTTCACTTCTCCCGCCCTGGTGCTTTTGTCCCGGGTGGATATGACCACCCTGGTGTGTTTCTTTACCCCAGCACAAACATGACTCTAAATCACCGTAGCTTTTCATGGTAGGTTTATATATTAAATTCTCAATCGACAAACCCTCCACATAATAAGATTAAATCCAGTGGACAAAGATACAAACTGCCCTTCCATAAGAGATAAAAAAAGACCAACAGGATCCCTTAAGAATATTTATATCTACCTATTGCCAATTAAGGCTGCAAAGATCTAGATCTGCTTTCTCCATCTTGATTTCTTTTTCCTCTCCACCCTCTCTTCCGTTCTCACCCCTGCCGCCTATCTCTCCACTGTCCAACCATATATCACCTGAACATTAATCTACATGCCCCTGCTGTTCAGCATCCATCTCCCACAGCCCCGTGTTGGAATATTTGCCTATTGACTGAGCCCTGTCTTTCCCTAACCACACTCTCAGGTCAGTCTTCCATCAGGGTGGCTCTCCTCGTCCATCTCCTCCATGGCTTCTATTAGACTTTGGCTTATGTTTGTTGACAATTTCGTTGACTCCACCTGCAGCCCTGGCTTGGCGTCTTACATATGACTGCTTCTCAGCTTCTTTTAAATAGATGAAAAATGGAATGTTCTCCCATCCCCCCCTAGTGGGTCAACACTGACTGAAATTTCCCTAATAGTTATTGAACCAATACTAAAACTCCAGATTCTTATATCAGGAAGTGGATGGCATATGGGCTCTACTTGCCAAGTGTCCCCACATGGGATCTCTCCCTCTCCCCCTCCCTCTCCTCCCCCTCCCTCTTCCTTTTCTTCTCCCTCTCCCTCTCTCTCCCTTTTACTCTCCCCCCCAACCTTGTTTGACTTGTGAACCGTAAGGAAAACCCAACCAGAACTCCAGAAATATCTTGGGAATGATCTTTCTCTAAATTTATACTTTCCATACAGAAAATATTAATTGAACAAGAGGAGCTTGGTGTCTGTTTCCACAGAGTTTTATAATGTTCTTTTCTAGTACATGCCCTACTGTTATTGCTTTTTTAAACATCTCACTCTACCATATTTCACCTAATATCTCTAGGAAATATTGCCCATAAAGTTGGTCTCTTTCACTTAACAAAGTGATCAGTAGTCCATTCATTTCCCAGCTAACAACATAGATATAATCTTCTTTATTCCTGAATACACTCCCATGCATATCACATTTTGCTTGCCTGTTCATCTGTCAGAAGGTACCATGGGTGGTTCTGTGACTTAGTAACTATAGATACAACTGTAATACACATGGATGAGTAGTAAGTCTATGTAGTAAGTTGATTGATTTTTTTGGGGGGTGGGGTGGGATACATACCCAGAAGTATAGCTGGATCAAATGTAATCTGAGTCCACCCAAATTCCTTAAAAAATTGTCTCTATAGATGTAAAGGTTGTTTTGTGTATTCACTCAACAAACATTTACTAGAAGTCTTTCCTGGCCAGTCAGGTTTTTGGGACCACAGTGAACAGCTCATAAAGTTGAGAAGCCAGTAGATAGGTAGGGAGATGAGAGGAAGAGAGATTTAGGTTGGAGGAGTCCGTGGAGGCTCAGGAGGACAAATTCTGAGAGAGGGAAGCCCTGATTTTGAGATCAGGATCAGACTGAAAGGAAGAGAGCAGAAAGTGTGTCAGTGGCAGGGACACATGACATGAAGCCTGCTCGTTAAAAGAGGACAGCCTTTGACACCGATGAAGTGTGTGTGTTAGAGCACAGGCTCCAGCCTAGGCTGCCCGGTGTTGGGTGCTGTTTGTGTCACTGAGCTGTCGGGATTTAGACAATTTTCTAAGTCTTGGATATAACGTCGTCTCACCTCCCAGGCTTGGTGGGAGGTTGAAGCTATCTACGAGCAGTGCTGCTTGGGGCAAAAGATGTGTCTCCTGTTTTCGTCACAGTGGACACTGTGTCCCATGCACCCAGCCACAAGGAGGCTCGAAGGTGAATTGTCAGCACTGACAACTGCACGTTTCCCCCACAGACAACGATTTTGTGGCTTCAGGACCTCTTGAGCTTCGGAAGAGTTAGTTAGGTGTGCATAATCTCAGGATTTCATAAGCTGAACTCAGCAGGTCTCCCAATCCTCCAGGGTGCTCTGAGGAAGCACATAAACGAGCCAAACAAATCACAGACCAGTGCTAAAGCCACCCGGGTCTCCATCATGCCCAGAGCAGGAAACCTCCGGAATAAATGAAGGCCCAGGAATGGACCCCGGCTTCTGTAAACAAACTTCCTGGAGCAGATCCACCCTGTCTCACTTGGCTGCTCTCACTGATGCACACAGCAACCCTGGGACTTGTCCTGGAGATGAGTCTAACCAAGCAGGACTCCCCTCAACCCATTCCTCAACTTATTTTTTTTCACCCAGCATTCCAGTAAAACAGAATTCCTTCCCTGAGCCAGTGGGGGAAAGAAGACAGAAGTGTTTTCAAACAATGTTTTCTTCTTCTACAGAAAGAGCCCACTTCTTCTAGCTGTTGCCTTTAGGGCCTATGAAATCCTAGAGCCATCTTGGATGCTAGTCTCTTTTAGACTTAAAGACAAACTGCAGTTGCATGCTGAGATTCCTCTGAGCTCTGCTTTCTAGAGAAAGCTCAGGCCAGGCTTGCCCTGGACCTTCCTCCTCAGTGGAGGGGTTTCCCAACATCCCCCTGGAAACCTCTCTATCCAATCACTGGTTTTTCCTCCCAGAAGGAAGGTTCACCACCCACTACAGCATTTTCCAGGAATGCCTGGCACACCAAGCTCAGACCCCCTTTTCCTCTTGTAAGCCCAGGGAACATGAGTTCTACTTAGTCCTGGATAGAGCATCAGGTTCCCATAATGTGGTATTTGCCATCCTCCAAACCCAGGAGAGAAGAGCCAGGAATGCAGGCTGGAATCAGCCCCTTCTGTCCATAATGCTTATCTACGTGGCTGCCATCCATTGGTTCTGGCCAAACATAAACACATTTGAAAATCATGTGTGGATGGGACTCAGATGGCTCTTGAGCTGTGTACCTACATGGGACAGTCCTTGGGGACATGACATTTCTGCCTCATTGCTTCTTGTTGCGTGTGACTTCTCAGACTCTACATCATTGTGGATACAGGCGGGCTCTTCAGATTGTAGGAAGCATTCTGGAAGGGCTATGTGATCACCTCAGCTTTCAGAGTCTCTTGCAGAGTCACCAGCAGCCGTTCTGTGAACGCCTAATCTTGACAAGCCTTGATGAATTGGTCTGTACACAATCACCCTGTAATCCAATCCAGCAGCGCTTAGATCGCCACCACTTTATCCTTATCTCATCGAGACCCACGACCTTTGGAATAATCACATTGTCCTCTCCATTCGTCTTTACGTCCTTGTCTAATGGAGGGGGACACCCAAGCCCCAGGACCTGGCTATTACTTCTATAAAGACATTAGAGACATCCTCAGATGGCTCTTGCTACGTTTCTTCTAGGTCACACTTGATTTGAGAGCATTTTGTTGTGTTGAAGAAAGGCAGGAAATCTTCTTGCGCATCCAAGTCCTTAGTCTGGCTTTGTTTTTTTTTTTTTTTTTTCATTCTGAGAAGATAAAGTCTGGGTCCAAGCTATCCTTGCAAAGTAATTCAAAGGTCCCCTTTGTCACCCTACAGTTTTCAATGACAGAGAGTCATCTATCCCACAGACACCAAGAAAAAAAAGATGTACTCATTTTCTCCTAACTTAAACATGGAAATACTCATGATCTAGAAAATGATAACCTTATAACCTCTCACCCACACAGAAACTGCAACATGGCTTCCCCCTGGCCATCCTCCTAAGCAAATGTGCCAAACGTGAGTTAGCATGTCAGTCTCAATACGCTGTGTTGGGAGAAGGCAGCAGCTTGAATGCAAACACTGGGATGTACACTAAGGTGATGTTTGCTGTGGTCCTGAAGCGGATGAGCTGACCTCTACTCCTGATTGTTTTTCTGTGGGAAAGAAGCTAGAAGTTTCTATTACCTTGTCTGTCCCATCCTCCTGGTTTCTGTAGAGGCCTCATCACAGAATCTCTGGAAACTTCTTCCCAATCCAAAACTCAGATCCTGCTCCCTTTTCCCCCCTTTGTTAATTTTGTGCATGTGTGTGTGCATGTGTGTGTGCATAAGTATTGACCTGAGATCAACTTTAAGTATGTTTTTTTTTTTTTTTTGATTATTTTCCACCTTTGTTTTTGAGTCTGTAATAGTTAGAGGTGATTCTCAACTTGACAGAATCTAGAATCACCTAGGGTATGGGAGTATAGGCATAATTGTTGGGGTTTATCTTGATTGTATTAAATGAGGTAGGAACACTTGCCCTCTCTGGGTGGTATCATTCCCTAGCTAGGATCACCAATTGTATAAATGGGAAAAAGGAGCTGGGTAGCCCAGGCATTGCTTTGCTTCCTGATTGTGGACATAATACAACCTGCTGCTTCAAGCTCTTGCTATTTTGACACCCCACACGCACACTATTATGTACTGTACCCTTGAGCTATGAATTAGAACAAGCCCTTTCTACCTTAGGTTGCTTTGTCAGTGAGCTGTGAACCAGTAACAGAAACATAGATAAGATATAGGGGCCCTTGTTGGCCCAGTCTCCAGATATCTGTACTCAGTTCCTCCTGCTTGCCCAGTAGGCATACCAGATGAGCCAGCCTCCAAGTCCCAACTTGCCAGTTCAACGCCCCCCGTGTGTGAGTGTGTGTGTATGTGTGTGTGTGTGTGTGTGTGTGTGTGTGTGTGTGTCTGTACATAATTTTATATTCAGGTGCTAGTAGAGGCCAGAAGAGGGCACTGGATCATCTGAAGCTGGAGTTACAAACATTGTAACCAGCCTGGCATGGCTGCTAGGAACTGAACTCTGGTCCCAAGGAACAGGAGTGCATGCTCTTAGCCACAGAGCTGCCTTTCAGCAGGGCCTCACTTCCGAATCTTAATGAAAGCACAGCAACCTTCCAGCCCCCACCTTCCTTTTTTCTTTTAGCTGAAGCACAGGTGCATGCATCCTTTAGGAAGTATATGAAATAATGACCAACACTGGTAAAATTTTATCTGGCTTTGTATGGAAAGATGGGTGTCTTCACTAATGTGTTCATTTGCAGAACCCCCCAGGTATTACCCACCACCCACCCCTGCCCTCCATGCTATGGCACCTACAAGATCTGATGACACAGTTCATGATTTGGCTACCCTTGCGCTCTGCCTGAAGTCTTAAGTTCAACTTGTCCAGATGATTAGTCCTCAAAACACACAGCGTCTACTGCCTTCTCTGTGTGGTGACTTCTAGGGCATGGCCAGGCACTCTTCTTTCTGCTTCTGTGCTGGAAGAACTTCTTAGATAAGGAGGTAGGTTCCTCAGGAGAACTAAACAAGTTCTCAGAGAATATAAAAACAAATCTGAGACTCAGAAAGAGTTTCTGACTGAATTCAATGCCGCGGCTTCGACAAGACAGTATCTGTGTTAGTTCCGAAGTGAGAGTCACTAGATCTGCCTAAAAAAATCACAGGATGGGAGCACTACTTAGATAAAAATTAGGGATGCAGGGATCCCATTGGCCGACAGTGAATGATTGTATACAGGAGACCGTTTGTTATGTCATCTCAGATGTTTGAGAGACTAAAAGCTTAGACTGTCTTGCATCAAGCCTGTGTCATGGACAAATGTCCCTTCTGGGTGACCTTGTCTGTGGTCACTTTGTGTTGATATGTTCCCCTTGAGCTAATGTACTTTGTAAGGCAAGAATCACAGCCTCTTCTGCTTGAGAGACAACAGTGACATCATCAGCTCCTCTGCTTCTGAGGATTCACTAAGGACAGGGTACACAATGGGATGGAGGAGAGATGTCTAGGTGGTGTCCTTCCTCTACTCATTCTTAGTTTATAAGAATATCAACTCTGCAAGCAAACAAACAAACCATAACGCATAGCTGTTTTTACAGTGTCCTAGGACTCATGGGTAAACATAAAGGTTAGATAGAAGGCTCCTTTAGTCAAGCACTTGCTAAGGTGGCATAAAGACCTGAATTTGGTCCTTCTGAACCCTGGGGGAAGCCAGACGTGGCTGGATACAATAGTAATCTCTGAGCAGAGACAGGAAGCTCCCTGACGTTCACCTCATAATCAGCCTAGACTAACCATAGAACCAGGGACTCATTGAATCATCTCAGAAACAGAGGAGGTGGGGTCTAAAAAGCTACCCCTGAGGGTGACTTCTGACCTCTATACACAAGTACAAAGCATCAAAATATATGAGAAACCCCCTTATAGGAACACATGTTGAGGCACACA
Organism: Micromys minutus; assembly: GCF_963924665.1. Classification (NCBI taxonomy): domain Eukaryota; kingdom Metazoa; phylum Chordata; class Mammalia; order Rodentia; family Muridae; genus Micromys; species Micromys minutus. Next base: position 248,618,713 of record NC_137969.1, read on the forward strand.
CATACACAAGCATACACACGCACTGTGCACACATATTCATCTATGTGCATGCTTGGATACACATTTGTACACAGGACAAGTTGGTAAAAGTCTTGTAATGTAACTGTTTATTGGAAGGAAGACACTTGAAGATGACTCTCCTTGTATGAATTGAATACTGTGACCCATCCATTCAGTAGAACTTTCTGAGGGCTGTTTTACTGTGATCCAATATTTGATGGGCATATGGGAAGACACTGATGCTATCTTTCTACTGTGCTGGCCTGGGCATAGAAGCCAGCTCTGGGAATTGACCATGACACATATATATTCTATTTCACATTCTCTCTGTCCCTGGACCAGGGCTCACCCTATGTCATGTTCTTGACCACACCAGTTGAGGAATGAATCCTAGTAGTGGGTAAAATAATTAATACCAATTAATTATGGGCAATTACCTTAATTAGGTAAGTATTAACAAGAGAAGAATAAGCAGGCGATGACCAAGGGTGGGTAAGGTCTTAACTCTCCTAATGAGTTAAAAGATCATCCCAGGTAGAAGATGTCTGGTCTGGGCAGATAGCTTAGTAGGGAGAGCAATGGTTTTGCAAGTGTGAAGACCTCAGTTTGATTCCAGAATGCACACACACAAACCCAAAACCTTAGGCATGGGTGTTTGCACATGTAACCACAGTGTTGAGAAGGCAGAGGCAGGTAGATCTCCAGATATGGTCCATCCACTTAGCCTGCTGTTTTTGTTAGAGTTTCTATGATGTAACACCATGACCAAAAGCAACTTGGAGAAGAAAGGCTGTGTTTCAGCTTACAACTCTTAGGTCACACCCTGTCTCTGGGGGATGTTGCTGCAGGAATTGAAGCAGAAGCCATGTAGGATACTACTTACTGTTTGCTCCTCATGACTCATACAGTTTTCTTTCATATACAGCTCAGAAATACATGGCCAGTGATATCGCTATCCACCATGGGCTAACCCCTCTGCCATAAGCATCAATCAAGAAAGCGCCAGACTGGTTTGCCCAGAGCACAATCTTATAGAGGCATTTTCTCACTTAAGATTTCTCCATACCCAGATACATACGTTTAGGCTTGTTGACAAAAACTCAACTCACATTGACAAAAACTCTCTAGGAAACCTACTTAGCTAGCCAAGCAAGTGAGAGACCCTGTTTCAAAGAAAAGAAAAGAAAACCAGACAACAGTGGCCAATACTGCACTAACAAACAATCAAACATACAAAAAACTCAAGTGGGACAGAATCTGAGCAAAGGCACTTAAAGTGGTTTTCTAACCTCTACAAGGTGTGCACATGTGCAAGTGTGCACAGGCGTGAGCACGTGCACACCAACACATGCGCACACACACACAGGAAGACAGACAAAGACACACACAGAGAGAGACAGAGACACACACAGAGACAGAAACACAGAGAGACAGAGACAGAGAGACAGAAATACAGAAAGACAGAGACAGAGAGATTGGAGGATCAGAGTCCTTCCCATGAGAGGAGTCTCCTTACGTCCCAGCGCTGCAAGCTCCCTGCTCTGACTATTCCTGTTTGCACAGTAGCTTCGGAGCATCTCTTGCACCAACAGGAGCGAGCTGACGTCATCCTGCAGACGAGCCAGTCCACACAGAGGAATGGAAGGAGGGGAGGTGACAACCCAGGCTGTTGAAAGCTAAGAAACACAAGCACCCACTCACATCTTCGCTAAGATGTGAAACTCGCTTCCAGCTTATTTACCTGAGAATGAATCTCACTTTGAAGAGGCCTTTATGTCAATGGAGATGAAGCAGTGGAGATATAAGCAATTTGAACAAGGGCACTGCACATTTGTCTTTATAACAATTTGTGTGTAACAGCTTTTATGCAAATGATGCTAAAGTGGCACCCTCTTTTTCTAAATTGGACACATTTATGGTTATAATTTTCTTCGATAATAACATCAAAAAGGAAAAAAGAAAGAAAGAAAGAAAGAAAGAGTGAAGGAAAGAAAAGAAAAAAAAAAAGGAAAAAGGGAAGAAACCAGAAAATGATGAAGGAAATGAAGAAGACTGTCCCCATGGGCTTGAACATTTCAGTGTCCAGCACATCTGAAGTTGGGAAGGCAAATTCATTTCATTTGCACTAAAAGTGACAGAACAGAGCTCCTGGTCTCCCTCGTCTTCACTTTCAGGGTGGTGAAACTTTTGGTGTCCCCATTGGCAAGCCTTGGCACTCAGAATGACCCGCAAGCTTCTCACTCAGCTTCTAAGACCTCCCCAAATCTGAGAGCACCAGCCAGCAGATTGGATTTCAGTCTCAACACTTTTTGTGTCTTTTCCATCCGTCCCCACTTTTTCCCCAAGTCAGACAGATGACTTTTAGAAACAATAGGGTTTAATTGACTACGGTACAATTGGATTTATATACAGGATTCCGGGCAACTATCCCAAGGTGCTCATAGAATAATCCACATTATTGTTGCTTAATCGACCGAAAATTTTTGCAGAGGCAACAGAAGATGGTGTGCATTTCAAACAATGACTTAAATTTACCCAAGGACTCAGCTAAACAATATATATATAATTTGTGGCAACAGAGGCCTTTGGGGTGGGTAAATCTAAAAGAAGGTCGTAGACTGCAGTGGAGAGGCTGGGGAGAGAGGGGTGTCGGGAGGAAGCACAAAGGTCAAGGACACCTTCCGAGCCTCCTCTCGGAGGGGTTGATTCCTTTCTGTGCTTTGGTTCTTCCTGGCAGTTAATTTTTTTTTTTTTTTTAAAGACAGTGTTTTGAAAAGAATGTGTAACTAGACTCACCACATCCGGGGTTTGGGGATTCGGAGGGATTTGAGGAGACACAGAGAGGCAAGCTGGTGACAGTGCCACCCTACAGGGGACAGTAGAGCTTGGTTTCCACACACCTCATATTGGAGGCAGAATTGCAACTCTCCCATTATCCGACACTCAGGACAAGGTGTGTCTGTTCTCAGCTTTCCTGTGCGGGTCCAGCATCACTGGAGCCAAATCCCTTTGACGAGTAGCCCACACACAATGCAATTGTGTCCTCAAGGTTTTGGAGGCTGGGGAGCCTGAAACCAAGGCACTCATTGGTGTGGTGTCTGATTCTTCCCACCTCTTTCTAGGTACTTTCTGAGATTCCACAAAGGTTCTTGCCATCGTCTTTTATAGGGGTTCGAATCCCAACTGTGGGCATGGTGGCTCTTGGCACAACCACTCCCTAAGACGAGTTTCTTCACGTTAACACGTGGAACATTGAATGGATGTTGGCTTGTGAAGAGATAAGGAGCACAGAAGCACTCAGAAGTCTGCCATCCATTTGTCAGACAGAGCAACACTGACAACCATGTAAGGTTCTCATGGAAACCAGAGGCCATGGCATCTCTAAATGAATGCTTATGGCATTATTTTTTTTTTTTTCATTATTCACTTGACTTCATAAGGCCACTCAGAGGCCACACAACGCTTGCTAATAGCACCTTACCCAAAGGGTTGACCTGTGATAATCACCCAGGTAAAATGCTCTCGGCATTCCTTGGCTTCCCTCTCATGCTTACACAGACTTTGACACGCCACAGCCACAGCACTTGGTTCTGCTCAGTCCTGGGCAAACTCAGAAGATCCGGAAAGGAGCAAGATGTGTTCTCTCTGCCTAGACAGCCCAGGCTTTAGTTAGCACAGGTCTTGGTGGAGAAACAAGGGCCACACTGAGGTCACACTTCTTTCCATAGTCCTTGGCTTGGGGTCAGTGCCCTGGAGGCTGGTGCTGGGAACTAATGGGGTATTGGCTTTCACTTTCTTCCCTATCCTTTGGTGGACCACGCACTCTTTGTCTATGTCTCAGTCTTTCTTTCTCTCTGAGTGTGTGTGTGTGTGTGTGTGTGTGTGTGTGTGTGTATGTGTGTGTGAGTGTGTGTATGTGTGCAGGTACGTGTACATGCATAGATCTGTGTGTATGTGTCTTTCTTCTTCATCTCACACCTACTTCTCTTGAGATGGAGTTTATCAGGATTTCTTTTTGAGAGGGGAGTCTCCATTTGTAGCTGTGGCTTGAACTCACATAGGCCCTCCTGCCTTTGCCTCCAAGTTCTGGAATTAAAGGTGTGTGCCACCAGACAAACAAGACAAGGTTGTCACTGGACCTGAAGTTCATCACTGCTTGGGTAGGCTGTCTTACAGCCATCCCAGCAATCCTCCTGTCTCTGCTCTCCAAAACTCTGGGGTTACAAGGTCATGTGAGCACTTCTGGCATTTTGTGGGTTCTAGAATACAAACTATGTCTGAATGCAGCAGTTGTCGGCAAGAAGCCATGTCCCCGGACTCCATGAGCACCCTTTTAAAAATAGTGAATACATGCTGCTTACAACAGGAGAGCACCGTTCTTTTTACGTAAAGTAAAATTTACTGCATTAGCAAAAGTAGCTTGCACGGGAAGTGAGCTATTTTTCATATGTAGGATTTGAGTTAGGTTTTAAATAATAAACAGAAGTTATTGCATCCATATTAATGTGCATCTAGAAGCTAACTTATCTCTACCTGTGGATACCACACGCATGTGCACGCGTGTGCAGATAAGCATAGACACGCACGCTCGTAGACGTAGACTTGTGAAGATATGTTCGTAGTTCCGGCTCTGTGCCGCACTTCCCACATCCTGGCTGGCCGGTCCCTGAGCGAGGGGTCTTGTTCCTGGGCAGGCTCTGCACACTCAGCTGCTCTGGGTTCTCCACCACAGCACACAGACGCCACGGCTGCCACGGCTTATCTTTGCAGCCTGGGGCTTTCCACTGGATCTGCAAGTTCTTACGGTGCTTGCTGTTCCTACAAGACCCTGACCTTCCTTTCCTCATAATTTTTTCTTGCTTGTTACACATCCTCCTGGGCTCCAGGATGTTTGTTACAAACACAGGGAGTGCCAACAAGATGGCTCAGCAGGTAAAAGTGTCTGCTACTAAGTCTGATGACTTGAGGTCAACCAACTCCTATACGTTATCCTCTGACACACATACACACACACATGCAGAAGAATGTAGTGCACATATTTACACACACATACACATGTATGCATGTGCACACCCACATACACACATACAGGCATGCATACACACATACAACCACACACAAACATTCATGCATAGACACATGCACACATATAGGCACACATGCACACACATACACATGCATACACATTCATGCACATACACACACATGCCCAGGCATGCATGGACTCATACACAGCCACACACATACGCACACTCATGCATGGACACACGTACACACATGTATGTACTCAAACACAGAGTAAATACAATGTAATTAAAAAGGAAATGGTGATAAGAGCAGCCTTGGAGACTGCTAGAGGAGGAAGTGCTTGGGACTCCTGCTGGTCATTTCATAAACATCCCTCCATATTTGATGATCGTGCCAGTGAATGGTGACATTAGACACACCCATCAGCTTGTTAATTGAGACTGACTTTTTTTTCCCCTGAAGAAGTCATCCTGGAGGCAATAGGATTAACCCACTGGACAGATAAGAAAACTGAGGAGCAGGTGGCAAGTACCTGGATCCTGGTGACACAAAAGGTCCTCGATCCTGGCCAGAAGATGTCTTTGTGGGAATGCTTGGGTGGGGGAATCCTTCCTGGGGTTTCATCGGGCAGACAGAAGTACGTCAGCAGCACTGACTTCACCTTGCTCTCCTGCAGGCAAAACTGCTCAGGGGCCAGTTCTGCATACATCAGCAGAGCCGCCCGTCCTTCCGGAAGCCAGACAGCACATCACTATGCTGGGTGGCTGCGAGAGACAGAGTAATTTGCATGGATCCTTTGTGAGCTGTCCCTCACAGTGGTACAAACTCATTAAAATCTCATGAAATTCTCCCACAGAACATGTGGAGCAACGCAAGCTGCCGCCCTAAAAGTTAATATGTGTGCGTGCGAGGGGAGGTGCGGGATGGGGCCTGCATATCACAGATTGCTCATCACTGGATGGAGCTGCAGTGGACCAGGGGACCTCCTTAGCATATTTTAATTACTGTCTGGATGCCCCTGTAAATAAATGAGCCGGTGGCTGGAGCTCGGAGCAGTCTGGGGACCGACGTGGAGGCAGAGGGTCCCAGTGGTCCTTCTCCTTGTAGCAGAGCTGAACTTGGGCATGACTGTCGCAGTAAGAAGAAAGGCTGCTGGCCTACCTGGGATTAATGAGGACCCAGGGAATGGAGGATGGCTCTAGGCTGAAGCTGGGGTCATTAAATCCTGCTGGTCATTAATCCTCTGGAAATGCCCAGGGCTGGGGTTATTATTCTTGGGAGATAAAAAATTCAGGACCAAACAGCACAAGAGCATGCATATTGTGCGTTTCTCAGATTGGGCCGTGCTTTGCTGTTAGCAGAGACCAATCCCAAGGAAACGAATCTATCTTTTAAATCCCACCACATGGGTATAGATCATCGATATTTTAAACGGCAATTTACCTAGCATATCTGCTGTGCCCAGAATCAGGGCAAGCCTGAGCTCCCTCACTCTGCCTGTTGGGTCAAGAGTACCCATTTAGGAAAAGCCAGACTGTGTAGGTGACTTTCGGAGACTCACACAGCACAACAAACCACCCTGTGTCCATGTGACTATATATAAGTTCAGCTCCACGCCAACAGTGCTCCAACAGCTGATGAAATCTGAAACCACGGCCTCGGAGACACATACTGCCTCCTTGAAGAGGGGATGGTTGTTTGAGAGCAGGCCTAAGAGATGTGGAATGGTATAACATTGACTGAAGTCGTCCCTCTGCACGCTGCTGTGTGTCTCCGTGCCTCAGTTTCTTCGTCTGTGAATCGTGGCAGGGGTCATGCCACCTTTAGGTTCGTTGAGTGGACAGGGGAGCAACTGTTAGTCAAGCGCTGGTCCAAGTGCGGAGTTGGAAGCCTACATGTGTTTGAATGAGTAAAGGTAAGCACAGAAAAATGCAGTAAAGGAAAAACTAAAGTCATGTGAAATTAAACAGGCCTGAGAAAGAGACTCTGTTCCCAAGACTGTGTGGTTTCCATTGTCTTCTGTGTGCTCCCAAACACTGCACAGCCATTTATTGTTCTACCAAACAACACTGGGATGGCTTCCGACATCAGTAGAGATATCAGTACCCACTGCTATGTTCTGCCCGTACAAATCTGATGCCAGAAAGGCCAGTCTCGCGCATCATTTGACTTTCAGATCTCCTTCCCCCCCCCCCCCCGCCCCTGCCTTTGCCTCATGAATTCTTTTACGTGTGAAAGAGAGGAGGGGGCGAGGACATGGCTCCGTTAAGCATTTGGTGCATAAACAGGAGGAGCTGAGTTCAATCCTCAGCATCCAAGCTGAGAAGCCGGTCCTGGCAGTGAGTACCTGAAATCTCAGTACTGCAGAGGCAGAGGGATGCTGGAGGCTTGCTGGCCAATCTGTCTGTTATAAGACAAGGCAGAGAGAGACTAAGAAAGACCCCAGACACTGATGTCAGCAGAAATGACAACTGGGCTGAGGCTGAATGACCGATGACAAGTTGGGGCCATGGTGAAGAAGAGGTTTCCAAGCAGAGGCCTCCAGAAGTGCAAAGGTTTGGAGGAAAAAGAGATGGACCGTGTTCAAGATAAAATCAAGTTGACAATAGCCTGTAAGTGAAGACAGGGCATGTATAAAGGTGGAGACAAGGGTGAGGACCAGGTTGGTGGCAGACAAAGGGGTCCATCACTAAAACAGTCCCTCCAGAGCTGTTTCATCCCTACATCCTGGGTGTATGTCACTAAGGATCTAAACAGACTACTCTAGGTCATTTGTGTGGTTACCCAGTGCAGTCAGGAGGCTCCTTCGAAGGCGGCTGCTATTTCTGGATATTGGGAGGAGAGTCACAGGCATGCAAATGGCTTAGGATTTGTCCATGGGAGAAGAAAACGTAAGCCAAAGAAGAGCTGTCTTCTCCGGATGCTGGGAAAGACGAGCGACTGGCCTCTCTCCTCAAGTTTCCGCGAGGAGCCCAGGCCTGAAGCTGTTTCGGTTTCAGCCCAGTGAGATGCCCACTGGCCTCTTCCAGCAGAGGAGAAAAGCGGAACACACGAGAAAGCCTGTCAGGACGCCTGCCACCTCACACCACAAGATTCACTCCCTTTGTAGCCCGTGTGACTCTCCCCTCCACAAGTGAGAAACATCGAGTTGCATGGATGTTAATCCCTTGACCCTAGGCTATGTAGGGGGTTACCCCCATCGGTGTTCCATCAACCCGAGACTCCAAAGCATCCCCTTTCTATGCCACCACTGGCTTTTCTGGATCTAGTTCAGCTTCATTTTCCTACGAAGTCCCACAGAGAGATCCTTACCTCTGTGGAGCGCCACTGAAATACCACGACGCATGCGCGTGAAACCCTGCTTTCACGACGCATGCGCCTGAAGCCCTGCTTTCAGTCTTCGGCAAAGCCTGTCATAGCACACAAAGACTGTGTGACCTCACTGGTCCGAGCGCTTGCTGCGAAGGTATCATTTACTGTAGAGTGTATTTTGCTGTACTGTTATGGATCTTGCCACGCAGGCAGCTGTCTAACATGTTGAATAGTCTTTCATCTTGTCAAACACTTCCATTTGCCTTTCTACAGCTTTCTCAGCCAACATGTACACACCTAATCAGTCTCATGCCACTGTCTCCAGACTCCCGAGCCCAAAACACTGCCCCGGCCGCTTTCTTAAAGAGACAATCATCTCTTTTCTTTTTTGTCATATTCAGGAAGTGCTGTGTATTCAGGATGCTTTCCGGGTGGTGTGAAGGAACATGGAGCTCACGTTTCCCCCTCACCTGCATTCTGCCAGACCAGCTGTATGAACCTCTTTGCTATGACAGGCAGGACTGTGGGCTGATGCCCTTCCTGTCATACCGGCTTGTTCACATGTTCACACACACACGCACACACACACACACACGCACACACACACACACACACTCGCGCGCACACACACACCATTAAAACAGTTTTCCTTAATACATACCACTCAGTCAGGATTTAGACACCAAGTTCACTTCTTCAGGATCCGTGTGCTTACCTGACTTGAGGTCCACTGTAATACCAACGGGTTTTACTTTCCACCTGTGTGCCTTGTGTAACGGTGTCCCGTGTCAGATGAGGTCCTAACTGTCCTCCAGACTCAGCACTGCCATAAAGCTCCTGTGTCTCCCATTGTGCACTCTTCTGTCTCTGTACCCCACTGCTCTTTGTCTCCTCTCTAAACAAACCCATTTCCAAAATTTTGTTACACGCCTTGTCTGTCTCTGTGAGGCTGATTGCAAAACCATTTCCAAGTCTTCCCCTCTGTCCGTGCCCAGCATCTCTGCCATGCAATTTCGCATTGTTCTCACCTTCCTTGCCCACCCTATCCTTGATTTGAACCCATGGATATCATCTTTAGCCTAGGCAAAGGCAGCAGATGTGACCCAGGCTGGGTCTTGGGAAGCTCTGACATGATTGAGTTTGGCTTCTTCCTGTGCATGTCTCCACCATTGCCCGAGAACAGGCCCAAGCTAGTCCTCTGCGGAAGCAGAGGAGAATCCAGTCAAGGACCAATGAATTGTCAAGCTTCAGACATGGAAGAGAGTGCCCATGGAGGGTCAGCAGAGTCACTGGAGAAAAACATTCATTTGGTGGCTCTTTTATGTTACCGAGACTTTATGAAGCAGGACCCCTAGGACCAGAGAGGACTTTGGTTGACGGAGTGCTCCCTGGAAACCTATGCCCTCCTTCCTGGTAGACACAGCTCCAAGCCCATTTGCATCCTCAGGCCCAATACTTAGTTGGAAGCCAATGAATATTTATTGAATCGGATGTAATGTGATTTTCAAATTTTGCACACAATAGCAGCCTTGAATTCTTTATTTTTAATGTGAGGATTTTGTTATGCAGTATGAAACTTACCATCATTTTTCTTGTGTGACTCCGAGTGATAGAATTGCCATTAATAGATTGATCCCTTCATTTGTGCCAAGACAGAGGACAAACGGACTTTAACACAGTCCCACATCAAGCAGGACTCTCTCCAGAACCGTGGCTGTGTAGGAAATATTAATTAAAACTTCTGATGTATTTCACTGTGAATATATTACTTGCATTCCTCGAGTGAACTGCGTGCAGTAAATTGTGTTGGGGCAGAGGTCACTTGAGAGTTAACTGGTGTCCCTAAACCAGCTCATCAGAGAGCAAAGTGAAGAAACCAAGAGATAAAATGATAGCGATTAAAAAGAAAATATCCACACAAAGCAAAGAGCTTTCATGGCGATTCACTGGTGGATGAAGGGTTTCTCGGTTACATTTGGTTTCTTGGCGTGGCATTTCCTATTTAAATTCCTCATTTCCTGCAAACAGATCCACACAAAAGGGAGACAAAATGCTCTGTCTTACTGTTTCTTCTTTAATATACAAGGATGTGTATGCATACGCACGCACATTTGCACACAGAGGTATTTGAATTAGCTGGGATGCAGGGAGGTGACTGACTGGTTCTGGCATTGAAGCCCCTTTGACTTCCACAAGGTGCTAAAAAGTCAGCTGGGGTCTCAGCTCTGACGAATTTGCATCTCTTTGAATATGACGCTTGAAAAACCCCAGCGATAGATTAAATTTTGCCAAGGAGAAAATGAGAGAGAGGCTTCCATCTCTCAGGTCTGCTGGGAGGATCTTTATGGTTGATTTACTTTTTTAAAATAAATGTTTCTTTATGTGTTTCCTTCGGTTCCTGCCCAGGCCGCCTCTATCATACATGCTGTAACTTCTGTGGCTCCTATCAGCCAGCTAACAGTAAAGTCAACCTGCTCTCGAGGACAAGGTGAAGGGATATTTCAATCTCAGATGTATATACCTTCTGTGTTTTCTGATTAAAATTTGCAAGCAAACCTTGGAATAAACTCTACCTGACATGACTCCTAAAATAATTTATGCTGTCTGCAAACCTCGGACGGAGGGATTGATTTGAGTGTCTGTCACCACATTTCAGATGATCAAAAATGGATCACAGCTTTCAAATGAATTTAATGGCCAAAGAAGATTCTTTTGAAAAATGTCACTGAGGGTGAAATGCACGAGTCCTTGTCTAAAACTACAGATGAGTGTGATAGTTTCTCACAGAGGTGAGATTTATTGTCGAGATTTAGAAACACACGAATCAAAATGAAAACAAAGCCCTCATAATTAAACAAGCTAGGGAGACCTGTTGTTGCGATGCAAGCAAATCCTCTCTGGTCTCACGGCATGTCTGTGCTTCCGAATGCAGGTGAACATAGTGAAACAATGCAGTTCTGCTCCCTCCTTCTCACCACTCCGAACCACGGTGATGGTGGTGATGACGTCGACGACGGCAATGAAGATGATGGTGTCGGTGATGATGATCATGGTGATGCTGCTACCAGGAGGAAATTAGTCTCTGACACAACACATACACATGCACAGGACTGCACACACACACACACACACCTGCCACACCTGAACAGTTAAACACACACACACATCTACATACACAGATTCTCTGATGAGCACACACACACACACACCTGCCACACCTGAACAGTTAAACACACACACTCTCACACACACACCTGCCACATCTGAACAGTTAAACACACACACACACCTACACACACAGATTCTCTGATGAGCACACACACACACACACACACACACATACCTGCCACACCTGAACAGTTAAACACACACACTCACACACACACACCTGCCACACCTGAACAGTTAAACACACACACACACACACCTACACACACAGATTCTCTGATGAGCACACACACACACACACACACACATACCTGCCACACCTGAACAGTTAAACACACACACTCACACACACACACCTGCCACACCTGAACAGTTAAACACACACACACACACACCTACACACACAGATTCTCTGATGAGCACACACACACACACACACACACACACCTGCCACACCTGAACAGTTAAACACACACACACACACCTGCCACACCTGAACAGTTAAACACACACAAACAAACACCTACATACACAGATTCTCTGATGAGCACACACACACACACACACACACCTACCTGCCACACCTGGACAATTAAACACACACACACACACATACCTACATACACAGAGTCTCTGATGAACACACACAATTTTTTTTTTTGTAGTTGTCTAACTCCCCCGAGGATCGTTTCCTGTACATTCACATTACATTCTCCAAAGGCACACCCCTCCTCAAGGTCCCTATGGTGGCACGTTTGTACATACCACCGGAGAGATGGCCTATCATCTTTTAAAACCACCTCTGTTTTGGAACACCAGGCAGTACCATTTTGCTCCTTGAGCCCGACTTTATGGTAAAGTTGAAAAAGCACCGAGTTCTCACTACTAGATCCTGGGCTCGAATCTCTGCTGTGCACCGAACCATTGGGTTCTGTTGGATGAGACCCAGGACCAAGTCAGGTATCACAAATGAACAGTGGCCAATGACTACTAACTCTTTACTAGTTATTTGTAACAGTGAAGATGTCTGAGGCAATGCAATAAGGTTTGTGGCTAGAAGCTGTTCATTCCACATGAGCACAATAGAGGAGCCGTTATTCATTGTTTTTGACAGACAAGGAGAACAAGGCTTGGGCAGGCTCATCGATTTTTCTCTGGAGTCTTGGCTGGACACTTAGGGGGATCTGACCTCAGGTTCTGAAGCTTCTGGTTAGACAGAGGCTTTGTTACAAGGTGCCTGTAAGGCCCTGTCAGGGAGTTAAACTCTGTAGAAGACCGACTTAGATTGGGGGGTGGGCAGGGTTAGTTTTCTAAGATGGATCTCCATAGAAAAAGTGAGAAGAGGAAGAGATGACTTGAGAAACTACACTAGGGCAAACTTTGCAGGACCCTGGTCCCCATACAAACACTAGAGGGATAATATGGGGTTCTGTTTCATCTGCCAAGGCACAAAAGGGGTGGTCAGGGGTAGATGGTCACCTCAGCATTGCATGAGTATGCGCTTAGGTCCAGCTGCACTGGACTGGGCAACAGTTGGTTATTAATGGGGTGTTAAGGTTTATATCTGCTTGGCCCAGGGAGTGGCACTATTAGACTGTGTGGCCCTGTTGGGGTATGTGTGACCTTGTTGAAGTGGGTGTGTCACTGTGGACATGGGCTTTAATACCCTAGTCCTAGCTGCCTGGAAGCCAGTCTTCTCCTAGCAGGTGAAGATGTAGAACTCTCAGCTCCCCCTGCACCATGCCTGCCTGGATGCTGCCATGTTCCTGCCTTGATGATAATGGTCTGAACCTCTGAACTTGTAAGTCAGCCCCAATTAGATGTTGTTCTTTATAAGAGTTGCCTTGGTCATGGTGTCTGCTCACAGCAGTAAAACCCTAAGATACGGTGGAAGCTCAGAGACATATTTGTAGAACCAGGTATCTGGATTTGTGTGTTTTGAGTGGAAAGATGGTGGTGACGATGTGAAAGTATCTGGGCATATCTAGAAAAGCAGAGAAGAGGGATAGCGAGACCTGAACTTAAGGAAGGTGTCCGAGGGAGACCCGAGTGAGGGAGGAGGTTATTAGATCAGAGGGGCTCAGATATGCTGGATGAGCACTCAGGATGGGCAGCTTCTCCATTACTGAGAAGGTAAACAAGTGTCTAAAATATATTCCAGACCAAAACTGTAAAACTTAACACAAAGCCTCCCAGATTCTGTCCGAATGCCAGCCAAACTGCACATAATCTCACGAGCTAAGCTGTGTCGCCTTCGAGTCTGGTTAATCCTGTTAGTCGATGTTCTCATTTATTTGGGAAGATTTTTTTTTCTTGCATTAAGCTTGTTTTAAAAATAAATGGCGAAAGTGGGTGAAGGTCACTCCTCTCTTTCTGGTGTCTCAGTAAATCATCCCCGGACACTAAGGTCTGAGTGATGGCTTTCTGGTGTGGTTTGAATGCGCATGTCTCCCACAGGCTCATGTGTCTGGAGGTGCTGTTTGGAAAGTTGCTGAACCTTTAGGGCGGAGAGTCTTGCAGAAGAAAGTGGGTCAGCAGGGGTGTGGGGTTTAAGGATATAAATCTTTACCTTACTTCTGACTGGCTCAGTGTGGACAAGCTACCTCAAGATCTCGCCCCTGGAATGGACACCAAACTGTGGGTCCATGTAGGCTTCTCTTTCTTAAGCTGTTACGTGTTGTGTGCTCACAGCGGTGGTTACTAATACAGGCTCCAGGAACGTGGTGAGCAGAAGGAGGTGGATGCTGGCTTGTTTCTCCATCATTTTGCCTTCTGAGGTTTCCTCTACCAGCAGTGAGGAACACCCTGAAAGCATTCGGCGGAAAGTTCCAGAAGCAATCAAGTGGCCTGCGTTAGAGTGGGCCTTGAGAGTTTCTTTTTATTGTTAGTCACCACGACCAATCGTTTATAATAGTTTATAAACTAAACTTTAATGTAGACGTGTATGCATCTGCACAGCCTAATGTCAGGCAGGGTTTCCTGCATCCTTCGGTACCCCTGCATCCCTGTCCTCATGGATGAGAAGCTGGTTGCATGTAGACACTTGCCATTCAGATGTTAGGACTATCTATCGCCTGTGCACACATCTCACTAGCCAGAGGGATTGCTGCCTGATGCCAAACCAGGGAGGCCAGACAAGGTGACAGACACAGAGGGAAAGTGGTGTGGTAGGTGACAGTTGTTTCTGCCACCTCCTCAGATGGACTCACCTTTGAAACTAAGTCACTGTCAGTGGAGGTGCGCTGGGTACTGAATAGGTCTACTCATTTGGGAGAGGAGATACTAGAGACAGGTCAGGAGCTAGCATCTCGGTTCCTACCCCAGAGGAGTTCAGCAGAAACCACACACGTATGAACAGCATGGGCCAAGGATGGGCCAGCTGTCCGCTGGGGCCCGCTGGACTAGACTCAATTCAAACTGGAATGCTAGTCTGTTCAACCAGTCTTGCTACAGCCATCCCAACTCTGAGGCTTTCTAGGCTATTCCAGAAAAGCCGAGGAATCAGCAGGATTTAGAAACCAAAGCAGGAGTGTGTACCCTGCAAAGCTGAGGTTCACGTTACCCAGGGATCACCTCTGTCTCTAATACCTCAGACACAGGTTTCTGTGGTGCAGCTGTCACCTACAGGGTGTGACAAGCATGATCCTGTTCTGCCTCGGGTTCTCGCAGGGTGGAGTCCCAAGACTAAGGGGAGGACCCAGGTAAGAGGACTTTGGAGGGCGTCCCTCACCATGGTCTGTCATCTCAGCCTTGGTTTTGAGGGGTCTGAATGGTTCTGGGGTTCTTGTTCATCCTGATGGAAGTCATGATGAATTCAGTTGCAATGCACCCCTGTTCTTCTGAGGACTCACCACACTGATCCTACCAGACATTTGCTTCTTTTACGGAGACCATAACAAGTGTAACATCCCTGAAAAGATGGTTCAATCTCGTTGAGTCCTTAGGACACTATGTGGAATTCAGCAGGACCCATGGAGTTTTTCCTCAGAGATTTTCAGGTGACAAAACAAGAAAACAACAACAACACAAAACAAAACAAACAAACAAACAAAAAACCAG
This sequence comes from Micromys minutus, assembly GCF_963924665.1. NCBI lineage: Eukaryota > Metazoa > Chordata > Mammalia > Rodentia > Muridae > Micromys > Micromys minutus. Next base: position 248,634,280 of record NC_137969.1, read on the forward strand.
AATTTGGTGTGACTCTGAGGACCATTCCCTTGGGCTTTGGTTGGGGACTTTACTATGAGAACATTCTGATCTGGAAAAGAGTAGTGGAGAGAAGGTAAACAGACAGACAGACAGACAGGCACACAAGAGGGACACATGTCATGTTTCATGAAGGTTAAGAAAAGAAGAAGGGGTGGGGTTGGGTGGAAAGCAGGCTGAGGAAGTGAGGGTTCTGGAAACCCACGGAGAAATAAAGGCACAGACTCATGGTATGTGGGGGACAGACTGGCCACAAATGGTGTTCAATGAAGAGTCATAATGTGGAAAGAAGAAAAGAAGAGAAAGTCGGTGTCTGGAAGTCTCTACCCTCACCCTCAGGGGCCATCTGAACTGGTAGGCTTGATGCTTAACTTGCACTGTAAATCTCACTCCCCGGGAAGCTACATTATGTTTGGGGATGTTTAAGACAAGTAACACAAAGTGTATTTTACTAACACCTACTGGCAAGGAACAGCTTCCCTGGTTGCCAGGGCCATGGGACTCAGTGTTGGGAGAAGGAGGTGACAGCAGGGGAGGCATCTGGACCCGGAACACAGGTTGAGTGACAGGAGGCTGGGGCTTCCCTCTGCTTTGTCACTACCCACTGAATGTCCCAGAAGATCTGAGGACTCTGAGGATCAGATGCACCATCTGTAACAGAGGGACATTAGTGTTTGTCTGACAGGATCAGCCCTGGCCTGGCAGACCTCAAGGCTTACAAGAACAGGCATTACCTCTCAGTGGTGTTCACAGTCTTCCCACAGGCACCCCATCTGGCTCAGAAGAACACATTCAGCACCCAGGGTGGCGAAAGGGGCAGAGAAGCCATTGCTGTTCTATGGGACGCTATTGTCCCTTGTATACTGAGGCTCAGAAGATGAGATGGCTTTCTGAATGGCACATATCTTACCAAAGCTGACCAAGGGCGTCCTTCATCTGAAACCGGCCCCCTCAGACTCCTCATGAAAGCAAGCTTGGTCCAGCCCACGTGGGACACCCTGTGCGTAAACCAGACCTTTTTGAGCCTTTTGTGGAGTTCATTTATTTATTTACAAACTATCCCTTCAAAGGTCAACTGGCGCCAAGTCTCAGGGGGAAAATAAAAGAATCTTCTCCTTACATTTAGGATTTTGCATGAATATCTCAAGTTGAAAGTTGGCTGGGAATGAGTGTTGCACTTGTTAATAGAACAAAGCTGTCATTTAAAAATAAACAGTGGGCCTAGAAGACAGTTATAAGGACAGCCATATCTGACACAAGCCCGGCTCCCAGTCAGATCTGTCAAATGACACAACCATCTTTAATATGTGGTTCTTATACTCCTCTTCCCCACTTCATTAAAGCCACGTATCTAACAGGAACCATGTTATAAACAGAATTTATTCTTGAACTCAGCTTCACGTACAGCTGTTTGCACAGCTGTGATTCAGTTTCTGGGCCCTGACAGCTTTGTTATGTTTTGTATTTTGATCAGTGGTGCCTCTTCCTATCCATCGCAGGTTTCATTCATGAAAAGTCTCTCATTCTGGCCTGCCTCTGAGACTCCATTCTCCAGCAACACCACGAGAGTTTCAGATCCCTGCCCCAGATGTTCTGCTGTTTCTGAGGCAGGAACCCAACCTTTTATCTTTTTTTTTTTTTAACATTTGTTCATTTACTGTGCACATGTCAAAGCATGTACATGCTGTGGGACATGTGTGAAGGTCAGAAGAAAGACAGTATATCAGTTGGTTCTTTGCTTCCATCCTGTGGGGTCTGGGGCTACAACGAAGGTCATCAGGCTTGACTAGAAGACCCAACCATATACAGATGTAGCATAAGGCAAGGTTGTGGCTCAAATGTGAATAGAGCTCAAGTGTTTGAACACTTGGTTTCTAGCTGCAGGTGCTGTTTGGGAACTATTTGAAGACTTGGAGAGGAAAAAGGCCACTGAGGGTGGATGCTAAGATTCTACAGCCTAGTACTACTTCCTGTCTGTTCTGTGCCTCCTGAGTGCAATGTGACCAGCTAGCCTCTCCCCTCCTGCCAACCCATGTCTTCCATTCATGGTTGATGCCTTGGGCTCCCAGCTGTGATGGAATCTATCCCCTCAGGAATCATATGTCAAAAACCCATCCCCTCCTTAAGCGGCTTTTGTCAAATTATTTTATTGCAGCAACAGAAAAAGTAACCAATGCAAGGCCTTTGGTGCTGGTGCTGAGCTTGGAACATGGCTGCATTTGATGGGAGCTGAAGGGACTATTTCAAAGCAGAGGTGGAGAGGATGGGGAAGCCAACCAGGATGCAGTAGAGGCACAGAGTACATGGTTATGCTTTAAGTACATTATGCTTGGACATTGACCGTGACTGAAGGACAAATGGATGCATTGAATATGGAAGCAACCCAAAGAGAGTAAGGAAGTCTTTGCTGCCACATCTGGTACTCAGAATCTGCTCAGACTGCCACAGGGGGAGTGACCAATCACTTGGGAGTATTCTACATGTCCATTAATTCAGACACCTCATTATTTCCCCAAACTTGTCCTCAGTGGCTTCCCTGGTCTTCATCCCTCTGCAGAGTATTTTTGCTCATGGATTTCCACCTGCTTGTCTGTCTCCTAACTTCTTTGGTTTTTGCATGTGTGCACACATGCACACACACATGCAAACCCACTCAGAGACAGAGAGGCAGATGGAGACAGACAGACAGAGGCAGGCATACAGACAGACAGACTCCCTGGACTGTGAGTAGCAACCTCATTTGTTCTCCTGCTAAGTTGAAGACTTAGCCACTGGTGTGCTCAAGGATTTCCATAATAGGACAGCAGTCACCTGGAGAGTCTGCCATCTTGAATCCCCATTATTAATGTTCTCAGAACAGCTCAGAACCCCTCTCTAACTTTCTTTATCCATCATAGTCTTTACAACAGGAAAAAAGTCTACTGACACATGGTAACGATGTGCTTTATTTTTTCTTTCTTGAAACACTTATAGATCACAAAAGTTCACTGTCTGCTGACCTCTCTTTTGTACCATCTCTGAGAAACTCCACTGTGACAACCCAGAGACAGTGTGCTTCATGCCTTCCTTGATTCTGTCCCCCATACCCTTGCCTGGTAGATAATGACACCCACCCATTACTAAACCCTAAAGATTGCTCTGGTCGCCCATGCTTCCATCCTTCGTGCTCCCCAGCTGCAGACAGCATGACCATTCAGACAGAAGCCCTTGTATGTCATGTCCCACCCTCAGTATCAGAGGCGGATGTGGAAATCTAGTCATAAGCTATTGAATCAAAAAGCCAGCTTGCACAGACTCTTCCAAGATGACCTTTCCCTTTGGGATATTGCTCCTCTTCCTCCCTGTTAATCCTTTTCCCTTTGGAATATTGCTCCTCCTCCTCCCTGTCAATAAATCCAGATTCTTTAACAAGGTTCCCCACTCAATGCTGTACCACTTTCTTATCTCCACCTTTGGGCTTTATCAAGCTCATGGACTTTGGAAAATGTCTATTTTCTCCTTCAACTTGAAACTTCGAGATCAGCGTCCACACCTGCTGTTCTTGGAAGATCCATCCAGAATAGAACATATTATTGATCAGAAACACCACAGCGCTAAGACACAGACCTCGTCCCAAGGACAATGGAAAACAGTCCTGAAAACATGAGCTGGACTGGGGTGCTTTTCAGAGCCCAGTCGGAAGAGAAATGGGATGTTTATTTCATGGGTGGGGAGTTTGTGCTGACAATGATTCCAAATACCCCAGACACCATTTTTAATGTCTAGCCTTGCTTTTTTACCATTTGACCACCTCTCTTACTGTGCATATTTTAAGAACCTACGATGCTTCCATCGGGATAGTTCACACAGAAAAGACCAGGTAGCCATATTGTGAGCTACTTGATGGTTGTGGTTGAATCCTAAGACTCCAAGACATTAGAAAAGTAAGGAGATGGTAGAGTAGGGGTTTCCAGTGCTCACACAAGAGCCTTGATGTTTGCAGAGTCTCTTCCCTCTCTTCAAACTTTGTCATCCTCTTGGCTTTTTATGATTCCTATGAATGTTCTGTGAATAAGCAATGGTGTTTTTATCCCCAAGCCCAGCAGACAAAGCTCTTTATATTTACCAAAGCCTAACTTAGTTAAATGATATTGGCTACCCAGAAATGGGCAGGGTTGGGCTTTGCGTGGTTTTGTATTCTACGGACAGGCATTACTCTGGGAATTCGGGGTAACAGTCATTGCTGAGATTTTTGTCCATGGATTATTAACATTTTTTCCTGAGTTGCAGTTCATGGATTGTTGGCTTTTTCGTTCGTTATTGATAATCAACATTTGATAAAAACCAAAGTAATGTTCAGCCAAAATGACTGCGCTGGATCCCAGTGTTTGATTTAGTCATCAGGTTTGGGTGTGTGCTCCTCAGTCTTTACTTGGAGAAATCTTTCAGGGTCCAAGCCGTGACTGGTCACATGACACTCCTTGCCTGGTCTCCTGTCACCTCTGCCTGCTACACATCCCGGCTTCTCTGAGCCCATTCCCTTCATCCTAGGTATAGAAAATGGTATGTGTTACTTTATACTTCCCTTCTCTTTACTCATTCTCTTGTAGTTTCTGTGGCTTGCCCAAATTGATGTGCTCACAGCGTCTTAATTTTTATGTCAAACTTGAGATTTCAACCAACATATTTGGATACCTACTTGGCTCAATCGAATGCACCTACCCACTATTTATATGTTATGAAGGTACCATGGGTACAGCACAAAGAAGTTTTGGGTAATTTATCTACCCATGACATTACCAAAGCTCATCCAGGAGCCACATTTATGAAGGCGCACCTATAAAGGGTCCAGAAATGCTTTTGTCATCCCAAAATCAAGTGGTATCAGTAGATTTTCCTAACTTCCTGTCTTCATACCTTACCAAGAGTGACTTTGACACCAGGTCATGCCACTCAATGATTGTGACCATTGGTGGTTTTCTGTTGCACCAATGATGTTGTCTGTTTGCAGGGCTACCTGTACATCTCTGGGTGAACCGGCCAATGAGCAGATCTCTGACCTCATGGTACCCCTCCTGCTTCACCTATTGTCTGGCAGTCACTGCCACCCAGAAGTCCCTTGAAGACATCATTATTCTGCCTACCTCAAAGTCTTCATGTACACAATGTACCCAGCCTGGAACATTCTTTTTTCTACTTGCTGCATGACTCCTCTTCAGTCTTCCAAGCTGAGTTTAATGGCCTCAGCCAGAAAAGCCTCTTTTGACTAACATTTTTTCCCCATCCAAGTTTTTCATTTTTTTATAGATTGTATCACAACTGTGACTATTTTGCAAATGTTTGAGTTTATGGTTTTAATTCTTCATAACCTCAGTTCAAGTAGGCACAAAGATAGCTTGTCCTTTGGTTTTGTTCCAGGGATGCATCTGATGCCCATTATAGAGTGGGTCCATTTAGAGTTAGTACTTGCTCATTAAATTGGTGCTTCTTTGGCATCTGAAAGGCAGGAAACTGAAGTTTTTACTCAAACTTATTTAGATACTTAAAAAATTTTCCATTAACTGAAAAGAGTCACAGCCTACTCAGTGATGTCTTGCAACACAGATGAGCTAACTGTAGTTCAATGCAGATGGTTTCTTTCTAAGTGTTCATCTAATCAGCGTGGGCACCTTTCCTTTTTGGTCTTCAGGAGGCTTACAGGAAGAATTGTTTCCAGATTCTCCTTGAGGTCTCTGGAATCTGACACTCGAGAATTTGCTCTCATGAAGTTTTAAGATTAATTTATTTTATGTGCATGGGTATTTTGTCTGCTTGTGTACTATGAACTACATGCATGCAAGTACCTGTGGCAGTGAGAACAGGCTATAAGACCCCCTGGAAATAAATTTATAGATGGTTGTAAGCCTACCCATATGCTGTGTAGACTCAGTCTGTCCTTGTCTTCAGACTCTGAAAACCATAATCAGATGAGGCCCGGGTACCTGATTTTGCTATTGCAATCATTTGATTAGTTTTTGGCTTTTTAAGAAAGCAGTGTAAAATCATCAGGGTGTTGCTCTGAAAGATGCAGATGAAAGATGCAGTTTTATAGGATGAAATCTGAGATCAGAGTTTATGGACTCAGACTACTGTACTAGCCCTAAGCTAGGCTGTCTGTCCCATGTGGATGTGAAGTGTTGGCCCCTGTTGCTCTTTACCCTCCACTCCTCTCAGAGATGCTGAGGCTGACTCCCTTCCTAGTGAACCAGGTAGCAACTTGTGGTCTTTAGCAGGCGACTGTACTTTATCAACATGTCCCCCAAACCCGAGGGACAAGTCTGAAAGTTTCCATCAGTCTTGATGTCCCAAGCAGTGTCAATGTCAATGAGTTAATGACTCCTGGCTTTGCTTTGCTGCATCAGAACTGTGGGATTCAGCCATCCCTTCTTCAGAGCTCTGTGTGATGCAGGAGCCTTCTTCCAGAACAGTATCGGTTAAAGCAGTTCAAGTTCCTCTTCTCACACCTGCTGATAGGCAAGCTCTCTAGGTGAGAGGCAGGCTGGTGGCAGCCTCAAGGAATCCAAGAGGAGAGCTGGAAGTGAGGCCACACCCAAGTTACCTGCTCCTAGTCCTGGGGCATCATGTAGATTTCAGAGTCACACAGTTTGTCATTACATTGATACTGGAAGTGGACTGCAGGTAAGGGGACACTTCACAGACCTTATCACGCATATCACAAAGTCCCCTGATCAAATCACAAACAAGCGCTAGGAAGATCCTTTGAGCTTGTCTTCAGAGAGGTAGGTGTTAGCCACCTCTCCTGTTCATTCCAGCATATTAGTAAAGTCACTTTCTAGTCTTTCCTACTTGCTCTCCAGATATATCCCCTTATCATTTCCATATCTCTCTCTCTATCCACCCACCTACCCATCCATCCATTCATCCATCCATCCATCTACCCACCCATCCATCTGTCCATCCATCCATCCATCCATCATCCATCCATCCATCCATCCATCCATCTACCCACCCACCCATCCATTATCCATCCATCCATCAATCCATTCACCCATCCACCCACCCATCCATTATCCATCCATCCATCATCCATCCATCCATCCACTATCCATCCATCCATCCATCTATCCATCCATCCACCCATCCATCATTCATCCATCCATCCATCCATCCATCATACATTCATCCATCCATCCATCCATCCATCCACCATCCATCCACCCATCCATCCATCATCCATCCATCCATCCATCATCCATCCATCCATCCATCATCCATCCATCCATCCATCATCCATCCATCCATCATCCATCCATGATCCATCCATCCATCCATCCATCCATCCATCCATCCATCCATCCATCCATCCATCCATCTTAGGATCCTCCTTCATTTATCAACCTGTGCCCTCCTACAATACCCACCCAGTCACAACTTGTCCACCCTGACATCTCAATGGAGTTTTTTGCTTCCCTCACCCCAATTCCCCATCTGTCCTTTTCTCTTCTTTTTCGCTCCCCAATGGCAGGTTTTTTTTTTTATTTCAGAAGAAAACTTATGAAAATTGTTGAAACATCCGCTACAAAGTGAATCTTTTTTTTTAACATTTGGTGGAGAGAGCTCCTCACCCCCTACCCCCCAAAAAGGCAGCAGTGTCAAAGACACTGCCTCCCCCCTTTGACATTCACGCCGTGCTCAGAGTCAGCTGGGGTCTTCGCTCTGACAAATTTGCATCTCTTTGAATGTGACGCTTGAAAAAAGCCCGAGCCGCTAGATTAAATTTTTTTTTTCCGTCGAGAAAATGAGAAAAGCCTCTATCTTTCGCTGAGTCTACTGGGAAGATCTTTATTCTGATTCTTGTTAGAATTGTTTATCACCCTGACAGGCCAGACTCGGACGAGATAAAGGCTCGGCTGCATCACGGGGCCTGACAGTGGTAGGACATGCAGAAAAATGAAAGGAGCCGGAGAAAATATTATTAATAGATGCCGACTCGCTTTGCCTGCGTGGCACGTCAGGGAAGGAGAGGGAGTCGGGGCTTGATTGCAGGCCTATGAAGTTCTGTCCAAAAAAGAAGCTATTTTTCATTAAGTGATAGAAGGGCCTTTTTCATGTTCCTTCCTGAGGAGTTGATAGCTTATGCGGTTTATTCTAACCCTGCTGATTTCTGTCAGGGGAGGAAAACTCCTGAAAGATGGCTTTGCCTTGTCCTTTTTGGGGAGAGCAGGTTGCTTTGACAGGCTCACAAGCAGTGTCAGGGAGGCCTGGCCTGGATGGGCTCCAGGTCCCTGGACTGGAGTGTCTGGTGTTTCTTGTGAGTCAACGATTGAGGAAGGAGAAAAGAAAGGTGAACCCTGGAACCCTGACAGCAACACAGGCTTATCTGGTTTGGCAACAGCAGTCTGTGTGTATTTTCCCCCTAAACATCCATTTTTAGTGTCGTTCAATGTGGACAGCCTCACAGTGCTGGAGACTACGTTGGAGTCCACCCTGGAATGAAACCCTGCTCCCTGTCCTGAAGCTCGGAGTCAAGGATCAAGGGACTGGTAGTGTTGGAAGCATTGACGGATGATCATCTTACGAGCTGAATCCTTAGTGGTCATCTTTTTGCACAGACGTACCACAGCGTTTCCACACATTAAGAGGACACGGGGCTTTGTGTCGTTAGTGTTCTATCCAAATGACCTCATTTCACCTTAATTATTTTCTGAGACACCCTGTCTCCACACACAGTTGCCTTCTGAGGTACGGAAGATGAAATCTTCCAGGAAAACACTTGAGTTATCACCGTGGGAGAGTTTTTCGCTGGAGCCTTTCTGGATTGAGATATAGATTCTGGAGTGGGGCATGATGCCAGTGAGTCCCTGGGTTTCAGGCGATCAGGACTGTTCATGAGTTCCTTAGCCCCCAGAGTCTTGTAAGGAGGCTGTGTGGAGACAGTATTTCCTCACGGATGGGGCAGTCATGGGCATTTCTCAGTGACCGTAGTGAGTAGAGGAGTACCTGTTGTTCCCCACATTCTCCCTTGTCTTAGGGATGCATTTTTGTGCTGTTCCAACTGGATGTATAGACTGAAAGTGGTGAGAAATGTGTGTCCCGGCTTCTAATTTGTGCTTCAGGCTCTGGTAGACAGTGAGCACCACGGCTGCTGAGATAGGGCTAAGGCCAGTGTCTCAACCCTAACGTGTACCTGTCTTTGCAGCGACCCACAGTGAGTCACTTTTGATGGCTTTGGCCCATCTCTAGGCTCTGAAATGCATTCACAGTAAGTCACAGGGGCAATCTCTCCCAGAAGTCTGTTGGAACAGCTGGGTGTCCTTGTAATATGAGCATCAATCCTCCTGCCTGTTCCTGGAGGTCAGAGGCTCAGCTGAGGCTTCTGAAGGCCCAGCAGCAGCTTCCTCCCTAACCCCCTGCCCCGCCCCACCAGGGAACTACGCAATCCACTCCAGTTAACTCTCTGAGATATGGACAGAAAAAAAAAAAAGACAGTTTGGCTGACACCAGAAAACTGTGCATCAAGGAACAGACTTCAGTGTCTACATAGGTATCCCTCGGCTTCGATGGGGTTGTCCAACACTTTAGAACGTGATTTGAACCTATTGCTTTGGGGTCCTAATGTACAAAGTGGAAATGACATTAATTGGCACAGTTGTAAGTGGTAAGAAGCCTGCACCGGCCATTGTGGACCTACAGCCCAATGAACTTCACTTCTGTAGTGGTCACGCTGTTGCTGCTGCTGTTGCTGATGACAGTGATGCTGATAATGGTGATGTTGATGGCAGTGATGAGGGTGGGGATGACAGTGATGCTAATGGTGGCAATTATGATAGAGATGATGGTGATGATGACAATGACAGAGACAACCATTCCCTTGAGGGCAAAAGAATACGTAAAACTTGGCATGTATCTGGGGCTTTCTTCACTCTGTCTATACATCCTTATCTTATCACCATGCCATCAAGTGTTTCCATGATTATTTTAAACTGAAGACCTAGGTTCTAAAGAAACGAGCCACACAGCCATTGAAAAACTAGGATGCTGTCAGGGGTTGGCTGGAAAGGTGGAAAGAACCTCTTATTTACTACATGAACTAGAATAAATTGCCAAATATCTCCAGGAGGGAAAGGATTGAGTCCCAGAAGAATGTGTCCTTTTACCATCTGTAAGATGAGCAGCATTCTTGCCTCACCGTATACATAATCACAAGATGAGGCATGCAGATTTCTAGGAATCATTTCATCCCCTTGAAAGATTTTGGGAAAATAAGGTTGGTAAAGAAATGAAGAGGTACTGGGAAGATGCCAAGGTTGAAAAGGTGACTGTTCTGTGATAGCAAGAACTTATATTTGGACGTTGTAAAACTCTGGGTATGGTGGTATGTGTTTACAACCTCACTGATGGGAAAGTAGAGGAAGAAAGGTCCTTGACTGATGATCAGACAGTCTAGTTGAATCAGTGAACTTCAGGCCAACTAAGCAAAAGCATGCTCTTAAGCACCAAGCAATCTTACCAGCCTCCTGCGTTGAAGATTTAAACTTTAAGACTCTGGAAAGAGCAACAGGTTCAATGAAAAGAGTGGAAAACAATGCTTATTATGGGCTGCGCTAAGGCTCAGATCTCATGCTGGGTAGGATAGGGAATGTCTTGGTCATTGTTCTATTACTGTGAAGATACCATGACCACTGCAACTCTTATAAAGGAAAACATTTAGCTGGGGCTTGGATCAGTGAGCAAGAGTACCTGATGTGCAAACATGAGAACCTAAGCTCAAATCCCCTCAGCCCACAAAAAAAAAAAAAAAAAAAAAAAAAAAAAAAAAAGCCAACTTTAGTCATTCTTGTGTTTATAACACCTTGAAACCTCAAAGCCCAACCACATTGACACACTTCCTCCAACAAAGTCACATATAGTACAATAAGTCGATGTTTCCTAATCCTTCTCAAGTAGTGCCACTTCCTGATCATTATCATCATGCCAGGGAGCATGTGAGATGCAGGCAGACATGAAGCACTGATGCTGATAATGTTGATGCTGAGGATGATATGATATTGTTCATGATGGGGATGAGGTTGTTGGTGATAATAATGATGTTAATGGAGGTAATGATGGTATTAGAATGATGCTGATGCGGGGAAGTAATTGAGAGTTCTACATCCAAATTCATAGAACACAGGAAAGGAGAGACCCTGAGCCTGGCTTGGGCTTGTGAAACCCCAAAGTTCATCCCCAGTGACACACCTTCCCCAACAATTCCACAGCCACTACAGCAAGTCCTCATCCTTCGCAAGTAGTGCCATTTCCTGACAATTAAGCACTCAAGTATTTAAGCCTGTGGGAACCACTCTTTTTCAAACCACCATGGGGGGCCGTGGCAGGAATTTGAGCTGAGAAGTAGCATGGCCGAATCCATATTTTGATCACCACTTTCATATCTTGGACTGTTGAGATCCCGGTTTGCATTTGTGAACAGTTTAATACTCTCCTTTAACCCAGATCACTTGAGTATATCAAAATTTATCTTGACCTCCTCTAAATAAGATGCAGGGTTCATCTAGAGATGCATCGATCAAGCTCTGCCTCCACAGATATCTCTTACAGTGGAGGTGAAGATGTCTGAGGATCATGGGCCATCAAAGTCAACTAACACTGCAGAGGTGCTTGGGGACAGTCTGACTCCCTGCTTCTCGGACCCAAAATGGCTTATCTGTAGGGCCTCAGAAGCCTTCTGTCTCACAAGCCCACCCAACTTCTGACAATCTGTCTGAGAGTTGCTATAATCCTCATCCTCCTATATGTGGGACCTTCCCTTGGGCAGAACAGAGCGCTGGTCAGGTCCAAGTCTAGACTTGTAGCTTTCAGCTTCATCTTCCTGTATCCAAGAGATTCAGGATAATAATTTTGGGGCACGTACAGATCTCTTCTCTGACTGCCATTCCCATCTCAGAGGTCAGTACAGAGTTCATGCAAGGAGAGTTATGATGCTCACTTTGTGTAGGTAGCCACAGCCAAAGCCAGTGAGGACCAGCAGATGATCAGGAGTAGCCAAGTAGTTGTCAGCAGGATGTAAGTTCCCTCTGCACAAAGACCTTGATCAATTTTTTAACTGGAGTCTGAACTAAATGCTACATTCTTATTAATTGGATGGGCGACTGATGAGTGGGAAGCTTCGGCTCAGTGGTTTCTCTTTTATAAGCAGATAAAGATTTCCCCATTGAGTATTCTCAAATATGAGGAGTATAGCATTCTGACCTGGGGCAGTTCCAGTGGGAGTGGGTGGTCACCATGTTCTGCAAGAGGCCCTCACATTTCAAAGCTATGTTCTGTGTGGGTCTCCTGGGTGTAAGTGCAGATCAATATGGTTACAAACCATTAATGCTGACACAAAGTGCTAAGGTTTATGTGGCTACGACATCAGTACCCAAGATACATGTGCCTACTGCTAATGCTATAACCCAGAGTCCGGTCCCTTTCTACCATGGGACTCCGCCACTGCTGAGCAGCTTGCCTCTGTCATGTTCAGCCAGCTGTTAGGATGCAGTTGAAAACATGAAGGAGAGACATCATTCATGAGGAAACTGGGTAGAAGGGACCCTCATCTCTCTGCTCCATTTTGTTAGTGAGAACTGAGCTTGATGCCAGTGTGAAGAGATTTGAGCTGGGGTCAGTGTATGTAGAAGAGCAGAAAGCTGACTTTAGCAAAGCAGCAGTCTCCCTGCTTATATATGTAGTAAGTGTGTGTGCACATGAGTGTATGTGTACGTGCATGTCAGTGTGTGAGTGTATACACACATGTGAACATATACTAGGTGTGTGTGTGAATATGAGGAAATGTGTATATATGCATGCATGTGCAGAGTAGTGTCTGTGTATGTATTTGTAGTATGTAAGTATGTATAAGGCTATATGTATAGGGTTATGAGTGTATATATGCGTGTGTATGCATGGATATGTCTGTGTGTCTAAGTGTGCATATGACATTGTATGTGGGTATATTTCTATGTATATACATGAGTGTGTGTTTTAGTGTGTGTAAAAGTAAGTGTGTATTGTGTATATAAATGCATGTATGTGAGTAGGTGGACATGCACACTTAGGTGTATGTATTAGTGTCTGAGAACGTGTGGGTGTGTTTTGCAAGCACTTTCCAACATAGATTTGATTGGAGAACTTCAAATTTTCCAATACACAAATTTCATATTGGAAAGACACAGCTAAAGTAACTATTTTATTTCTGGTTTCACAGGACTCGGTTGCCACTGTAGCTTTAGTTTGTCCTCCTGTTGACTCGTTTGCGCTGAAGAGAAGAGACAGGTACCTTTGAGAGTCTACTCTGCACCTTACCTTTGCCTGGTAGTGTCATGTAGACCATGTCACTGGCCCCTGGTCCTTCACTGATAAGGACACAGAGGCTGATACAGGCAGCGTTTCAGAGGGGTGACTTCAAAGAGAGAATTCGAACCCAGATCCCCCCATTTACTCCTGCAGCTCTTCCCCCAAGGGAGTTGTATCCACCATCCAAAGACTACAAACACTGTGATAAGTAGGGATAGTCAAGAAGTGTTACATGCCACAGGGAAAGAGCTGGTGCCCATATCAAATCCCAGGATCCCCACACTCCCGCATAGACACACCCAACACTGCCTCCAACATGGAACTTCTAGGCTATCTTTCCTGTCTCTCCCTCAGCTACCTTCTAAGGTGAAATAATAACTGGAGTGGATGTGATGTGAGGTACAAGTCCACATTGCGTACAAAGATGACAGGTTGGCTCAGGTCATGCCCAGCAGGGAGTGGATGTCATGAAGGGCAAGGGCCAATCTCTCTGCAGGCTACAGCCACTGCAGTGCAAGCAGAAATGAGGTCATGGTGGCCTTGACTTCCAGACTGCCAATGAAAGCTAAAAATCCAGCTGTAAAACTCCTGTGTTTAATATTACACCAAATGGGGGAAAATAGCAAGGTCAAATCAGTCCCTGGTGAAGGCAAAATTCAGCACCAGGGACAGCGGGCCGGGCTCTGCAATGCAGGCTGCTCTGGAAGCTTGCAGGGACTCTCCTTCATAGCCTCTGCTCTTTGTGCTGTGCACAAAGCCACAGCTCTGCCAAGGACGCTCATCCTCTGGCATTTGGAAGTCCCAGACAAGTACGGGACAAATCTAACTGCCCACCCTCAGCCAAATCAAAAGACAAAAGGCAGAAGAATTGATGGTAGACCTTGGGGAAAAGCCCAGCTCTCCAGGGTGGAAGGCACACATATGTCTTCGGCAGCAGAGAAATTGGGATCAGCAACGAAATTCAGACATGCGCCCTGTCTGTGTTGGCAAATGATACGATTGCACCCCACGAGGTGCAAATCTCGGTGGTGTGTGTGTGTGTGTGTGTGTGTGTGTGTGCCCAATTTTTCAAGTTAACTTGAAGTTGATGAGATGGGATATTATGTCTTTTTTTAAAAAAAAAAATGTAACCAACAACAAACTTTACTGAATGTAATTTTAGCAAGTGTATGAGTTTGCCAAGGTGTAGTATGGGATCTTGTAGTGACTGTTTTGACAAAATAGTGTATATGTGTGTCTGTGTCTGTGAGTGTGAAGGAGGCAGGAAAAAAATATAGACATATTTTTTTAAGGAATTGAAGGGAGTGAAAGAGGGATAACAAAATTTAGATTGGGAAGCCGTTGGCGTCTACCGTTGTCTTGAATTTTCTTGGAAGCTTTTTGTCTAAATAAAGAGGCACCCAAATATCCAGAACATTCTTTAAATATTCTTTCATCATATATTTATGGAGTCTGATCCTTGCTTGGTAGCTTTGGCTATGCCTAGATCCCTGGGGCATGGTCCACACTTCAAGGTCCTACAGTCTACTGGGACCAGTCCTGTGTGTCTGTGGGAGACTGCCATTCATCCAGTTAGTGCTGGGTGGCCAGAGCTCTATCATCACGACTCACGTGGATCCTTCTAAGAGCAATAGGCAGGTAGCAGAGGATTCAGTTGGTGAGCATAAACCAGGAAAAGATGCTCTCAGTAGGACGTATTCATTTTACAACAACCCTATTGGGTCACATTCAAAGGAGGGAGGGCTTAGGGGGTGTGAGGCCAAGATCAGTCACTTCCTAGCTGAGAATGTTGGCAATTTTACTTTAATCTCTCTTTCTGTGCATCCCTGTATCTCTGTCTTTCTTTGAGTACACACATGTATATGTATATTCAAGTGTATAGCTATGTGTTTGGATATGTATGTATGTATGTATGTATGTATGTATGTATGTATGAATAAACTAGAGGACAACATTGTGTGTTATCCCTCAGCCCTCATCTACCTTATTTTGACCACTGAGCCTCAGGGATCTCCCTGTCTCTGCCTTCCCACCTCTAGGCTCACAAGTATACACCATCACACTTGGCTTTGATTTTTTTTTTTAACATTGGTTCTAGGGACCAAACTCAGGCCGTAATGCTGGCAAAGCAAGCAGTTTACTCCTGGAGATCTCTCTCCAGAGAGCTCTAGTTAATCTTATTGTTCTCCTTGGTACCTGTCCGTGATTTAAAGATTTCATGATGCTATTGTTACTTTGAGTTCATCATAATCAATCACAGGATTCCCTGGCTAGGGCTAGGGAAATGGCTCAGTGGGTTTGGCACTTGCTATGAGAGAATGGGGGCTTGGTTCCTGCTGCTCTTGACCCCTTAAAGATGGATGCGGTAGAGTGCATTTGTAATTCTCGTTTCTCTATGGCAGGGAGACGGGAGGCAGAGACAGCAGGATCCCAGGCGCTCCAGGGACGGCTAGCCTCAAAAATGCAGTGGCAAACAAGAGACCCTTTGTCAAACAAGGTGGAATAAAAAGGCTACTGTTTCCCCCGCCCTTCACCCGGATGCCACGGCGGCAGGCCCATGCCAGCAAGCACACAACAGAAGCAAAAGGACAAAAACAAACAAAACAACAACCAAAAAAAAAAAAAAAAAAAAAACCATTTCATTGTCCAAATAGCAACCATTTTGACTCCCATGTTTGAAATTCCCCTGGGCATATGTGATGGAGGCTGGACCTTACTAGTGCTTCCTTCATCTGAGGTTCATTTTCCTTTGGCAGAGGAGCATCCTAAGACGGGTTCCTTCCCTCAAAACAGCAGAGGTGCACAAAGAACACATCCACATCAGTAGCATCTTTGAAGTCTTTTGGTCCTGTCTAAATAATGGTGCATCATTGACCAAACCACATTATCTGGCTAAGCACAGAGCCAGTCTGTGGAGTGACAGATACTCCCTTTAGGACCAAGAGTAGGACAAAAATAAACATGTTTTTCCTTTTCTGTAGTCCTGGAGATTGAATCCAGAGCCTCCCCCATACCAGGTCAGAGTTCTGACACTCAGCAATATCCTTAGAAATGAATAAATATTTCTGAGCAGTAATCTGTTCTACTAGACCACCTTCCTCCTATTGTTATTTTTGAGAACTATATATAGGCAGTTTTGGGATATGCTTAATAAAAATTTAAGATACTGATGTTTTACACACTTGTTTGAGATCACACACAGTGGCCATAATTCAAATTCAGACCGTGCAAATCTCTCTCTCTTTGATGGAAATATGTGACATTGGGGGTGACAGATTATAAGGCTTCCTGAAAAGGCAGAGTATACATTGTAAATATCCAAGCTACCTTTAACTAGGAGAACATGTTTCAGAGCTTGAGAGTCTAGAGAGTGAAGTTGGGTGGGTAGAGAAATCCACCCTGGTAGAGGGGCCAAGACCATGGAAGTCCCACGGAGTCCCTAGCCACTAAAGAGCAGTAATGTAGCTCCATGAAGATGCACTGGGACCATGTTAGGAGGTCAGTGAGTGCACCATAGGTCGGGACTTTCAGACAAAAGCAGATGCACACAGGCTCGCAGGGGAGTGGAGAACCTGTGCTAGCTCCTAGAACTCTCCCATAATCTTCAACCAGCTGGATGCAGGAAGAACCTTCTAGCCCCAGTTTTCTCTGCTAGAGGAGAAGATGTTGTATCATTGGTACTAAGTTTCCTAGTATTCTCTGAAAGTTTTGAACTAAATTCCAGCTAGGCTGGGTTCTCTGAGAACTCTGTATTGCACTCCATCAAGGCCCTTCCATGTTGGCATGAAGGTCTCATATCCTGGAGCATGCCTCCTGCCTGGCACCCCGCCCATGAGTCCCCAGGCTTGTAAACGTATTGTTCTATTTGACCATGTCACAGAACAAAGCCCTAACCTTGTCAGCCATTGTGGAGATACTGATCAAATGGGCATGAGTTAGTGATAGAGAGAGAACTGGATGAGCTGAGGCGCCGGGCAGCCTTACATCAGTGAGTGCATTTGTGAATGAAGGAGTGGGTGAGGCGGGGAGTATACCAGGGACTGTGATAATGGGGTGCATTATGGGGAGGTTCGGCGATGAACTGACATATCAGACATGTCTTGATGGTGCAGATCTGGTCAACTGCGTTCATCCTTCCAACTTTAGTCTGACAACTATAGCTCTGCGTTTATAGCCACATTTTACATATTTACATCTTTGATGCATTTGGAGACAAAGGACTCCTTCCTGATCATTGACTTTTGACATGTTTGCTAATGCAATGTTAGAGAATTCAAGCATCCGACACAGCGTCATTCAGTGGAGACCTCCTGATTAGCCACATGTTCGCTATCAATTATAGACATTAAGGCAGACCTCACTGCACCCCAAAAAGTGTGTGTGCAGACGAGATTACTCACCCACCTCTGGGTCAACTTTACTTCTAATGCAAAATTCATTTTTTTATTTGAGATTTTAAACATCTCCAGTTATCCAAATCAATATTATATGCATATCCAAAGACTGGTTCTCATCTCACCTGGAAATGCATTTTTCAGAACTCACTCTGACCCTACATGCAATTTCAGTCAGGACATGGACATTTCCATCTTAGAGTGGAACCACATCCCTGTGTGTTTCTGTCACCTGGACAGCTTTGTTCGGCTCCCAGAGACAAACACAACCCAAGCATCTCCATCTTCAGTATCTACAACTTGGAGTCTATGAAAATAATATCTAGGTAGAAATCATCAGTGTTTCCTACTTGTGGGTCACCCTTGAAGAATCAAGTGAGAAGGAGCGTTTAATTGCACATATCATTGAAGGGGACCTTCCAGGTAAGGATTTCCTGTGTACACTCGCTACAGTTTAACACTTACATCCTTAAATGGCATTGGGTTTCTCTCCTGCGTAACCTGGATGCATACTCACCACTGAACACCCATGCTCATATCCTTTTCCTTCGGAGGTGACTCAGCTGCTGAAGTTGTTTTCAGGGAAGCACGAGGATCCGTGTTCAGATCTCCAGCAGCAACATGAACTGTTGAGCATGTGGTACACACTTGTATTCCTGGTGCTGGGGAGGAAGAGCCAGGAGCAGCCCTGGAGCATGCTGTTCAGTTACACCTTCTGAATACATGAGTTCCAGGTTCAGTGAGGGAGATCCCTTCTCAAGCTATCAGAGATTCAACCTCCACTCATGCACAGTGCACACGCGCACACACGCGTATACACACACACACACACACACACACACACACACACACACATACACTCAGTCAGGGAATAAGAATGGCATGTGCCTCTCCTCCCATTCACTGCACTTCCTCACTAGGGAAGAAAGCTAATACAAGAAAAGGTAAAGGCAACCTCGACAAGGGGATACAGGCTGGCAGTTTGGAAGGCAGCCCGTCACTGTCACTTACTGATGGGGACTGGGTTAGAGGAGCTTTACGGACTGCTGTGCATCTCACCAAAAGAAAACAAGGTGCCGAGTGGTTATTTCACGGTTCCATGTTATAAAGTCAGGATGTCAGTTCTGCTGAGAAACAAACACTCCCTGCTTTCCTGGCTCTGGGAAAGTAAACTGCCTCGATCAGGCACTGCCCCGAACAGGAGCAGAGGAACCCCGGGATCTTAGTTGTCTTGGAGCAGAATGCTTCTGTTGCCATGAGGGCTTGGATGGGGTTCTTTCTCCAGTCCAGCCTCGGATGAGCCTCTAGGCCTGGCTGACTGGAGCCAATAATATGGTAAAAACACCAGGCTCAAAATAATGAGGCTGCAAACACCAGAGATGAGAAATAAAAGGCTTGCAGCTGGCTATGAGGCAATCAAGCTGACCAGAAAAGAGAAAGGACAGGGCCCGAGTAAAACAAACAAAAAAAACAGGAAGAAATGATAAAGCTAGATCAGGAAGGCTATAACAGGCTGCAGAGCAGAGACCTCAGGAGTGCTTATAGGCACTTTTCCTTGGTTACTCATTCCCATGACGTATCTAATTGTAGCAGATGAAACTCAGGAAAGGCTAATGCCTCTGCATAGTGCAGGACCGGCTGTCATACCGGTAGGTTAGATACAAGTTAGCCAAGGGAACTTATAGTTACATCCAGGTCGCTTAGTTTGCTGATGGCTGGGACATCTCTTTTGTGGTTAAATTCCCCGGGGCCACAGTGTTTGTTTCCAAAACATCAGAAACAGGTAGCAGGGCCTTTGGCTACAGGTGCACACTAACAAGGCCATGAATCTTTAGAAGACACTGTCACATCTCTTGCTTCATTGCTTTGACACCTGTGGTTGGTCTGGATGAGAAATGTGTGAACAATGGATTCCCCAGTTGGCAGTGCTCTCTGGGAAGGTTATGGAGGTACAGTCTGACTGGGGGAAGTGTGTCACAGCGGGTGGGTTCTGAGGGTTGGGCCTTGCTGGCTCTGCTTCATGTTTGTGGTTGAATAAGTGACCTCGAAGTTTTCGGCTCCTGTCACCTGCTGCCATGTCTGCCACCATCGCAGACTCTCACACTAGATCCAGAAGCTGAAGTAAATGATTTTCTCCATCAGCTGCTTTTGGTCATGGTGTTCATCAAGGAGAGAAGAACAACTGGAACTACAGCCCTCCTCTATCTTGAGTGAAAACCCTAAGAAGATCCAGTCTATCGTGGTTTGGGGTAGAAGTAGGCACCCTCTCTCTATCTTTGTCTCCCTCTCTGCTTATTGGCCAACATTATATGAACTGTTCTGCTCCACCATGACTCTGAAACTCCTGGAGCCAGGTGAGTCATAATAACCCTTCCCTTCCGTAACAAATTTATTAATGACATTATTATTATTATTATTATTATTATCATCATCATCATCATCATCATCATCATCATCATCATCATCATCATCATCATTCTCACCGTGAAGAGACGTTAACACAAGATCTTGTAAGAAGAAGCAAACATGTGGGCTGAAATCTCTCTTGACAAAGTCACAGAGTCTGGCATGTGCACCCGCCTTACCTGACTTCCGTTGACTCTGGAGGTGCTGGGCACAGTTAGAAATCTTCCTGTTGAGCTCTCTTCACCCCACACACCCAAACCCTCCCCGCTGGCTTCCAGCCATTGTCTCTGGTTATTTGGCCTGAGCTTTGGGTTTTTCTTCCTCTGAGCACCCCTCTGCACATGTGTGGTCCCTGAAGAAACCCTGTCAGTCCTGCTTCCCCTCACTGTGTATGCCAGTGGCACTCAGAGCTGTGGGAATGCTGATGAGCCCCAGATCCCTGATTGCCCTAAGCTCTGCCCCTGAGTCCCTGACCCTGAGGACCAGCTCACTTCCCTGGTTTGCATGTTCATCTGGCAGTTCAAACTCAGCCTGGCATCCAGATTCCCAGCCAGAGAGCGAGGATGGCCACCCGCTCCACCTGCCACCCCAGTCAGCATGTAGCCAGTTCTGTGAAACTCCTTCCACCCCTAAAAACCCACTCACCGAACCCTAATAACTGAATCTATTGAATAATTCTCAGACCCATATTCCTTCCCCATTCCAGCCCATAGCTGCTCTTTAGTGTATCTCAATGGCTGAGAGACCGTTGAACTCCAAGTAACTGTTGAACATTACAAATGAGCCTTTCACCCTGTCCTCCTCAGCACACACCTCACACTGTTGATTATGTTACCTGGGGTCAGGAAACTTCTCTGTGAAATGCTCCCTTTGCCTCCACCTTGTATCATGAGGACCACCAGCTACGAAAATAAGGACAGCTAAGTTTGCAGACCGTTGTCTGTCAGACTCCTCCCAGTGTCTCTAGTTTGGGGTTGTGTACTTGGGGGTTGTGTACTTGTTTTTATAGTTGGCTGCATTCTCAGAACCCTGTGCCTCTTTCCTTGGAAGGGGCTATCTTTTCATTCCAGGATTCAGAATGACTCTAAGATCAAGGCCAAGCCGCAGAGCAGGTCTTGGCTTTGCTTGCTCGAAGGTCTCACCTGTTCTCTGTGGGCAGGACAGTTTGTACTTTCCATCTCTTCATTTCCTGCCTCTGTGTCTTTGCGAATGGTGTCCTTTTGCCTTGTAAAAGCTGCTGGACTCTGTCTCTCTGTCTATCTGTCTATCTGTCTATCTGTCTATTTCTCTCTCTCTCTGTCTATCTCTCTCTGTGTCTCTTTCTCTGTCTCTCTCTCTGTCTGTCTCTGTCTGTCTGTCTGTCTGTCTGTCTGTCTGTCTCTCTCTCTCTCTCTCTCTCTCTCTCTCTCTCTCTCTCTCTGTCTCTCTGTTTATATGGGACTTGGCTCAGCCAGTAACTGCTGGAGGAGCCATCTGGAGTCTCGATCTTTTTCTCTGGTATCTCTGTTCTTTCATGTGCTTTGACGGCCCAGAGCTTTCCAAGACCATGGTCATGCGTGAGTGTCCTCCATGCCTGATGTCAGGGAGACTTGGTGCACAGGCTAGGTAAGCCATTGGCAATTTAAACTCTTCTGTAAATGACCAGACAGCTTCAGACTTCAGTCTGTATCTTGGGAAAAGGCGAGAGAAGCCACCTTGGACACTAGTGAAGTGTCAAACACGTTTCTGAAGAGAGCATGGCTGATCCAAGCAGGTCTTCTCACCACTAAAACACTTTTAGACTCTCAGGAGGGGGTCAGGTTAAATGAGGCAGAACAGTTAAAATGAAAGTGTAGCGATCTGACCGGGGTATACAGTAAAACATTATATGCTGGTTAAAATCATGGGCAGTGGGATCCCACGACTGGAGTGGGAATTCCTAATCTGCTGCTCAGCTTATTCCAGCTACGTTCTAAGCTCTGTGACTCAGTCATGGTGAAAGGATGGGGGAACACATTTTAAGCTTTGGGTTCGGTGCTTGGGAAGAGCCTCCTTAAACACACGGGCAACACTGTTGCTCTGGGAACAAGTTTTGAGAAGAAAGGAGGGAACAGTGAATCTCTTCGCACAGAGGGACTTATCTCACAGCAGACAGAACAGGTCAGAGAAGGCACCGAGCCATCGTGCAGTGATGGGACCCAAAGAATGGAATGCAGGATGTACCTCTTAGTGCAGGATGCAACACACACACACACACACACACACACACACACACACACACACACACACTTCATTTTTGAGATTACCTGGGGGAAGATTTCAGCAGTTGGATTTGTAGAACTAAACAGCAGGATCGAAATGTAAATGAACACATAGAGGGTGAAACTACTAAGGCCAGAGGGTAAATCTGTTTGGTAAATTAAAACCAAATGATGAAAAGAAAAATCACTCCAGTGGCTCTCTGGGAAGAGATGACAGGAGGGAGGAGAGAGAAGAGAGGAGGGAGAAGGGAGAAGGGAGGAGAGAGGCATTGGGTGAGGATGGTTGCAGCTGGTTACTCTGTCCCTGTCCTGACACTCCTGCTGTTTTCATGAGTGTAGGTATCTGCCTCACACATCAACATGAGCTTTAGAAATCTGCGCAATTTATCCTGCAATATTTATATTTCAATGAAATTGCCTACGAAATAAGTACTCTAAAGTGTTTCTCAGTGAAAGGAGGTATCAAAATGAGATCAAGTAAAGACAAGAGTGGATGGACGGTAATCTCGAAACGAATCAAGCAGAAGGATGAAAAACTTGCAATAATAATAGTCACAGTTGAAAACCCGGTGTCTGTTTAACAAATGTGGGACAGAGGAGCAGCTCAGTGAAGTAGGAAACAACATGGAGAGGTTTTGTGGCTGCACCTTGGAAGGACCGAGGAAGGAAGAGTGGCCAGGTGGGTGGCACTGAGCTCAGCTGGGAAGCCTTGCACGCTTGTCCAGTGCCAAAGTATATAAAAAGGTGCTCCTGAGCGCTAGCCTTAGCACATACTTAAGAGATGGTGCCTTAAACCTCCTACCACTGTAGAGAGACATCAGTCTACAAAGTCTAACTTTTAACCACCCAATCAAATGTCAAGCAACTTGAATAAAGTAACCTATAGGCAGGAACGTACACATTTGGGAACAAACATGCACACACACACACACACACACACACACACACACACACTTTAAAGCAGGCAGGTGGAAAAATAATTTGGTTTTAGAACTAGAAAACATGAAGAACATAAATATAAGGCAGCACATTCTATCTACCAGGTACTGAAAGAAACTGACAATCAACAGGGCAAGGAGGGTGGACCAGCAGTTAAAAGTATGTGCAGCTCTTGGAGAGAACGCAGGTCTGGTTCCAGGTGATGGCTCCAACTCTCTAGACACCCAGTCCCAGGGTTTTTGATGCTTTCTTCTGACCACATGGGCACCAGACATTCATGAACCCCATGTACACATACAGGCAAAACACTGAGATACACCAAGCAAATAACCCTAAAAAATTCACAATCAACTAAAAATTAAAATTTGTGCATGCCAGTAACCATATTTTTCAAGATGAAGATTTAATTAAAATACCTTAACACACACACACACACACACACACACACACACACACACACATACACACACAGAAGAGAGAGAGAGAAAGAGAGAG
Source organism: Micromys minutus (assembly GCF_963924665.1). Lineage (NCBI taxonomy): Eukaryota > Metazoa > Chordata > Mammalia > Rodentia > Muridae > Micromys > Micromys minutus. Next base: position 248,658,083 of record NC_137969.1, read on the forward strand.
AGAGAGAGAGAGAGAGAGAGAGAGAGAGAGATCCTTCTCTCCAGAAAGAGTCGGGTCAGTCCAGATGGAAGACCTAAAACTCGGAGCCATTGTGGTGGATTAAAAATGAGATGGAAAACAGAGGAAGAGCTTAGTATTTATTTGTGGACTACTCACAAAGAGTGCCAGAGAGCGAGAGAAGGAGAGAGTGAGAGCGAGTGGAGGGAAATAGATAGATAGATAGATAGATAGATAGAGAAAAAAGTCATCTCCACCCACAAATGCATACACATGCATACACCACACACAGACCATATAAATGAGCCAATAAAATATAGGCATAGTGATAATGTGATGTGGTGCATTCTTGCAATACCAGCATTTGGGAAGCTGAGACAAGAGAGTCGGAAGTTCATGGTTATCCCTCACCACATAGTTAGCTCAAGGCAACCCAAGGTTATATGAGATATTTTCTTTATAAAATGAACGACTACAACAAGCATGGATTATACTAAATGAATAGTATCAAGGGGCTCATGTGCCTTCAGAATGAATGAAAACTAAAGCAAAGCACACATCATTTTCTGCAAAGCAGGAGCCAGAGAGGAAGTGGTTGGGGAGAGATATGTGTAGGTGCTACTGTCTCAACATGGGCATAGTTATACCTTAAAGAAGAATATAAGAATAACCTTAAAGAACAGAAGGTATCCTTCCAAGAGTCACAGGCTCCAGAAGCAATGCGATCCCCAGTGATAATCTCCATAGGTATCAGAACCAACAACAGCTTCCAGGAGAGACCCACAGGCCTGTCACTATCACAATCACATCAGGACAGTTTGAAGATGCTTCACATAGAAAACTACTTTTTTTTCTATTTGTTTTCTTTAAAATATTTCTTTTTGGAGAGTTTCATACATGTGCAGTGTTTATGGGGGGGGAATTTTACATTCTCTTCTTATCGATGAAGAGATTCAGGCAATTGATGAGGGTGAATCAGTTCTTTTTAAGATAATCTGCCTCTCAGGTTACCCAATTCTAAGTAGGGAAGTTTAAGCACACACTTGCACAGGAGTAACACTAAAGAGACTCAGCATGCTTACTCCATTATCTGTCTATCTGTCCATCCATTTATCTATTTATCCATCCATCCATCCATCTGCACATCTATTCATCCATCTATTCATCCATCTATTCATCCATCCATCCATCCATCCATCCATCCATCTGCACATCTATTCATCCATCTATTCATCCATCTATTCATCCATCCATCCATCCATCCATCCATCCATCCATCCATCCATCCATCCATCTGCACATCTATTCATCTGTCTATTCATTCATCCATTCATCTATCCATCCAACCATCTATCAATATCTAACTAAAGAAGACAAGGTCATGAATTTTAAAGGGAGTAGAATGGGAGAAGGTGGATGGTGAACAGAAAGATTGGGACATTTCTACCTTGGCTCTGGCACTCACCGACAACAGCCTGGGAAACATCCCTGCACTTGCCTCATAAGATGGGAAAAACAGTGAGGTCTGAGGAAATCACACTAGTTTGTAAAGTGTTAAAAATTAGCTTATGAATATATTTCAATGTGTAGGAAATGTTATTTTTATTGAACCTGTAGTCTCAGGATGCTAGAGCCAACCATGTGCAACACAATCTCTTTCCAAGCACAGAGAACATAGAGAAAACTGACAACACACTAAAATAAGAAGAAACTTTATTCAGGCTTCAAACTTTGACCCAAACCAAAAGAAAATTATCATTAGTATCAAGAATATATCTGGAAAAAAATCACTATCTATGAGCTTATAATCGTGTAGGTTTCACTATTTATTTATTTATTTATTTATTTATTTATTTATTTATTAGCTGGTTTCACAATAACAGCAATTTTTCTGTTTTAATTTCTCAAACTCTAGAATTATAGCCACACACCACCATCCCTGGCTTTACAGGTATGTTTTTATATATAGTATGTTAATGAGATACTACAGTAGAACATACAATACTTAAAGGTTAATGATTAAAAGAAAATAAAATATTTGTGATTGTACAACATTTACTAGTTTACATTCTTAGAGTGTTCTCCTGTAAGAGAAGAAAGGAAAGGGTTTAGAGCCACACAAACCCAAGATGATATAATGAAAAAAAAGCGTTTGTATTTACATATTGTATATTATCAAAAACTGAAAAAAAATTTCTGAAGATGTAGGTAAGAAAAATGACAAAGTAAAACCTAAGAGAGAACATATCATTGCCATGGTAAAAATGTTGGGCTGATGACAAGATATTATGAAACTGATCAATTCTAAAATTTAGAGAGAATTAAAACATATTTAGAAAAATGAAAATTAAAGATTTATTTAGTTTTACCTTGTGCTTTTAAATGTACATACTACATGTATGTATGGGCACTGTGTAGAGTGCCATCAGGGACCAGAGGAGTGTGTCAGATCTCCTGGAACTGGAATTATGGAAGGTTGTGATCTGCTATGTTGGTGCTGGGAACTGAACCCCAAACTCTGCAGTGCAGGCATCTACTCCAAACAACTAAGTCATCTCTTTATCCCCCAAAGACTGAAACTGACTTAAGATTAAAAAAGAAAAGTTGAGCAACCCTATCATGAGTAAGAGGACGTAGTCATATTTCAAACAAACTTCCAGCACAGATTGTCTAGCCCCAGTGGCTTTCCTAATAGATTCCACTATCAAGTAAAGTCATAAATAATTCAAGTTTACACATATGTTTCAGATTATCTGATGGAAGAGAACATACTTCTACAAATTTTGTGGTTGAAGTAACCTTGAGTTGAGTAGGATACCCAAATCCCACAAAGACCATAGATTACAGGACCACTCCCTTATGGACATAAACCCAAGACCACCAGAGAACATAACAGCACTCAGAAAGTGATTCTGGATAAGGTGGTTCTCCCAAATAGCTTGTGGTGGTTTGATGAGAAATGTCCCCCATAGGACCATATACTAAATACTCAGTCACCAGTTGGTAGCTTGTTCAAGAAAGTCATAAAACCTTTAAGAGGTGAAAGCCTTGCTGTAGGGAACATATTACTGGGTACAGGCTTTGTGGCTATATAGTCTTTTCTCACTGTTTAGTTGTTCTGTATACTATGGGCAGCACCATTCCCTGGCTGGGATTCTGGACTGTGTAAATGGGGAAGGGGGTTGAGCAACAGCAGACATTCATTGCTTTCTGCTTCCTGATTGTGGGTCTGATGTGAACGACTACTTCAAGTCCATAATTTCTGTAGCCTTGATGTCTCACTGTGATGGTTTGAATGAGAAATATACCTCATAGGCTCACAAATTTGAACACTTGGTCCTCAATTGGTAATCTTGTTTGGGGAGGCTGAGGAGGTGCAGCTCGACTGGAGGAAGTATGTCACCAGGGATGAGCTTTGAGAATTGAAAGCCTCATTGCATGTATAGTTCATCTTTGCTTCAAGTTTGCGGTTGTAAATGTGAGGGCCCAGCTTCTAGCTCTGGCCACCATGCCTGCCACATGCTACCATAATTCCCCACCATAATGGAGTCTTTTTTTTCCCTTTTAGTACTATACTAGGTAGATCTATTCAGGATCATAAATACACCTTACAGTTACAATCTGTCTGTAAACCTGAAACAGAAACAGGATTCAAGCTGACAGGAGAAGAGGGAAAAAAATAAGTCAAGCTTTATCCCAAGGCCTGAAAACATTTGGACTGATCAAAGTGGTACTGTAATTTCTTGTAATACATCAATAATACAGTTTTTGAAGCCTAGAGAATTAACTAAGCCCTAAACCACATACCATATAATTCCAAAGTAACAACTGCTTAACACAATGTGAAATGACATTAGCCATGAACGTTGATATACTTAATGAGGACATAATTAATGAGCTATTCTTACTAAAAAACAAAACAAAACAAAAACTCACAGATCTATTTTGTACTGTTTGTTTGTTTGTTTGTTTTTTTAACTTTCCTTCATAAATCCATTGATAATTAAGGCTTCCTTTAAATATGGGATTTCCAACATCAAAGATTCTGTTTTGAAGGCTAGGGATGTTGCTCAGTCATAGAACATGTTCACAGGGCTGAATGAGTTCCACCCCTCCCCATACCCTACGTGCACACATATGCAGTGACTTATTCTGTGTTATGCGTGTCTATGCGTTGTTAAAATTGCCTTTCTATTTTGATGTACACACTCCCATTAGGCAGTGCCTCTGCCCCAGCAAACCTGTTGCCATTCAACAGATGATTCAATGCATTTAAAAGCTCAAAGCGATTGGTAATACAGTGGCAGCCTTCTGCCAGCATAAGCAACTCAAGCCACCAAGTTAGAGTAAGAGGGATACCAGGCGATATAAAGATATGAAACTAAAATTTTCTCCTTTCTGAAGCTACAAGGACTTTAGAGGAGCAGTAAATTATATTTAAGTACCTGGTCATAGAGAACTATTTTTACCTTGAAAACATAGGTCTACATTTTGAAAAGAAAAGAAAAAAAAAAAGGCAGGGCTGGGTTGGGTTGGAACGGGCTGTGTCTGTTTCAGTTCCAAGCAAGTCTATAAATGCAACTTGTTTTATTCTTCTTAAAAATACAGCACATACTTACACCTGACCACCATTTAGTTTTGAGAAGCATTGCACACATACACCAGCAACCTCTAAGCCACATGGTTGTCAGATACGCCAAATGGGAAGAAAACAAACCAAAGGCATAAAAAATGTTAAAGACCCAAAACATCTACGCTTCAAAAAGGCAACATGTAGACATCATATGGCTTAAAAAGTAAAGCGGCTGGGAGCTTAGTTCAGTGGTCACACCTGCCTAGCATGTAAGGCACTGGGTTGGATCCTTGACTGTGCAGAAAGGCAAAAGCCCTGATTCAGGGGCTGTCAAGGACATTCTAACCGGAAGTAACTCCACACAGAGCATCCAGACACTACCAGGAAGTGACCTCATGGTGAATGAGTGACTCAAGACTCAACGTTTGCAGGATTATAAAAATACATTAATGCACAATATAATAAGGGTAAGTTTAGATTTTCCTCCTTGGGTAAGCCATGTGTGTGGTACAATTCCTGGGAAGTATCTGCTCAGCAATGCATGCTTACCAGGCTCACCAGTGCCAGCATGCAGGGGTCACAGGAACTACGGCCAGTCCTCATTTTCCTCAGTAACTTGCTTTTCCACCCACACTCACAGACTTTATTTTCAGCACAAGACACTAGCTTTCTAGGGTTACATTTTAATCCACATGGTTTATACTCTTGGTTTCTGAATGACTCCTTTAGTACTATGCGACATGATGGCGCTAACTGCTGGAGACCTCTTGACAGCTACAGGGAAACGCTTGCTTTCAAATATGATCCAGATGAGACTGTAACAGAAGCAATGAGACACTCGTGGGTGGACAGGTAAGGAACTTTACATCAGTGGCCATTCATAATTTGGCCTTTAAAACTTAGAAGGAATTGCCATTTTTGAGTTTCAAATGTTCTGGTAAATCCAGTGTTTGTTTGTTTTTAGCTTCTTCAATATCGAAGAAAGAAGTGACCCTAAAGAATCCAAGTTCTTTTCAGGTCTGAGGTAGCCAACAATGGCCACATTGAGAATTTCCCCATAGACATCCTCTTTGAAGGTATGGATGATGTGGGTTTCCATGGACTTTTTTACATTCTTGGAGTATGGGTTCCATCCTATGCTCACCACCATTTGATAGACATCTCCATGTCCAATGCTGGTCCAACCATAACAAATGCCAGGGGACACAACAGCTGGAAGATGGTCTACTACTTGTTCAGAAAAATTGGCTGTGGGGATGCCCAGTTGCTTGGAGTGGCAGCTGATGCTGCGTACTACCTAGTCACAACAGAATCTGAACCACAAGCCCCTCCTGACAATAAACTTGGAGGAAGGCTGCTCCTTGCTCTTTGCCTGTGACAGAGTCACTGTGAGTGACACATGATGTCAATGGGGCTCATTGACTTCATTATCTCTCCAGCTGTGTTGGTATCACTTTTCTGCCACTACTGATACCTGTACTAATCAACTCATAAAGCAGAAATGCTCTTCTGGACTCATAGTTTTGGTGTCCCAGTTTGTGCTCAGTTTTGCCCATGTTTAGGACTTTGGTGAGTGTCTTAATCAGGGTTTCTATTCCTGCACAAAACATCATGACCAAGAAGCAAGTTGGGGAGGAAAGGGTTTAGTCAGCTTACACTTCCACATTGCTGTTCATCACCAGAGGAAGTCAGGACTGGAACTTAAGCTGGCCAGGAAGCAGGAGCTAATGCAGAGGCCATGGAGGGTGCTACTTACTGGCTTGCTTCCTCTTGATTGATTAACTTGCTTTATTATAGAACCCAGGACCACTAACAAATGGATGGGCCCTTCCTCCCTTGATCACTAATTAAGAAAATGTCTTACAGGTGGTTCTCATGGAGGCATTTTTTCACGGGAGACTTTTTTCTCTGTGATAACTCTAGCTTGTGTCAGGTTGACACACAAAACCAGTCAGTACAGGGAGGATGCATTTTCTACTTACAACATGTCATTAAACTACTTCCTTTATGGCCCAGGATACAAATCAGTGGTAACCTAAACACTAACCCAGAGTAACCGAAAGACAGCCAATGAATCCTGAGTGACAGGATGTGGGACTCTACAGCTTCTTGATACATTGCTCATCTTTGTAGAAGGCACATTGGTTGTTTGTGAGAATGAACTCTTCATTTCATGTATAGGATAATCTCTTAAGGATATAAATTAGATATCACTTTTGCCTTATTACATATATTTTGGACTTTCTAAAATCATTTTGCTAAAATGCTTATAATTCCCAGAACAGTAACTCTTTGATATTTGCAAAACTGAACAAATATGAAGAATGAACCAACCATTTTCCTGTTGCTATTATAAAATATAAAGACCAAGTAATTTAAGAAAGAGTTTATTTTGACTTATGGTTCTAGAGGGTAGAGTCCATAATGATGGGAAAGGCATGGCATGCTGACCAGAAAAGGAAGCTGGCAGGTCATGTTTTATATGTATATACAAAGCATAGAGATTTTTTTAAATCTATAAGAATTGAGAGATCACAGATGTGTGAGGTAGATGATTGGTATCACCAACCAATTGTCAATATTGCTGCCATTCTTTATAAATTAATCAATTGATCACCACATTTTCTATATCTCAAATGCTTCTCCTAGTAGTCTCTGTGGGCATATGAGCATGCTAAAATTCACAGGCAGATTCTGTGAGTTATATGCAATTGCAAACGACAGGCAAAGGGAGAATCTATCAGATTAGAAGAACAAGGGTGGCTGAAGATTTGAATAAGTATCAACAGCCATTGTAAGAGTAGTAATTACAACTATGTGATGTTGCTTGGGTTTAAGGCATATACCAAAGAAGCCATCAGAGTCCATAAGAAGGAAGAACAGAGAGAAAGAGAAAAAGAGAGAGAGAAAGAGAGAGAGAAAGAGAGAGAGAGAGAGAGAGAGAGAGAGAGAGAGAGAGAGAATTATTTAATTGTATAGTAGACATGTTATTACCAGTCAGTGGTGAATGCATAAACTTTGCAATTCATAATAAAAGATGGTATAGTATCTGTAGGAAAAACAAACTGTATTACAATGCACACAGTAAGAAATTATAGCTGAAAAAGACCTAAAAAAGAAAAAATAATAAAATCGGTAGGAGATTCTGTAGGATGGCATTGATGAGTCTGAATGAGGAGTAACTCATTAAATGAGGCACGGCATTCTTAAAGGGGAAAAATTAATGCAGATGTCCCACCTAGAGCTGAAAATTCACAGCCACCGATTTTTAGTATTTTTGAGCAGTAATGTGTCTCTTCATTAACCAATGCCCACTGCAACAAGATGCTTCTCCCATTAAGGTTGGGATCAGCACACAACTGTGCATATAGATGTAGATATTTAAAAGGCAGCTTAACAACAGAAGCATTTAGGAAAGATCAGTAGACCATTCCCTAGGGCCTATGAGCACCATAGCTATGGGTTTTGACCATGTGCACACAGCACTAGGAAGGAACGGCCTCCTGTGGAGTGGGTCTCAAATCACATCGATGCAATGGTTGCCTTCATAAAACCCATTCCTCTATTGTGCCACTGTACAGACCTAGCATGCCAGGTCAACATTGCAGCACACAGGCTCCTATGCTGGATATAATCATGAAGACTTTTCCTCATCCAACGGCCCACAAAGCACTGTTCAGCATTCTTAAAGTTAGATATCAGGGAGAGAATTTCCTGGTCAGTTCACGATTGATCTTGGTGACCTGCAACTAAAGTGTGTGTATCTTCAATAGTGTTTTTTGCCATCTAGTTAGAATGGGTGAGAAACAGCAGTGGCCACGGCGTATGTTGATTTAGATGCCTTTTGAATCTTTATGGCAAGAACTCTTAACATGTGGCACTGAGATTTTCATTTTAAAAATGTAATCATTTGGAAGGACATAGTTCACTAATGTTTGGTAATCCTGTTCAAACTCTTATCATATCAAATCTATCTATCTATCTATCTATCTATCTATCTATCTATCTATCTATCATTTGTCTACTTTGTTTGCTTTTCTCTCTTTCTTTATTGTTCTATGTACCTGTCTCTCTCTCTCTCTCCATATATATATATATATATATATATAATCTATGTATCATCTTTCTATATTTTTATCTCTATCTATTGATATCATCTATCTACCTGTCTGCTTATCTGTCTATCTATTGATATCTATTTATCTGTCTACCTGTCTATCTATCTCTCTGTGTCTCCTATTTATCATCTATCTATTTATCTATCATCTATGTATCTATCAATCCACCTATCATTATCTATCCATGTATGTATCAATGTATCTATCTGTCTATCTATCTATCTATCTATCTGTGGGTCGGTCTGTCTGTTTATCATCTATCTATATAATCTATCATCTATCAATTATGTCTATCTATCTGTCTGTCTGTCTGTTTGCCTGTCTGTCTGTTTTTCTGTCTGTCTGTCATTTATCAATATCATATATCATCTATCAAGTATATTAGTCTATATATTTATCTATGTATCATCTATGTATCTATCATCCATCCATCCATCTATCTATCTATCTATCTATCTATCTATCTATCTATCTATCTATTGATTGATCAATCTATAATTCTTTTGGTCTGTTTACTCTCTCACCCCCTGTTTTCATTCCTACTTAAACTTTTACCTCCTAGTACTCATTGCATTATTTTGTATCACATATGGCCTATTATTCCCTCTAGTTATATTTTAAACCTTTTATTGTAAGATCATTGGTTTCTGAGTGGCTTCTTCATGCACTTTGTTCTGGTCAACCTCCACCTTGACTCTCATTTCACCATCCCCATCTCTCCACTACTTGCGTGGAGACTACTTCTCCCAGTACTCACTTCCTCTACTGTCATTTCACCTACATGTTACTAACCCTTCCCTAAATGCACACCCAGCCTACCAGAAGCCCACTGGAAGAGAGGTAGGAAGACTGTAAGAACTGGAAGATGGTGAGAGGTTCTGTTGAGTGCTGTCCTCGGGACATAATATGGTGTCACACACATGAACTCACAGCAGCTGTGGTTACATGCCTAAGATCTGCATAAGGTCATCTCAGGTAAAATTACAGCATGGAATGGGGAGGGCCACCCAAGGCCCCACCCCTGACTGAGGAGCTATTAGCAGGTAGTGGCTGCTGGGAAAGGGAGAGTCACTTCTTTAAGAGTATGGCCAGGGGTAGGTTCTCCATGCTGCAGTGTATGATGCCAGGATTCAACACTACAAAAAGAGGGCATGAAGTTGAGATTGAGAGGTGATGGGGAATTATGGGGAGAAATAGAAGTAGTGAAGGGTAGTTATAATCAGGATATATTGTATACATGTATATTTGTATATACATACATGCATACGTACATACATACATACATACATGTGAAGTTGGGAGGCTCTGCCATGGCTTCCAGTGCGGTCACAATGGCAGCTGCTGGCCAAGTGCTACCCATCAGGCTCTGGGATCCTGACTATGTGGGAAACCACATCTATAGTACCTGCCATAACCACCATCACAGTGAACTTGGAATTCTTTACCGTAGGAGTTTGTCTGGCCAGGCACTCGAGTCACATTGACTAGAGGAGACCTCAGCCAACCGTGTGGCCAAGTAAATGGAATCCCCATGTATCCGAAGACTGAGATCTGTGACCACCATAAGACACTGCTCCAATGGCAGCTGATGCTGATTCAGGGGGCAATTCCCTCCTTCTCCCTGCCTGAACCCCATCTATCTCTGCTGGGCAGCCATCTTTAGCTTTAGAGCCCTGTAGACGTTCCTAAGATTCTGCAGAGGGTGACCTTCCTCTTGTACCAGGAAGCTGTAATGGCACCTTGTCAAGTATTTAAAATAAAGTCTGCCCACAAAGAAAACAAAACAAAAGAGAATTTTTTTTTTTTTTAAAAAGGCACAGAATAAAAAAAAAAACAAAAAAAAAAACAAACAAACAAACAAAAAAAAAACACCAGTGGTTCTAAAGATAACAAAATAAAGGGAATTATGAGCTTTCAGGTGGAAACAGTGTCTAGTACGTAAGGGGAAAATATTATCAAGCAAGGTAAATGCCTGTGCATCTATAAGGAAATACAAACACATTAGGGCTGTTGGGATGGCTCCTTGGGGAGAGGAGTTTGCTGCCAACCGACCAGTGGAATTTGATCCCTGGAGCCCATAGTGAAAGGAAAGAACTGACTATGAAAAGTTATCTTTTGTCCTCTGTACAAGCACACACACCACACACACACACACACACACACACACACACACACACGCACAAGTAATAAATAAATTTTTTTTTAAAAAAATCACGAATGACCAAGTAGAAGACTAGGTAAGATATTTAAACAGGCGGTTCACAAAGCAGGAGGCCTGTTGGCCAACGACAGAGAGAGACTGTGTGGCTCATCGACAAGCAGGGAAACGTAAATTAAAGCCATGATGAGCTCCCGTTTCCTACTTACCATATGGGCAAAAATGATAATACCCAGCAATAATACGTTTTGGCAACAGCAAGGAGCAGGGGATTCGTTCTCAGAGTTCTCACGAGGGTACAAATTGGTACAATCACTTTGCAAAACAATTTGCCATTATCCAGTGACATTGAGAGCGCACGTGTGCACTGTGCCAGCGCTGTCTCTGTCTCAGGTGCCCACCCTGGAGAATCCCCCGCATCTGGAGACGGCAGGCAGAGTAATCAGCACAGGGGAGCTCGTCACAGCCAAACACTGGAAACGGACACCGGAGCAGAATAGGTAAGCGCGGCCTGGCAGAGTCCCACAGTCCCATATTGTTCAGCTTTGAAAACAAGCCTCACGCAGGTTTGCATAAGAACATAGCCGAGTCTCAGCAAAGTAGCTGTGAGCCAAGAAGCCCAGACCAGCAAGCTGGAACCACTGCGCCGCAGCACACTTGGTCAGGAGAGTTCGTTCCTAGGAACCCGTATACATAAACCTCAGGATGAGCAACCCAAACGGTAGTTTATAGGAATCCCATCAAGGTGTCAGGTGTTGGCTAAAACAGGAGTGTGCTGAGCAGCAGGGCTGGAAGCCTGTGCTTGGTGGAAGGGTGAGAGCAAGCGCTGGGAAGCTGAGTAGCTGGATGTTCTTATCACTAAACTGGTTTATGCTGGCCGCCTGTTGTATCCCTAATGTGATTTTAGAAAACACCGTGGTTAAACTCAGTCAGTTGTGTGTGTTAATGTATGTGTGTGAGTGTCTGTGAGTTTGTATGTGTGACTCTGTGAGTGTGTGCATGAGTGTGTATGTGTGTGAATGTGTGTATGTATATGAGTGTATGCGTGTGTGAGTGAGTGTATGTATATGAGTGCGTGTGTATGTGTATGAGTGTGTGTGTATGTGTGTGAGTTTGTGTGTATGTGTGTGTGAGTATGTGTATGTATATGAGTGCGTGTGTATGTGTATGTGTATGAGTGTGTCTGTATGTGTATGAGTGTGTGTGTATGTGTGTGTGTATGTGTGTGAGTTTGTGTGTGTGAGTGTGTGTATGTATATGAGTGTGGGTGTATGTGTATGAGTGTGTCTGTATGTGTATGAGTGTGTGTATGTGTGTGTGTATGTGTGTGAGTTTGTGTGTGTGAGTGTGTGTATGTATATGAGTGTGGGTGTATGTGTACGAGTGTGTGTGTATGTGTGTGAGTTTGTGTGTATGTGTGTGTGAGTATGTGTATGTATATGAGTGCGTGTGTATGTGTATGAGTGTGTCTGTATGTGTATGAGTGTGTGTATGTGTGTGTGTATGTGTGTGAGTTTGTGTGTGTGAGTGTGTGTATGTATATGAGTGTGGGTGTATGTGTATGAGTGTGTGTGTATGTATGTATGTGTGTGTGTGTGTGTGTGTGTGTGTGTGTGTGTATGTGTGTGTGAGTGAGCATACTCATTCAAAGGTCAAAGTCCTTATCAGTTGTCTCTGCCTCATTTGTCTCTCACAGGACCAGGAACTCACCAGTTTCCTTAGACTGCTTGCCTAACAATATCCGGTCATCCTTCCAGCTCTGCTTCCCAGCCCTGTGACACAGGCACAGGATTCCAGGGATCATACTCATAACCCCATGCTTACACAGTAAGCACTTTCATAATGAGCCAGAAGTACATGTGTGCATGTATGTATGCATATGTAGAATGATAAATCATTAAATACATTCATGGTATAGTACATACATAGCTGGTGTTGGTGACAGTCCTTGCAGTTGACGCCTTGTGGCTAAGCAGCAAGCCTGCTGTGCCTCAGGGAGTCTGAGGCTTCCTGGATGAATTAGGGTGATCCAGCTTCTTTGTCCCCTGGTGTGAAAGAGAACCTAGCTTGGGTAAGAGAGGAAAGAGGTAGAATTTTGAAAATAGGAACATTTGCTTTAGATGACTTCACTTTAAATTATTTGCACTGCCGGAAACCTGGGTCACTTTCAAGTTAAATTTCATGTTTGTTAGTGTGTTGTAGTAAGCCACAGACTTGTGTCTGCATAGTCTTTCCATTTGGCAGCTTGGTGACCTTGGCAGGATCATTTTTATCACCAGGAGGCTCAGCGTGGCTTTCTACAGGACTGAGGGTAGAATCCACATCAGGGTGTTCTGCAGGTTGAATCAAGGGATGTAGACAATGGGGTTATCATTGGGGGCATCAGCACCAGGTGTGGACCCTTGTACCCTCCTGCTCCTGATGTGGGGGTTGATAGGAAGGAACAGAACCTTCACGGGACACAGACATGAAGGATCAAGCCAGACAGGGATGGTGTTTTCTGGGAGGCCCAGAGCAGAGCAGAAATGTGAAGTGTCACTGTCTAAGCTAAGAAGCTTGGCTGGGGAGTTGAGATAATGGGGAAGCCTACGTAGGAGGGCTTTGGTCAGGTATACACAACTCTCACGAAGCTATGAATAGTGTCCAGACGTTCAGCCGTGTGCCTTGGGGACTGAAGCAGAACACACAGGGCTGGTGTGTTTATTGATGGACCCATTAGCTGCTTCCCTAAAGAGGTGCTTACAGGGCTAGGGCAAGGAAGGGGGGTGTCACCATTGACACTGCCAAGACAGGGGGCTCCATTTGCTATACCAAAAATGGCCTTGAGAAGGCCCTAAACCGGTGTGGGGCTGCCCAGAAAGAAAACTAGAGGCACACAAAAGCAGCCCTGTTGACAAGCACTCTCTCTCTCTGTGTCTCTCTCTCTCTCAGAGGCAGGGATGCTGTCACAATGCTTATTTTAAATGCAAAAAGGGAAATGGGGCAGTGAGGCAAATGAGCAAGGAGGCAGTGGGGAGGAGGCAGGGCTCAGATCTTATCTGGACTCTCAGACTGTCACAAGCCCAGCTCGGAGCAGGGGCTTCAAAGGCTCCGCATCCCCCACACTCAAGCCGGCATCGGGCACACACAAAGTGGGCATGCATTATTCAGGTGCTATCACCTGCTCTGTGCAGCTCATCCGGAGCCTTTGCACAGTCCCTCCTTCCCCCAGAGCCCATTGTTAAAGCTTTCTAAACAAACAGGATGCGCGCCTGGGCCCTTCACCAGTGCTGCGAGAGGACCCAGAGTCCTAACAGGAAATTGGGCACTTGCTGCAGAAGGGTTTTGTTCTGAGCCCCATCCGGAAAGTGACTGACCTGAATTCCAGCCCCAGAGCCTGTGTGCGCAGAACTTTCCAGCAACAGAGGGGCTAGAGAGCCTATGGAGTAAAAGGATCTGTGACCATCCTCTTCCTAGTTAGGAGAGTGTTTGCTATCCACTCTCATGAGTATCTCTTCACCCTTAACCCATTTCTGACCTTGCGACTGACTGCGGCCGGGTTGATTTTAGGATTGACTTCAGGATGCAGAAGGGGCGGGAGGTTGAAGAGCAGAGAATGAGAATACCCCTCTCTCTACAGCAGAGGCTAATGTGCTCCCAGTGACTATGAGGTTTAGGTATGTCCTACCAGAAATTCTTATCTTCAGAGATGACGGGGCAAAAGCAGCACCCAGGATCTTTCAAGGTCAAGGACTGGTTGCTCCAAATGACTTTGATAATGAGAACTAGACCAGAATCATAACACGTTCTCCTTGGTAGATGAGCTCATTGGGATGTAGGATGTGGCAGGCATTCCACGATCTAGAGCTCAGAGAGCCCTTTCAGGCTGGCCTTTATCTCCATCTCTGAAACTGTGTTCTCAGGCCATTTCATTCATTCATTCATTCATTCATTCATTCTTTCACTGGTAAATATTTACAGGTTAACTCTATAGGGCAGTCTAGAACTGAGTACCTAAGACACAGAACTTGATACAGACTGATTCCTACCCCCAGCCCCCATATGATTTATCAGCACATGGAAAATGAGCAACAAAGTTAGCTGTTAAGCGTAATGGTATATGTTAATTATGATGTAATAATGTATCATATATGCTATATAATCACTATAATATTATGATAATATAATAATTATGATAATATAACATGGCAAAGCTGTGACTCCTTCATGCCAGGTTTAGACAGTCAAGGAAGACTCCCCAGAAAGGGTGGCATGAACATTGCCCCATTGAAATTATAATTTGAGGCTAGTGAGACCCTAGATCTCGAGGAGCTGAGTTTGATCCCTGGGACTCACACTATAGCCGGAAAGAACCAGCTCCTGTAACTTGTTCTCTGACCTTTGCTCAGTCCTAGGTGCAGGGCATCATGTACTCCGAAGAAAATATAACTTAAAAACTTTTCAAAGAATGATCTGGAAGTAGGGGAGGTGGTACCAAAGCTCTATTCAGAGACCACACCCGTATGCAAACTGTTGTTTGAATTAGAAATAGCAAGGCTCCTGCTAACTGATCCCTCATTTTGGTGGGGGCATGGCACCCCATGGAATGTGCTAATAACAACAATGGGAGGCCTCCTAGGCAGATGTCCAAAGTGCTCCAACAAACTACATTTAAATCTCTGAACTAAAGGATCTAGTGCTCACAAACATTCCTCTCATCTTAGGAAATGTGATTCTTAGAGTGTCAGACACTCACCTGCTCCAAAGAGACAGAATAGAAGACTGTCTTACTTAAGCTCTTTGGTGCCTGGCCCAGCATCCACATACTCTGCAGAAGCACTCTCAGCTTCTCCCAGGGGGAATTGTCCCAGAGGGAGCCCTCTTGGTCCAGAGCAAGAGGAGTCCCTGTGTTATAGCAGGGGCTATCAACCTAGAATTTATAGGTTTGTTAACTCTCTAGTAATTTATGATATATCTGTGGACCATAGCATATTAGAGTTCCATGATCTACTTATTTGTCTGTCAGTCTATCTATCTATCTATCTATCTATCTATCTATCTATCTATCTATCTATCTATCTATCTGTTAGGAGTCAACATGACATCAGGGTTTGTATATGCTTGGCCCAGGGAGTAGCACTATTAGGAAGTGTGACCTTGTTGGAGTAGGTGTGTCTCTGTAGATGTGGGCTTAACACCCTCATTCTAGCTGCCTGGAAGTCAGTATTCTGCTAGCAGCCTTCAGATGAAGATGTAGAACTCTCAGATTCTCCTGCACTATGCCTGCCTGGATGCTACCATGTTCCTGCCTTGATGATAATGGACTGAATCTCTGAACCTGTAAGCCAGCCCAAATTAATGTTCTTTTTAAGAATTGTTTTGGTCATGGTATCTGTTCATAGCAGTAAAACCCTAAGACAGGGTCAATACAGCACCAGAGGTTCATAACACAATGAGAAACTACAATGCATCAAGAGCCCATGGTTGATGAGGGGGCCTTGTTGTATTAGTGATTCACACTGCATTGTGTTCCAAGCTGCATCAGAAGACCTTAAAATATCTGAAGTCCATGGTCATCAGAATTTCATGCAATGTGAGGTTGTGTGGGCTCCATCAGGGATCACAGTCATCAGAGAGAGTTGCAGACTTTGTCAAGCTGGGTTTGAATTTTGGTCTATCTCATACTGACTGTGTGGTTCTGTGACACTGGTTCTCTGGTTACCTGTCCCTTCCCCTTCCTGTGGAAGTTAGAAAATGGGACTTGGAAGGCAGGCAGGCCTTCGGCTTACAGAGGTAGAGAAAAGTTCTGATCCAGTTACTGCCAGCCTCTCTTCCATGGACTTTTGGATAAGTTATGTAAGATTTTCCCTCAGCTTCCTCTCTGTGAGATGAACAAGTCACCAACCTGCACCAGAACATGAGTATCTCAAGCCTTTGCCATCTCTGTAGATTTGTGTGGACATATCTAAGTATCTCTCTGGGCAGCTGCTCATATGGTTACATGGTATTTTGCGTGTTCTATCTCATCTGATATTGCTCTATAGGCATTTTTCTCTGCATTTCTTTACCCTTTGGAAATTTTTTTGTATATGAGCCAGACTCACATACAATTTTTGCCTTAGTCCCTGGAGACAAGGTCTCTCTTGAACCCTGAAACAAGACTGGTGACTCACAAGTCACAGTGAGCTCCTTGTCCCTGTTTCCCACAGCACTGAGCTTACAGTCATGACCACACCTGGCTTTCTGTGTGGGTGCCGGGATCTAAACCTTAGGTGCTCACGTTTTTACAGAGACTGTTTTAACCTCCAGCCAATTTATTCCTTTCACAGTTTCATTTGTGATATGCAAACTAATTTCATATAACATGGGCACAATGTGTAAGATGTGATCATTAAATTAGTGATAAAATCAGGTTAATTATATCCACCCTATCTTTGTGGTGATACCTTCCAAGGCCAATGTTATGCAGTTGATCTCAGGAGTAGAAAGTAGGAGACAAGCTGCCAGATGTTGAGGAGGGAGGGGGGATTTGGACGAGGGGATTAAAGAGGTTGACCAACCTCCTGGAAGTTCAGGCCTGGAGAAGGAAGTTGCAACTCTGTTTAGCATACTCTGTGCAGCAAGCCATCACCTTTTAAGTTTGAAAGTAAGGTGAGTTCAACTGTGCATTTCCCCCATGGGTAGATTTACAAATAGCCTTTGAAAAAGTTTTCATGTTGGATTGTTTATCTATTATTGGTGTATCATCTCTCAATTGTCTATTGTCTGCCTATTTATTATCTATCATCTATTTGTCAGTTAACTATTATCTATTTTTCCATATCTCTATCTCTAATTACTATCTACTTACCTATAAACCTAAATACTATGTACATACCTACCCACTTACCTATATTTATCATCTGTCTGTCTGTCTGTCTGATATATCCTATATCATTCAGACATGAACATTGGTTAACAAAGCCCATGTAGTTCATCAGCGTTTTTTTACTCTAACACCCTGAGTTGCCACAGTAGCCTGTTCATGATGTAATACAAGGGACTATAAGGTGGGTCACTGGTATTTTATTTTACCTAGATAGTACATGCTTTTGCTTGTTATGGCATAAAGATGTATAGATAATTTGGTACAATTATTAGTGGTACCTGGGTCTGCAGTTTTTGAATACTCCACCATCATGCTGTGAAAAGTTTCCCCCGAGTTTAGTCTTCTCTGGCAGGTCAGGGTTCGCTCACAGAGATCACCTGTTTCCACATGCATGCTTCCACTGCTAAGAAAACAAAGCTCCTTCTTTGTGAACTCTGGTTACTTCTGTTGGTCACGTACCCCTCTCTGCGAAGCAGAAGAGCTTGTCAGCTTCTGGTTTCCTTCACTGTGGGTCTACTGGAAAGAAAGAAGTGTTGCCAGCCACATCTATTTACTTCTCTCTCTCTCTCTCTCTCTCTCTCTCTCTCTCTCTCTCTCTCTCTATCTATCTATCTATCTATCTATCTCTCCCTCCCTTTTCCTCCCTCTCCCTCTCCCTCTCCCCCTTCCCTCTCCCCTCCCTCCCTTTTCCCCTCCCTTCTTCCCTCTCCCTCTCCCCCTTTCTTTTTCTCTTATTCTTCCTTCCTTTTTTTGCTTTTTGTGGAGAACAAATGTATGCATGCACATGTGCATACATGTTTATATGTATGAGAGTGCATGTGTATATTCATCCGTGTGTGTACATCAGTGTGAAAGGTCATTCCTCAGGTGTCCTCTTTTTAGACAGGGTTTCTCACTGGTCTGGAACTGCCAAGTAGGCTACACTGGCCACCCAGGCAGCCTGGAGATCTGTGTCCACCTCTCCAGGTTGGACTGCAACTGTGTACTGCCATACCTGGCTTTTTTCTTCCTCCCTCCCTCCCTCCTTCCCTCCCTCCCTCCCTCCCTCCCTCCCTCCCTTGCTTCCTTCCTTCCTTCATTCATTCATTCTTTTTTCCCTCCTCCTTCTCCTCTTCTTCTTCTCCTTTTTTGGTAGGATCGGGATGTCTCATTTAGGTCCTCCTAAGGAATGCTTTCCAACTTGAGCCTTGCTGATGTTTCCTCCTCCCTTCTTTATCCAGTTGTGGAAGTGAATAGAAGCAGAACCTCCCTGCCACATCTCCAGGGAAAGCTGCTTTCTGCCAGCACAGCACAGGTTAAGAGTAGGGCTTTGGCTGTCTGGCAGCTTGTAGAGCTCTCGGCGCTGTGAACACCGAAACTCGGAGCGTCCTGGCAGCTGGGTAGAAGTCCAATACTCAGTTCAGAGTTGATGCTAACCCATCAAAATCCCATTAGGGATCTTCCAAGACCTCTGGATTTCTGTGGCATACCAGTCCTGCTGGAGACAGAAGCTAAGCAAAGCACAGGGTGCTGTGTCTGGCCGGAGGATAACTCTTAGGGAACATCTTATGAGATGTCCTTATTCTTGTAACCAACACTGCTGGACAAGAGTTAACATTGATATACGGGAAGCAGAAAATCAAAGAGGGGAAGATCACCTTCACTCCTGGGCAGTGGGTGGCCAGCATGGTGATTTTGTAGGGGAATTTTATACAAAAACTAACAAGATTTGAGATACTTGGAAGAAGGAAGGGCAACTTCCTTTTTTCTTCACCAAGGACTCCATTTCTTGAGCTAATCACAATCCCATTCTGTGGAAGATGACTCTGTCACCTCTAGGTGCCAGTGGCTTGGATTGGCTTTGTCACCTCTGAGACAAAGACCAAGGTTTTGCTGAATTAAAAATAAAGACATAAGCTGGTAAAACCCAAAGTGAGTGGAGCAGACTGTTTAATGTGTCTCACTCTTATCTGTACAACACATGTGTAAGATAATGCCGCTGACATTTTTGTCAAGGAAATGAGATGCAGACCCTTAGTATCCCTTTAGATGGAAGTCATGGGGAGGAGGCGCAGCAGCAAGGATGCAGAACCAAGGCATAGGCTGATAAGACAGAACAGCTGATGTCCCACCTGGTCACAACATCAAGGAGGCGAAGGCCCCAGTGGCTGCCTGAATGATTATTTGGAAGGGACAGAATGGCCACAGCATATCTTGGGGCCATAATGTAAGTCATTAGATTTTAGTGGGATGTAGGACTTGGAATATGTTTGTGTGTGCTTTCAGAGGGAGTCACAGTGCAGAGCACTCAGTCTGGTGTCCTCCTGAGGGGAAGGGCCCCCTTAAAATGTCAGGCTGCATTTGCACTAAGCACCCTGTTTCTTCTGTGACTTACAGTAATGTCTGCTCTTTTAGCTCTCAGGGAATCCGAATGAGCTTCACGTAAGTATATTCAAATACTTAAATACCCAACACTGTGAACCCACTGAGGTAGCCAGCTGAAAGGACAGAGGGAGGGTGACCCAGTCCTCAATCTTGGACCACAGTGAATCCATTATGTCCAATGTCCACCTGCAGATACACATGGAGGAACTGGAAAATACCCAGAGACTATTTCAGAAGAAGCCATCAAGTCAGGGATGCAACTCAACTCAGTCTCCAGCTTCCTGTCTCCTACACATACACACACACACACTCAATATCATACACATACACACACAGAAACTGACACATACACTCACACACACAAGCACACACACACACACATACATACACACACATACACACACACATACACTCACACACAAGCACACACACATACACATACTCACACACACACTCACACACATAAACACACACTCACATACACACACATGAGCACACACAAGCACACAGATACACGCACATACACACACACACTCACACACACATACACACACAGACACTGACACATACACTCACACACAAGCACACACACACACATACACACACACACATACACACACACTGACACATACACTCACACACACAAGCACACACACACATACATACACACACATACACACACAGACACTCACACATACACTCACACACAAGCACACACACATACACATACTCACACACACACACTCACACACATAAACACACACTCACATACACACACATGAGCACACACAAGCACACAGATACACACACATACACACACACGCTCACACACACACATACACACACACACTCTCACACACACACATACACACACACTCACACATACATACACACACATACACACACACACACACACACACACACACACACACACAAGATAAGACATGCTTTGGCTCTGTGTGTATTAGGATGTTAACTCAGAAAGAGGGCAGATACTAGCACCGACACAGATGACATGTTTTATGGTGAGGCTGGATTTGGGTAGGCTTAAAAACAACATAAAAGTTCAATCTGAGTCAATAACGCTGTGAGATACGGGGACTGGACTAAATGTTACACAGTCCTTGTATCTATTACAGAAGGAATGGATCACATTAACTAGGCTTTGTTTAGCTGAGCATATAATTTAAAGAAAAACCACATGAAGAAAAAAAAAAGGTAGACACTCCTATTGAGTTAAAAAAAAGTCAGTTAATAAGATGGTGGTGTCATGGCTAGGACTGGAAATCCTCATGGGACCCTTGTCTAAATGTTGGTTTCCAGTTTGGGGAATGTTTGGGAGGCTGGATCTGTGGGGCACAGTTGGCAGAAATGGCTCATTGGGGGTTTAACCTTGAATGTTATACCTGCCTGAGCTCCAGTTTTATGCTCTGTCGCGGTGTGAACAGCCTCTGCCACACGCCCGTCCGGCCATGTCTCCCGCCATGCATTCCCTGCCATGATGTACTGAAAGCACAAGAGCAAGGGGATCCTCCCCTTCCTCCCTGATGTTGCGTCTGCCAAGTATTCTGTTATAGGAGCAAGCACAGAGGATAAACCAAGGCCAACACGGCAAATGGAAGATACTTACCCAAGCCGGTTTGAATGTAACATTGGACACTGAGTGCTAATAACCAAACCTGCAACTTACAAGGTTTCCGTATATTGGAATGAAACCAAATGACTTCCAGAGGCATTCTGTTTCAACGAGATATGCTCTGAGATGGTGGCCCAGCAACACGGGGAACACAGAGGTGATTTTAGAATTGACAACAGGAGTAACAATTTAAATACAGAGTTCCAAAAGAACCCACAAAATCATCCTAGAAATAAGTAAATGCAGCTAAGTCGTATAGTGTGGTAAACAGAAAAATTAATCACATTTTTATACACCAGCATTCATCTTTCAGGAGCCAAAATTTATAGGACAACACTGCTTACAATCACCAGAAATAAATCAGAACATTATGTGAGAGTCTGAAGCAGGAGGATTACCACAAGGCCCAGGCCAGCCTGGGATACAGAATGAGACTCCATAACAAATAGATGACCTCTTAAAATACATGAAGAAAATAAAGCCGGTATACGAATAGGAAAGCGTCCGCACAGAATTCTATTTTAAAAGTTTGTATGATTGATGAATGAAATTAAGTTATATCTAATGACAGAGATAGACAGACAGACAGACAGACAGACAGACAGACAGACAGACAGAGACCGCTTTCATACATCAACAGAGCAAAGGCACAATTTCAGTTTCTCACACAGTTCCAACAAAATAGTGTGATTCCAACCCGCATCCTGGTGGGGTCTTTGGATGGATACAGAAAAGATAATTTTTTTAAAAAACAAAATGAAAGAGCAGTGGGAGAAGAATTGCTAAAACAATTTAAAGATGTGTTACATGGATTTATTATGTATGTAGACATGTATTTGCATACACATGTGTGTGGGCACATGTATCATGGCATACACATGGTGATCAGAGAACAATTTATATGAGTCATTTTTTTCTGTTCCATCCTGTGGGATCTGAGGATGGTATTCAGGGTTTTAACTTTTGTGTCAAAGTCCCTCATCTCTGAGTCATCTCACTGACCCTGAAACATAAAAACATACATACATGCACATATGCACACACATATACACATATACATACATACATACACACATACATGTAAACGCACATACATACATGTGTGTGTATGTATAAATGTAAACACACATATGAATATATTGTCTATTGTTGCCTTATGTTTAGGCAGTCACACGGGTGAAACTTTATGGGTATACAGATATGTATTAAAAAGAATTAATAAAAATGTGGTCACAAATCTGAATTAGAGAAAGGAGGAGTATATGAGAAGGTTTAAAAGGAAACAAGAGAGGTGGGAAATGATGTGATTATATTTTTAAAAGTATATATATATATATATATATATAATTAGGTGAGAAAACTTTACATAATCTTGAGGTTAATTTGGTTATATACATCAAAACTACATGTTATTAGCAGAGAATTAGATCCATGAGTTAACAGGACAGAGAAGGGAACCAAGTTTCAGAAAATGCACACACAGATGGAAGTACTGGAAATGCTACACACTCAGTTCAGGAGAGCAGCCTTGAGTTAATTGGTCCTGGAACAATAGGAGCCTCAGAGGCAAACATGACAAATCCTAGGTGGCCCGAGTCTAATGCCATCGCAACCCCCAAATACCCACAAAGTCAGAGGCTTAAAAGCAAAATTGTGATTTGTAGGAAAACATAGAACGTTTTTACTATCTAGTACTATGCAAAAATTTGGCCAAGTCACACAATCTGTAAAAGGAAAACAAATCAGTAAGTTGGACTTCACCAGAATTAGAAACTTTAAAACTGTTGCTACTACTACTATTGTATTATTATTATTAATTATTATTATTATTATTATTATTATTATTATTGTTATTAATGAAACCAACTGGGTCCAATTATTCTTTCCCATATTGGCATGGGGATGGGATCATCCACAGAAATATAGAAATCCAACTGTAGACAAACTCCTAAAGAAAACTCATTCTCTCTCCCCTTGTAGCTGCCAACTATAAGTGGCTCTATTTGACCAAAACACACTTCCAGAAATTGGTGGTAAGCTGCTATTGCTGAACGCACCCATACTTAAGGCATCAGACGTGGAGAGGGCAAGCTGGTACCGACCTGAAGGCCTCATCGCTACTGGCTGCGTTCACAGTGATAGAGGAGTCTATGCACACTACTGGAGAAGCACACTAATTAACACTCTTGATTAGCATAAACCCTATGGGCTACACTAATGGCTGGTCCAAAAGGCAAGCCTACTTGTGCAACAGTGGCATAGATGTTATGTGAATAACCCACTACTGTCTGCTTGAATTTAAGGCCTGCTCCATGAGCTGGAACCCATCCTGAGCATTGTTAACTGGGGTAGAAGAAACCCATGGCTGCTTAAACCACAGGGAAGAACTTGATGGTATTATTTTGCTAAGAGGGAATCCTAATACACTATCTCCTAATTTCTAACTCTATGCCCATAGATCAGGTCATCACTTAACATACATGGAAGAAGGTTTTTGATTTTTTTTTTCATTTATATTTAAGTGTATGACAATTAATACAGAGACCCATAACAGGTCAATATACAGAGGATAAAAGATGACGGAGTGCTCAGCTCTAAGTGGGGCATCTAGAGCAAACCATCTCTTGTCAAGTCTTAAGGATCACCACAGACAAGGGTGCAGAGAGCCAGGGATACTGGGCATCTGCATTGGAACAGAACTATTAGACACGCACATGAGTCACCCACCATGGCTGGGACAATGCACTCAATAGCTGTGCAAGATCAAGGCAGCAAAAGTCCTTGGACTTTCGAGGCAAGCTCCTCGTCCACTTGGCTGCTTCCCGAAGCTTTCCATAGAAGCAGACAAGATTGTGCATTGCTACCCTTCTTTTCAGCCATGCCCACCTCCTCTCCTGTAGTCGCCACCCCCAAATTCCATGAGAACCTTACTAGTATGTCCCTTTCTGCATCTTGAGATTACAAGGTTGTTGCATAAAAGGAATCATACCGTCGGTAATGCCCCAACTGGCTGTTTCCGCTCAATGTGAGGCTCTGGACGTCCACACATGGTGCACGAATCAGTGGACCAGAGAGGTTAAAGGGCAAGCATCCTCTCCCAGAGTGCACACAGCACAGGTTTGAACTGTGGGAAAAGAACAGGGTCAGCTCACACAGCCCCTCCCTATGCTTCCTTTCTCTGTCTGCTGCAGAACCCGCTGGTGCTGGTCCATTTTAAAGTCTCTTCATGATCATCTAGAGATCGGAGCTGATTGACAGGTTGATTTGGACAGACAGCTAGGTTTGGTGGTGTGTGTGTGTGTGTGTGTGTGTGTGTGTGTTTCTCTTTGTTTCAAGAAAATGCCCTTATTCATCCTGAACCTTTCAAACATCCTTCTTCATTCAGAGTGATACTACTGTTGTTGTTCTAACTCTCTCTGTCTCCGTCTCTGTCTCTGTCTCTCAGTCTCTGTGTGTGTGTGTGTGCATGTGCGCATTTGTCCCTGTGTGTGTGTGTGTGTGTGTGTGTGTGTGAATATGTGTGTGTTTGGGTGGGGGGGGTCAGTCATGAACGTTGTTGCTCAGGACTTTACTCAGCTTTGATTTGACTGAGCTGGCTGGCCTGCAACCCCCAAGGATCCTCCTGTCACGGCCTCCCCGGTATCAGGATTATAAACAAGGCCACCACATCCAGATGTTTCAAACACATGGCTTCTGGGGAACCACACTCATATTTTTGCTCTCACGAGACACGTGAGCCATGTTCCCACCCATACTTTCTTTCTTTAATGGACAAAATTTAAGGATGAAATCCTTAAAAGTTGCAAAGGAGACTATGGTTAATTTTCCCTCCTTAGGTATGTGGCCTGGGTTGGAGCGACCAAGGCTTACCACACTCACCCTTTTTGTTTCCCACTGCTTCCAGGAAGGTAGACTGCCTCGTGATGACCTCGAGGTTCCTGTCTGCTAACCTCTCTCCTCTGTTTCCCCCCAGTGACTTTGAGTTCATTCTCTCTGGGAACGGATGCTCCCTACTCTTGGGATGAGAGACCCTGCTGGTCCCTAAATGCACACCCCGTTCACAACCAGAATTGCTATTTACTTGTGGGAGGGGGAGGGAGAAAGTTTTGAGGCCCCTGCATTAAGAGCCTGTCACTATGCCCTCTTAAATTACATGCTTCTTGAGAGTAGGCTGCTTTAATAAAAATAGATCCTAGGCGACATGTTATTCTTTATAATTGGACCAAAGATCAGAAGGAGAGCGCACACTTACAAGATAATCTGAAAATGAGCAGACAAATAACATAGTAATCACCAAATCCGTGTTCCTTGAAGCCCGTCCACCCCAGGAGGCCCTTTCTCCCTTGACGATCAGGCCTGACCCCTATTAATTTTAATAGGAGTTAAGTAGTCACATCAAGGGAGGTAGCCGTGGGTACAGTCCCAGCAAGCCAGCCCCCGAGATTAAGACCTCCACTTTTGGCTTTCTTCTGAGAATGTGACACACTGCCTGATGCTTATCTGCTTTTAATTGTGTGTTGTGTGTGTACTTTTGCCTCCTTCCCTTTGCAGAGGAGGTAATTTGCAAATCATTGCTATCTGCTTCCCTCCAAGGAAGAGATAAATTACACAAGAGGCTGTGGCGTTTGGCCCGTTTGATATCCTTTACTGATAAATTGGAGTGCACGTTCGTAATTAATACCCAGTCTTCTCTGACCGACTCCATTACACCAAAGCTCACGAATATCTGGCTGCCACGAAGAATGATTGTTGTGGTCCCCCCACCCCTGCTTTCGCTTTTTCTTCATTCTTTTTTTAAAGTTTTCCCCTTTATCATTGTCATTTGAAAATACGCAGGGAACAAATCTAGCAGAGGTTCAGTTGGGCAGTGTCAGAATCTCTCGGTTTTTATTAAGCAGTATCTTCAAAGATGAAGCAGAGACAGGCTTGCTTCTGTGAGCTTTTCATACATGGAAGTGACATTTCCCTGTGTTTAAATATGGCTTTGTTAGGCCAAGCTTGCATTCGGAATGCAAAACACCCCTGCTGTTGGAACCTTAAACCAAAGAGAGATAGGGTCCCTCTTTACCTTCTCTCTTGAAATAAGAAGTAAGAGAGAAAGCCAGAATCAGAGAAATCAAATTAGATTTAAAATTCCTCTGAACAGGATAAACATTGCTTTCTGAACAAGTAAACCAAACAAAGCAAGACACTATTTAATAGGATCTTGGCAGATAAGGGAGGCTCTGCTTTTGCAAGGGACCTCGTGGGTTCAAAAAGAATTTGGGAAATGAGCTTCGAAGCTTTCTATCTCTGGACTGAGGTGGAGGAAGAATTCTAAAACCATGGCCGTTTTTCAGATAACAATGGGAGCTCAATTAATAGGCGCATCTTCTCGAGGTACAGATGGGTTCCGGATGCATGTCTTCGGATGCCAAGGGCAAGACCCTCTCCAACCGGGGTGGGAGGAGGGCTTTCTAAGTCTCAGTTGTTGATTTTCAAGTGTTTGAATCCAGTAGTGGATTTTAGACAAAGCAGAGAATAGAGTGTGGGGCATTCTGCTGTTGAGCTAATCCAACTGTCTTCTATCGTCTCCCTAAAGTCCAGCCAGGACATGCTTTTTAAGCATCTACTCACAGTTCCTCCCAAGCATTCCTCTGTCTAACTTCTGGGCTAATTTCCCTTTGGATCCCTCACATCTACCTATCCCTACTTCAATACCCACCAAGAAACAACAGAAAATCTTCAGGGCCTGGAGGACCCGTATCCTGGAGGACTTGTGGCATCCTGGGAGCCAGAGCTCCTGGTTCTAAACTGCTTTTGTTAGGCAGAGGAACTTCTGGAAGGACCATAAAAACAGTAAGCAAGCTGCAGGGCCCAAGACTCACAGCTAGGTCCTTTAAATAAAGGTGATTGTTTAGGTTCCGGCCTGTAGAGCTCTGTGGGGTAGGTAATTTTAACCAATCAGACTGACACTTCCATTTTTAAATTGTAGTGAATTCATTCCTGTGACTTGATAGCACAGCCCTATCCATTTACCAGACCCCATATCTTCCGAATATCACTGTTCAAGTATTACATGGATAGTACTTCGGGTAAAGGGATGTCTGTAGAGCCTAGTGCAGTTGGTGACTATTGTGATTTAAATGAAAATGACAGGCTAATGGGGAGTGGCACTGCTAGAAGGTGTCCCCTTGTTGGAGAAGGTGTCCTCTTGTTAGAGTAGGTGTGGCCTTGTTGGAGGAAGTGTGTCATTGGGGGTGGGATTTGAGGTCTCAGATGCTCAAGCCAGGCCCAATGACTCTCTTTTCCTGTGGCCTGCTGATCCAGATGCAGAACTCCCAGCTACCTCTCCAGCACTGTGTCTGCCTGCATGCCACTGTACCTCAGGCCATGACAGTAATGAAATAAACTTTTGAAATGTAAACCAGTCCCAGTTAAATATTTTCTTTTATAATAGTGGCCCTGGATGGTGTCTCTTCACAGAAATAAAACCCTAACTATGGCATAGTTGTCACCTGGGACTGGGGTATTGCTGTGATAGGTCCTTTTATTTTTGAATGTGGATTTGGGGGGTCTTTGGATTCAGAAAGCAGCTGAATGCTCTAAGTAGGGATAGAGGAATCGGTAGGCAGATAGAAGGCAGTGGTGCTGAAGGTGACTGGGGGCTTGGCTCAAGAGGTTTCAGAGAAGACTATTAATATGTGGCTTAGAGATTGTTCTTGTGATACATTGGTAAAGAATGGGGTTGCTTTCTGCCCTTGTCCCCCCCCCCAAAATAATCTACCTGAGGCTAAATTGAGGAGTTGGGGATTTGCAGCTTTGACAGAGGAGATTTCAGACAGCTCAGTACTGACTGTGTTTCTTGGTTGTTAGTGGCTACACGTATGCAGATCTGTCTATGATGAAAAAGAGTGAGCAAGGAAGATACAAAATGCACAGTCTAAGGAGAAAAAAGGAACCAGGAAGTGTAATAACCCTTCCTGCTGCCTGCTGATTTAGATGTAGAGCTCTTGGCTCTTTCACCGGGACTATGTCTGCCTACATGGCACCGTGTTCCCATTCATGATGACAATGGGCTAGACCTTTGGACTGTAAGCCGGTTAAATGTTCTCTTTTTATAAGAGTTGATGTGGTCATGGTGTCTCTTCACAAACAGGTAACTAAATAAAAATCAAGTCTTTTGGTGCATTTTCAGATGTTGGGAAGCTCTGTGGCGAACACCAAGGACAGATGAGGGATGGAGGAGAGCATCTGTTTCAGAAGCTGTGGTCAGTGAAGAGGTGTCTGAGGCAGTGGCATGTGAGTGGACATATGAAGAAAGAGAGTGATGAAAAAGGAATTCTAGAAAGAGGGTCTTTGCTGGTACACCTCTGTGACCAATGGGAGCTACACAGCATGACAACCAATTGGAGCTCTGCTTAGGGCCTCCGACCCTGAGGAAATGTACATGAAGTTGTAACCCGAGAAGGTGGATCTTTAAGTTTAAACAGACAGCTCCTGAGCCTGCTCTTTGGTGACTGAGTGCTGGACAGGCAATGTCCAAGACAAAAAATTGAGGTTTCAGGGTTTTGTCCGCTGGAGAGTTGTGTTGGGATTAGAGTGACATCTGTGAGCTGGGGAAAATGTGAGATTCTGATTAAGAAGTAACCTGATGGGGCTGGGGAGGTGGCTCAGTGGTAAAGCTCTTTCTTGATGGGCAAATGTGAAGACCTGAGCTCACAGTTCAGTACCCTTAACACTGAGCTACAGCCCCAAGGACCCCAGTTCAAGTCTCTGGAACCCTTGTAAAACCAGGAGCAGCAACACAAGTTTGGAAGCTCAGTACCTTTCTGGTAACATGAGAGGAAGAGGAGACGGGAATCCTGGGAAGCTTATGAGCCAGCTAGCTTGCTCTGTGCAGCAATGAACAAGAAAGAGGCCTTGTCTCCGTGTGCATAGCAAATAATGCACTTGAACTTATCCTCTGGCCTCCACTCCCACTTCTTAAAACCCATTCCTGTTCCAGAGAATGAGACAATTTAGCTCAATGATGATGATTGCAACTGTGTACCTGCAATCATGCAAACACACACACACACTCTCTCTCTCTCTCTCTCTCTCTCTCTCTATCTATCTATCTATCTATCTCTATCTCTATCTCTATCTCTATCTATCTCACCACACACAAATAAAAGAGTTGATGAAGGTGCAGATTTATTAGTGATAAAATTTTCCTTACAGGTTAGTTTGGAAGGGACCAGGATCCAATCTCCAAAGACACAACAAGAAGACTTACCAGAGGCAGATGGAAGAAATGATTGGAGAAAGAAGAAACATGCAAAGAAATTTTGTCGAAGTTGCCAAAGGTAGAAGAGGGCAGAGAGACTTGGATGTGTTAGACTTGAGCTGATGATGTAGCCCCAGACCATGTGGTACAAGGAAGAAGGTCCTCATCTTGCTCAAAGGATGTATATGATAAATCATAGAATCTACACCACACAGAGTCTACATCTTGGAGGTGACCTTAAGTGTCCACTAACCCTGTATCAGCATTTGCCTCTCAAAATTCAGTTCATCGACAGTGCACATCCCAGCCTCCTGAGGACACATACGTGTGCACTGAAGTGGGGCACAGATCAAACTCCAGTCTAGGGGATCAGCTTTCTAGGCTTGTCGGTGACCATGGAAACAGTGCCAGCAACACAGTCCCTCGCACGGATCTTTCTGGGTGTGTGGAGGTTTCCTGGATGGATGTCAGAAGCCCCCAGCCTCTCTCTAGGCTCCAGAGATCCTCTCACTGTGCAGCTTTTGGGTGTCAGTGGCTTCTCTATATCTAATCAGTGGGGGCCAAGGGGAATGGGCAAAAATGAGTGGCAAATTCTGGCTTGGTCCGTGGTACTCAGTGATGAATTATTTTTCAAAATGGTGCTCTGTGATCAATCACATGCTTTCCCTCCCTCCCACACACGTATTATACTCCACAGACCGTTAGGAGGTGGGTCTGTTCAAGAGCTCCTTAGCATGTAGTATGTATACTTTATAGCCTTCACATAGGGGTCACTTGGTAGAGAACAGAAGAATGAATGAATGGACAAATGAATGAATGAATGCCTTCTTACATTTAGTTCATCACAGCTCTAATTTCAATGTTATCCCTTTGTGTGGAATATTTTCTCCTAATCATTGCTCCCACGAAGACTAGCATTGGTAGAAATAAGCAATAAAAATGAAAAAAACAGAGTTTCTGTGTTCAAACCACATGGCCCCTTATTAATGACACTTCGGAGCTCTGCTCTTGGCCCAGACTGGCAAAGGAGAGCGTGTGTGCTCACAGAATGTAATTCAAGTGCCAATAAAAGTTGATTGCATACATATGAAGTGTATGGACCGGGGGAGGTGCCTTGGCTTACAAAGCGGGTTTCATGTTTCACGTTCTGCATGGGGCTTTAAGGGAGGCCTGATGGAAGCCACAAATATCCACACAGCCCCCTTTTGCTAATCATTAGGTCAATAGGATCATGCTCCCATTCAAAACTACATCTGAGAGCTAGTGTGGAAAGGGTCAAGATTATCTATCAGCCTTGGCTCTTAGTGCAGGCTTGAGAGACATTTGGTAACAAGGTGACAGGTTGTCTTTAGATCTGAGCGACTGAAGTAGAATTTCCGTCCTGATTCCAGAGACGACAATTTACAAAATCTGCTGGAAAATGCTATTTGTTTCATCATGTTGAATTATTTTTATATACTTGTGTATGTGTATGCTGTGGGTATAAGTATGCCTCTGTGTGTATATGTGTGTGTGTGTGTGTGTGTAGTGTATGTGTTTATGAATGAGGTATGTGTGTGTGTTCATGTGTATTTGTGTGGTAATTGTGTGTGTATGTAGTATATGTGTTCATGTATGGGATTTGTCTGTGTGTGTTTGTGTGTGTGTGTGTGTGTTATATGTGTTTGTCTCTCTGTGGATGTATGTGTTTATGTATGGGATATGTGTGTGTGTTTATATGTATGTGTATATGTGGTATATGTGTATGTGTGTAGTGTATGTGTTCATGTATAGAGTATGTCTGTGTGTGTTTGTGTGTGTGTATTATATATGTTTCTCTGTGGGGAGTATGTATGTGTTTATGTATGAGGTATGTGTATGTGTTCATGTGTATGTGTGCGTGGTATATGTGTTCATGCATGTGTATGGGTCTGTAGTATATGTGTTTATGTATGGGGTATGTCTGTGTGTGTGTGTGTGTGTGTGTGTGTGTGTGTTATTTGTGTTTGTCTCTTTGTGTGTGGTATGTATGTATTTATGTATGGAGTATGTGTTTGTTCATGTGTACATGTGTGGAATATGTGTTCATGTGTGTATGTGTGTGTGCAATGTATGTGTTCATGTATATGTGTATGTATGTCTCCTTGTATCACTGTCCATTCTACTTTTCCAGAACTCTCTGGACAGGTTGCTCACCAGCTATCTATTCTGTCTGAGCAGTGAGCTCCAGGAATCGGTCTGCCCCCTCCCATCGCTACTAGAGTTACAGGTGGACATGGTCAAAATCATGGTGGGGTCCGAAGATCCGAACTCTGGTTCCCATGGTGACCCGGCAAATGCTCTAGCTGCTAAGACCCTCCCCGGCCTCCTGAGAGTTTTACTGTAAAAACTTTTGCTGTTCACGCCCCAAGGGACATACTCAGGTTCTCTCCAAGTCTCCATTCTAGGATCACCCAGGCTGTGTCAGGACCCATGCTGACACAGAGCCAGCACAGGGCAGTGACTGTGTGGCAGCCGTTTACCACACAGCACAGCTGGCCCCAAACAGGAAATGAGGGAGAACAAAAGGAGGTTTTGGTGAACAGAATGAAATTATCCCAGCTGGCAATGCGCCACGGTAGACAGTGCACACCCGACTGTCTCAGGCACAGTTGCTCTCGCCCACACTGACCGTCTTAAGCAGAAAACACCTTGGGGATATAACCAGGATTGTCTCAGCCACTCACAGCAATAGTGATGGTAGTGATAAGTGGGACATTGTTCGTGAAGGCCAACTTTTCAGGATGCAGTGGGGACGGTCTTGGAGTCAATCATTCAAGAATGGCTCCTGAGCTCCACAGAGCTAGGAATCACTTCTGCAAAGACATTGACAGCCGAAGACTGGTCTATTCATTTGAGTGTGCACATATGTATGCCTGTGTGTATTTGCATGTCTGGATGTATGTGCATGCACATGCACATGTGTGTGTGTGTGTGTGTGTGTGTGTGTGTGTGTGTGTGTGTGTGTGTGCATGCATGCAGGTGCCAATAAAAGCAAAAAGACAGATCCTATCAGATCCCTTGGAAATGGAGTTGCAGACAGTTGTGAGCAGCCACATCTGGGTGCTGGGGAACTGAACTCTGACCTCTGGAAGAACAACAAATACTCTTAACCATTGAGCCATCTCTCCAGCCCAGAGGGACAGAGTCTTGAGTAGCTGTCAAGGGACAATTCATCTGGGGATAACTGGGTCTGCCGCCGTCAGTCAGAGGACTGGTCTGACTTCTGACAGAAAGGGTCTTCACTAGAGATGACATTTGTTTTAGCCATTTATAAACTCCCTGCCGCCACACTTCCCGTGTGCACCCAGCAGTCTGGAAAAGAAATGCAAGAGACAAGGGTGTGCTTATCAGCCCGGTTGGCAGACAAGAGATTGAGCATGAAGTGAAGAGACGGTCGGACTAACTTGCGATCACATCTTCCGGGGAGGTTTTGAAGAGTGCTCTGTGGTCCTCGCTCCCGAGCCCTTCCCAGAGCAAGCCAGGATGAGGAAGCCCCGTGCCTTCCCTTCTGAACTGCTCATGGACCCCTCTACATGGTTTTCAGTGCCAGGTTTAAAAAATTACGTAAGGTGTAGTTTTGAAGTTGGAGTCATCAGAAAGTTCAGTCATGACGGGTTGACTAGAAAATATATTTGATAATAAAAATTCAGTTTTTTTTTTAAAAAAAATGGATTACATAATCCATTTTGCTAAACATAGCTTGCCACGAATCTAATGAGAGTCATCTCAGAGATCAATCACTTGAGGAAGCAAACTTAAAAGTTCTTGTGAAGTCGCGTCCTGATAAATGACGGCCCCTGACAGAGCACCTGGGTAAATACGGAGCACCCGTGATTGATCCGAGAGAATCTTGAGTTGTTTTAAAAAGAATATTTCATTTTTATATTCCTAGGTGGCTGCCTTGAGCGACACATGTAGATTCAGATTCCGGTTTCTCCACCAACTCGGTGACCTTGGGGGAGGCCCTTCATTCTGGAGTGAGATGTCAGGAGGTGGGCCGGAGCTGACAAACGGGGAAAAGATGACAGGGAGACATGATATACACAGAAATGGCCAGGATGACATCTGCCACACAGGATGTGTGCCAAAGCCTTAAAAAAAAATCATTTCCTAGAGTTATTTACAGTAATGCTCTTTCAATCAAAATGAAATACTAAAAGAACCCACAAGGCACACTCCTCAATGAATATATTAATTCATTTTCAAGATTATCCCTTTAGACTTGTTGAGGCATTTGAGCTGAAAGGCTGAGTGAACTGAATAGACTTCTCTGAAGGTCTGTGCCTATGAAAGCCATCACCAAAATAAATAATAATAATAGTAATAATAATAGGAAAGGAAAGACACAGAAATGGAGCAGATAAGACTTTCAGGCAATGGGAGGCCCAGGGTATTGTGGGAGGGGTGTCATTAAAACCTAGTCTTTTCTGTCTGCTTGACTCTGTGGCTTTTTCATTTATTTACTTACATTTGTTAGATGCCCATGAAGTGACAGGCAACGTGCTAGATAATGACAGTATACTTCTTTTTTAAAGGAAATGAAGGCAGAAAGCATGGTCTTTGATCTGAAGAGGGTAGCTGCTAAGCAGATGCCAAAGCAACTTACTATCTTTCATTTCTTTGGAATATTGCATTTCTTTGGAAGGGATGGTGAGTTAAGGTCAGATAAACCTGGAGGTTCTTTTAAACGGCTCTACATATGTTTCTGTATGTGTGGCTTCTGTGTGTGTCCATGTTCACGTGTATGGGCTCATAGGCACATAGAGGCCAGAGGTTAATTTGGGGGGGGTATCCCTTTCTTTCTTGCCTTAGATCTTTTTTTTGTTGGGACACGATCTATCTATCACTGAAAGTCTGGCTGGCCAGTCAGCATCAGGACCAGGCACTGGAATGATCGGCAGGTACCACCACCTATGGGTTTTTAGAGGAGTGTTGGGAATCTGAACTCAGGTCCTCCAGCTTGTACGGCCAGCATTCTCCCGCCTATCCCCACAGCCTCCCAGGATCCTTAGACACCACGTACCTTTGGTCCTGTGTTGTCAGCCGAGACAAAGGTGATGGACACCATTCTAGTGACTCTGGTGTTCTAGGTACGCGTTAAGGACCGGATCTGCAGCTCTCTGCCTCGGTTAGGAACATCCCCCCCCCCCCAAATGAAACTTACATGTAAAGAAACAATGGTATTTTTTCTTTAATGTGGGCACTTTGGTCTAGGGAGTTGTTCCAATGCAAAGCCAAGCCACTGGGGTCCATGAAGGATGTGTGTATGTGCAAATGTGTGCAACTTCTTTTTAAGGGAGTCAAAGGTTCTACCTATCCAGAGTCATTAGTTACCTCCAGGAGTGTGACCCTGTCCTCTGTGGGGTTGTGTAGTACATTCTATGGTCATCTTGGCCCTGCAGATTGATTTTTGATGCCTCAACATCTTGTCTGTGTTTCATCAGCGCAGACACAAGAACATGAGAGAGGATAGTAGACAAGGGAGGGAGGTACAGGTAAGGTGACCTGGTGACCCTGGAGCCCTCTCTGGTCTCACCTCCAGTCTCTCTCCTCTGTTAGACAATGCTGCTTGCAGTCTTCCTTTCTCAAGTCTCCTTCCTGGTTGAACTGCTCTGCACTTTGTGCGTGACGCCCAGTTTCCAGCGAGACGAAAGTCTGCATTGTGGCTGAGCTGCAACCCCCCACCTGTTCAGGTGGAATCTCCATCTTCTTGGAGTCAGCTCTCGACTTTCAAGAAAAACTGAG
This sequence comes from Micromys minutus, assembly GCF_963924665.1. Classification (NCBI taxonomy): domain Eukaryota; kingdom Metazoa; phylum Chordata; class Mammalia; order Rodentia; family Muridae; genus Micromys; species Micromys minutus. Next base: position 248,693,790 of record NC_137969.1, read on the forward strand.
TGCTCATTGGCCCTTTTAATTTCAAAGCCAAATTTCCTCTTCTTAAAGCATCTCTGGGAACGGGAGGGAAAAAAAAGTGTTCTCACTTTGTAAAAATACCTCTGTGGCATTTCCAGGTGATGGTCTGCACTGAGAACTCAGGGCAGGGGCTGGGGAGAAGTTACATCACACCTACACTTGTCTTGGTCTTTGAGAAACTTACTGGGCAGTTTCTGTTTGTCTTTCTTACCTGTAGAAGAAATGGATTAGATCCTGATCATCTTCAGCAATTTCCTCATTAGTTTAGACACCTGCCGTTTGCCTCTGATACCAGAAGTCGTCCCTGGCCCAATGCTCATGTGCGTGGGCATGCACAGACTTGTGTGTGTGTGTGTGTGTGTGTGTGTCTGTATGTGTCTGTGTGTGTCTGTATGTGTGTGTGTGTCTGTATGTGTCTGTGTGTGTGTGTCTGTATGTGTATGTGTGTGTGTGTCTGTATGTGTGTGTGTCTGTATGTATGTGTGTATGTGTGTGTGTCTGTATGTGTGTGTGTGTGTCTCTATGTATGTGTGTATGTGTGTGTGTGTCTGTATGTATGTGTGTGTGTGTGTGTGTGTGTGTGTGTGTGTATGTGTGTGTGTAGGAAGCAGGAGGCTGTGGCATCAGTGCTCATGTGTGTGGAGGTCAGATGTCACAGCCAGTGGTCCCTCTGAAAAGAGTTCTTGTGGAGGGGCTGCTCACTAAACCTGGAACACACTGATGTTTTCTAAGAGGACTGAGAAGCAACCCCCAAGATCATTGTAACTCTTTACTGGGACTGCAAGCATGTGTTGCTACTACACCCAGCTCGATATTTGTTTATTTATTTATTTATTTATTTAAGTGCTGGGATTTGAACTCAGGTCCTCATGCTTGTGTGGCAATCTCTTATCAACCCAGCTTCCCAACATCAATGTATCAATGTATGTTATATTTCATTTTTTTAAAGTTATGAGACCATCTCAAGCCATGGGAATGGTTTGCGTTTGCTTTTCCTTCTCAGTCTATGGGAGGCCAGAGGCACAGCATTCCTTCATAAGCTTGAGGAAAGGGACATCACAGGGTTTTAACAATATTGTCATAGAAGGGGTTTGTCTTGTCAGCACCATAAACCAAAACATCACTATAACAAATGTCCTGAGAACACAGGGCCAGGTCCGCAGGACTCAGCACCGTGGTGGAGTCATGGTGACAACCACAGGTTTATCCCTGAGTATCTTTAGGGGCGGGCTCCGGCATGCAACTGCAGCTGTTCTATCAGGCTAGAAGATGACAGGCTGAGAAAATGAAATCTGATTTAGACAGGACTCGGGTACTGCACATAGTTTACATAAACTCTGTTGTGCCAGTAAAAGGGATTATGCTTAGCTGTAACTGGGCTCTGGAAAAGGCCATGTAGTTACATTTTATCGTGTCTCCCCAATGAACCTTCTCCAAAACCCCCAAGAATGAAGTGTTGGGAAGCTGTCTTTAACAGTAGACAGTGAGCCACACCCCTGCACCCCTCACCACGAGAGCACACCATATTTTCCATCTCTTCAATTTGCACTGGCAATCTGTTTTAGCATAATTTACACATTTACACATTTTAGAGAGGAAAGCACGCAACTTAATTCCAAAAAACATAAGCACCGAAGCTTGCCTCTGCACATTAACTTTGCAAAACACGACGGTGCCTCCGCAGCAACCCGGTGCAGAGAGCAGGTCTCTGTGTTTTCAGCATTGAGGAGGCCTCTGGGCTTGGCAGTCTCCAAATGGAACCTCTGGTTGGACAACCTATAGATTTATTTGACCAACCAACCTTTAGCTACGTTTTTGGGGTCAGCACGACTGAGTCCTGTGGTCCATCATTCTTGTGACTTAGTAGCAACTGAAGCCACTGGAAATTCAACTTTTGAAGGCTGGGGAAACAGTTTCCCACTGGATCTTCCATGGAGAAGCCACTGGGCAGAAGCACCTTTGGTCACTGTGATTTATTTGTTAGGCTCAGTTGAGACAGAGCTGCTGGTTCTTGGACAGAGGCTCTCTTAAGTGGTTCAGGATAGGCACCCAGTCTCACATCCCTCCTTCTGCCTCAAAACTATACCCTCTAAAGACGAGTCAGCTTCCTGGGACTTCATCTTTGTCCCTACACAGAGAAGTAAGAACAGATCTCTTATAATCAAGTAGCAAGAAATGTAGCATAAAGACGGATACATTGCATGCTCAACTGACACCGGTTCTCTCCTCTGATTCTCACTGATGGGACAAGAAAGAAGAAAGGGACAAAAGAACACAGCATCTTGCCTCTCCTAGGAAAGACACTTTGTATGACCCCCCCTCCCCACCCCTGACAGTTGCCTTCCTACACATGGTAATTGAGTTCCGGTCCTACGCAGCCAGGCTGCTCTCTTAAAAAGGGTGATTAAAACAGATTTACTGGGGGGGGGGGGGGGGCAGGTTGACATTTCTATGGACTAGAAACATTTCTTTGTTCATTTTGTTTGGGGAGTAACCTTTCCTAAAGGGTAGATGTAATTTAGGGAACACTTCATTAAGTGGAGTTGATCAGTAGACAGAGGGAGCATTCCTGCAGTGGGAAAGGCCGCTCTCTCAGGAGCCTGCTCTGAGGTTTCCAGGGCCTGACACTGATGGGGTGGAAGACTTGGGGCGGGAGGGAGCATCTTGGATCTCTCTCCCTTCTTGCCTCTGATTCATCTGTTTGTTCTTTGAGTAAGTGATGGGGTCCAGGCATGAACTGCTGAGACGTTTCCTTTGGGAAACTTTGACTAACTTACTCCTCAGTGACCAGTCTTCCCTCTTCCCTCACAAGAGACCTCTAGGCAGTGGAGCTAATTGGAGATGGGTGAAGGTTTGCTGTGAGCTGAGTCGGGGGAGGGAGGCTGGAATGTCTCCTAGAGACAAATTTCAAGAGATGGGACTGACGAGACCCATTAACTCAGACAATGCAAAGTCTGTGGGGGAAATACACGGAGACAAAAGCAGCAAGCACTGACTGCTTCCTCCTTCTGGAACCTTCTATCAGAGGGCAAGGATACGTTCTAGGAGCCCTGGGTTATCTTTGGCAAGGGCTTCTGTATGACAACACTTTTTTCTTTTCTTTATGATTTTCACTCTGTCATTGGGGTAGGGGAGGGGCTTTCACATTTTCCCTCTTCTGTCCTTCCTGTTCAGTTGAGAGTTCTCTTATGGTGAAATTTCAAAGAGACCATTTTAATCTAGGTCTTCAAATACCTCTATACCTCTCCAACACTTCTTGAACTTGGAGTCCCTTGCCAAATACCAGTGCACCACCTGCCCTCCCCTTGACTGAAAGAAGGAACCAAGGGATATGAGAACATGAAGACTTCTCTCTTAAAGGAACCCTCACTTATTAGATAAATCCGGCATAAGCTGCCTTCAGTCACATGCCGGTCTCTTTCAGTGAAATGTATCCTGGACAAAAAAAAAAACCTTCCTTAGTGTAAAAAACGTAGCATGTTTTTCTAACTAAATAATCTACCAGCTCTATAGCATTTACAAGTTAAAAAAAAAAAAAAAAAAAAAACAGCCTGGAGACAAGTGTTTACATTTCTTTATGAATTAAAATATTAAAAAAAAGAATCAATTGCTCTATGCATGTTATTAACAAATGGTTCCCGGAAAAAGTTACCTTTCTTCCCCCTTCACATTTTCAAATTTGTAGAGATTTAAAAACAAAACCTTCTGGTACAGAGAAGACGCTCAGCAAGAATGCCCCCTCAGGCTTCCTGCAGGAGGGCAAATTGATAAAAAATTCTATGGAGGGCAATTTGCCAATGTGTGTTGGGAACATTAAATACATTGGTACCCTTTGACCCAGTAATTCTATTTCCAGGAATCCATTCTACGCCAGTTATCCAACATAGATAGCTACTTGTACAGATTGGTTTATTTAAGCACGCCCTACAGTCAGAAAGAGGGGGACAAAGCGAAGGTTATGAAATGCCTAAAAGAGGGAAATGATTAGGCAAAAATCCGTAGATCACGATTAGTCTGTGACTACAAAGAAATGTCAATGAAACGAGAGACTAGCTGATTCTTCAAAGTTGGGGGGCCAAACACAGACTTCAACCATCTGAGGAGAGTGTGAACCCAAACCCATCAAATATCGGTGCATAGACCATGAGGCCACGCCATTTCTGCGTTTTCATTATTGATTATCATCTCAGCTTGGATGACAGGCCCGTGTCTTCTTTGTTCTCCTTTCTCTCTGCCATTAACATAAAAATTCAAAACATTCCTAATAATAATCAAAAAGTTGAGGCCGTTTCTAGAGAAGTGAGTCTAGCAAGATGCAACCAAGAGAGTTGGGCTAAGTTCACATTTTATTTTATTTTTTCCCAAACCAACTTGTGCTTCTAAATTAAAATCCTGCCTCTCCACACACTGGGTTCCTGGAAGCTGACCAAAATCTGCTCAGTAATATTAATTCTACTTAAAAAAGTGAAGGGAGCATATTGAATCGCATTTGCTTATGGTCTGGGTGCTTGGGAAAAATCAGTTGGTGAGTACCAAAGTGATGTCTGAATGTTTCTATTTGCATTTTGAAAATTGACAGATAATTGATAGGAATTGGCATAGAAATTTCTCAGAGGAAGCCTGCCTACAGAGGCATCCTGGTGCCCAGAGTGCGGTTGCAGAATGTTCTAGAACTGCATACTTCTTTAGTTGGGGTGGGGGTTCTCTGTTTACTTGGGAGAGACTCTGAAGAACTTTATCCTGCTAGAAAAACACCTGAAGGCTCCCTGTTCTGTCTTCAAAGCTCCTTCGTTTTCTGAGAAATTGCTGAGTTCTTACACACACGCACACACAGAACAAAGAGAAGAAAAAGAAAAAAAAAAATCACTGGAAACGGCAATTGTCTTGGTGTCTTTCAAAGCCCACAGAGATACTTCAGAGAACAGTCTTGGTTGACATTATTTCTTAATTAATTTATTAGCTTTTTAATTAGAAATGGTGGCCATAGCCTTTCCAGAAAGCAAATTCCCAAAATGCATATTTTGAGATAGTCAGGGGGATTAAACAGTCTTTTAAAGGTTGCGGGCATGCCCGGGCTGTGCATACTAATATAGTTCTAAAAACAGAAATTATATAGAATTAGAAAAAAAGAAAAAGGAATAAACATACTATGTGGAGAGAGAGAGAGAGAGAGAGAGAGAGAGAGAGAGAGAGAGAGAGAGGAAGGGAGTGACGGATGGGGGACAGAGGATTCCAGGTATGTGACCAACAAAAGCTGTGAGAGAGGTTGTCGGAGATCAGACACCTTCCTGCAACTTTTATGTCCAAGTGCCTCACTGAACACTTCCCGGGGCAGGGCTCAGAGCCCCGGGAAACAGACACAGCTTATCTGAGAACATTGGTGGCCTGTTTCTGTGTAAGCATTCTAGCTTCCCACAAAATGTATTTGTTTAACAAATGTCACCCCAAACAGGTTGGCAGCAGATGAGGTTTATTTAATGGCACTAAAACAGGTGAGACATTCCTTGTATTTTCTGGCTCTGTTTATGTTCCTATAAGGGGGGGGGGGAAGAGCTAGTTACAGCTCCTTACACACCCAGACTGAGCTGAGCTGTGTTAAACACACACACACATACACACACACCCCACGCTTTGCTTGGTAGCCTGTTTTTTTTTTTTTTTTTTTTTTTTTTTTTTTTTTTTTTTTTTTTTTTTTTTTGGACAAAGCAACGCACAATGTTGCTTTTAATTTTACTTTTTCTATGCAGAACATGGGATCATGGAAGCTAGACGCAGCCTCGCTCCATTTCAATGCCCACCTGCCTTCTCTTTGGAACGCCCCCCCTTCGAGCTTTCCGACTTCTATTCTGCATCCGTGTTAAGTGCCTTTAAGTCTCTGTCCCCTCTTTGCTCTAGCTGTACTGTGCTAGAGAGTGCCCTGTCAGTGAGGGAAGAAAAAAACACAAACAAACAACGAACACCCACTCCAAAAAAAAAAAAAAAAAAAAAAAAAAACCCAAACCCACCCGTGTCTTCCCCAGTTCTTTCATCTGTAACCTTTCTCCAAGTGAATGCTAATTGAAAAAGAAAGAACACACTAATCTTGGAATTTAAATGCATTTAACAAAACCAATCTCACTCTAAATTGTTGTTTCGCCCGCTCTCTTTTCCCTAACAGATGTCGGGAAACTGCAATTTCTATTAAGAACACTTGACTGTTTACCGAGCTCGGGAACTTCAGCCCCAGCCTGCATCAATCTAAATGCGTTTCGAGACGTCAGGCCCCAGAAAAGTGCAGACTGTTAGTCGGTTATTTTTAAATGTAATCTTCACATAAAGGGATGACAGCGCTTCCCTCTCTCCCTCTGTCATTCCTCCTTTTTTAACGATGGCATCAGCGCAGGCAGAGAGAGGGATTTTTATGACCCGTTTCATTTAAGTTGCTTGCGGCTTGAGCTAGTGGCTTTAGCATGGGGCGAATGAAATTATTAGTTAAGTTTATGAAGTTGAGCGCGAGGAAGCATGCTGTCTGATGTTCTGGACCCCACATGCCTTACAAGGGGGATGGAATTCAAGCGCCTGGTGGTGATGCAGATCTTCGAGCTGTAGCCCAGGGGATGCTGTGGTGCCGGTCCTTGGCTAGGTACCTAGAGACCCCTTACATCACTCCCTTGGCCTCATCCTGGGAGCATCGGCGAGGCCGTTGTCGTTTGTTTAAAAGCACTCGTTTAGCGCTTGGCATATAACACACATGTATTGCGGGTTCAAGCTGTGGGGTTTTTGCGGCGCTGTCTGCACCAGGATGCAGGGCCCCTTGTCATCCTGCCAATACCAAGCTGCACAATTTGGAAAGATGTATTTTCAGAATTCTCACCAGTTTGATGTGTTTTCCCTCCCCAGTTCTCTGCCCCTCTTACTTATTAAGAATGGGGGTGGGGGTGGGGAGTGGGGATAAAATGCAAGACATAACAAACAAGGGTTAGATTTAAAAAAAAAAACAGAACACAATACAGATGTGTGCCTGTTGCCAAGGGTCCGCCAGACATAGAACAATCTGCCTCATCACCTGCCCTCAGCTTGGGGTATGAGGACCCTCATTCCCACTTGCCCCCGAAACTCAAGCCCTGCAGGTGACTATTCCTGGCAGGGTAAATATGTAGGAAAATCTTACCTGTGTCCATTGCTCGGGTTGCAGGCACTCCAGACTTGCAGGTGTAATTTTGCAGCATGCCTGGATTTTGCTGGTCTGTAGTGATAAGAGAAAAAGGGGGAGTGGGGAGAGAGGGGTGGAGAGAGAATTACTGTCTGAGGCATTTATGTCCCATGGCAGGTCTGGTCCAGATAGAGCATCTTTCCCTCGAATGTTTTAATCTTCTCTGTGCTTTTGTATCTGAGCATCTTTGAGTAAGACCAGGACAATGTGTAGAGACCAGCAGCCGGGATGGAGTGGTCCTGGTACTGGACCATGAATGGTGTACTTTATTCTTGCCCTGTTTTCACTTCCCCCCTTTCTCTCATTGTTAGGTTGAGTAAGAGAGACTTTGTACAGGCTGAAAGTAAAAAGCACCCTGTAGAAGGGAGGGATAGAGGCTTGTCTCCAAAAGGTAGGGTGAGTTCCAGTCCAGTTTAGCAGAAATTATGAACCTGGGATTCTAAACAGGGCAACCCAGGGGTTCCTACTGAGCCTTTCTGGTTTCCTGCTGCACCTGCCTCTCAGATGCCCCCTTTGTCTCTTCTCTGGCCTCCCTTCCCTCTCTCTGCCTGTTTGCCTCTGTGCCCCTGGCTCCTTTCCTTTCTTCTTGGTCCCTAACTTCCTTCCTTTGTCCCCTCCCTACTATTCCTGGGCCTCATCCCTCCAGTTCTCTGACTTGGTTCATCTCCGGTGAACATTAGCAGGAAATAAGACCTCGGAGGGGGAGAGACCAAGCATTTGCCCTGCTTAAGAAGGACCATAGATTTCTTCTTGGTGGCATAGGCTTCACCCAAGTTCAGAGACTTGAAGACCCAGTATAGGCTGGAAGGCAGGGTGGGTCTAATGTACTACTCTATCCTTGGAACCCTTCTGCCTAGGCCTGAAGCTGTGACCCAAATCCACAGGAAGGATTCAGAGGAGGAATCCAGGTCTTACCATGTGGCTGGGATTTTGTGGAGTCCTTGAGTCTTCTGAGTAGGAGGGAAGACAGGAAGATTTAAAATCGGAAACTTTTAGACTCTCCTTCTATGGAGCAAGATATTGGACCTCAGTTCAGGAGACACACAGTTCAAGGAGCAACACAAAAGAGAGTCTGCCCAGGTCCTTCCTCCATTCTGGACTCAATGTCTCGTGAAAAGGGAGTGAGTGAAAATGTAGAGGGATAGGAATACTGAGGTTCTCTAGGGTGTGGCCTTTCCAAGTCTGAGCCATCTGTGGGAGTTGGGATTCAAAAGAACATTAATGGGCTGAGAATGTAGCTGAGTGTTCGCTGAGATTATACAAGGCCCTGAGTCCAATCCTCAAGATGGTTTACATGGTTGGCCATAGTAGGTACTTCTGAATTTGAAATTTAGAGGAAGAGTCAGGAGAAGAAGCTCTTGGTGCTACAGGTCAAGTTAACAGTCAGCCTTGGATGCACAAACTCTGTGTCAGCAAGCAAGCAAACAAAAGAAGGAGCCTCGGCAAAGGGCTGACGTGGTTTAGAGGCAAGTACTTGCCCAGGATTTGCAAGGCTTTGAATTTAATGCCAAATATCCAACGTGAACACAATTTAGTGCCCTCTGTGTGAAACCAAGACGATGTAAAGTCCACTGGCCTCTCTCTCTCTCTCTCTCTCTCTCTCTCTCTCTCTCTCTCTCTCTGTGTGTGTGTGTGTGTGTGTGTGTCTGTGGTGTGGTGTGTATGTGTGTGTGTGTGCACCCATGTCTTGCATCCTGCCGTTGTTGGTAAAGCAAGTGTAAGTCAATTTCTCTTATCAGCCTTTGGAGGTATTTTTGACAGACAGAGAGACTGAAACTTTCACTTCGAGTATATTTGAAATTTTATATAGCTTAAAGTGTATTTTCATCCTCTCTCCTCAGGGCACAGGAACTGAGCATATTGGCAGGAATGCAAACTTTGGAATCTGATGCAGTTTGGCTTAAATTATTTTCTTTAAACAATATCTGGAATTTTCAGCGCTAAGGACTGTGCCCATGTGAATTAGGAAGGCAGCTTTGCAGAAATGATGGGGGCTAAACAGGTCCACAGAGAGAAAGGCATCTCCTTTGCAGGAACTGAGAGGAGACTCCAGGAGGAGAAGGCTGGAAGAAGCCATAGATGGTCTCTGGACTGCTTCCTTCTATGTGGAGCTGTGTGCTGTAGGTGTGGGGGTGTCAGTAGATAGAAGATGAGAGGTCTTTCTACACATGTACTTTTACTCCCTTCATTCATACATCCCTGCTCCCTGGATTCAAAACTGTCAGAATTCCCGAGCTAAGGACATCAGGAAACCTCTAACTGCTGGGAACAGAAACCAGCAATCTCCTGAAGAGACACAAACAGAGGCTGGTAGAAGTTCCAGTCTGCCCTCTCTGACATCGCACAGTCTCAAACCCTCCTGTGCCGGCTTCCACTAGGGGTCCTGTGCACAAAGGCCGAAGAGAAGGAGAGAGGCGGGGCCTTGAGTGGGGAGATGCGTGCTGGAAAACTACCTAGGTGTTTGTCTGGCTGTGTAGAAAAGATGAGGGACTGCTTGATCAAAGAAGTACAATAATCCAGACTCTGTTGTTAGATTTACCTCTGTCTCCACCTCTGTCAGTCTCTATGTCTTTTTGCCTCCATCTCTTCCTGCCTGTGTCTGTTCATCTGTTCGTCCATCCATCTGTTTATCCATCCGTCTGTCCATCACTCAGTCCCTCTCTGTGTGGTAAAAGTTCATGTATGTGCTCTAAAGGTGTACACATGTGCATGAAGGAGGCAGGTCAACATTGGATGCCTTCCTCCATTACTTTTCCTCCCATTTTTTTTTTTTTTTTTTTGAAACAGGGTCTCCTCCTGGATTTAGAGCTTAGCAACTCAGCCAGACTGTCTCCACTCCCCGAGCACTAGGATTTTAGGCGTGTGCTGCCGTGTGTCCTGGGGATGGGAGTCAGGTCCTTGCGTTTGCATAGGAAGCTCTTTATGGATTGAACCATCTCTGCAGCACCGATAGTCATTAGATATTAATCCTGGCACCTTTTATCCAATGATTGGAGCAGGATACCCGGTCTGGATAGCACACACTTTCCTAGAATGTAAGGGGAATGTTGGGTCAGCCACTTCTGTGATGTGACCTTGGGACGGATGTCATTTGAGTTCTCCGTGCCCACCTTATCACTTTCTTCACTTGTTAAGTGGCAACATTCCCTGTCGAGGGGAACGATCCAGCCGCCTGTATTCCAGGTGCTGTGAGATCCAGGGGGTCTGTGGGAAACTGAGACAAGATCCAAATACTGTCAATTGTTCATTATGGGCCAGCTTTGAATGCAGAAGCAGGACTCACTTGGCAGAGGGGAGCGGCCATGCCAGCTGGCTTGTGGATTGGAGCTTCGTCACGACCTCCGATTCTTTGTGACATTGGAGGTGATTACGGCCGTGTGTTTGTGAATGCGTAAGGCGGGCAGTATGGAAGGATGGGAAGAGAAAGGCGTACATCCCAGCCTGCTTCCAAATCTGGGTAGATTTCTCATTAGGATAGCATTCAGCTATTCTCACAAGCGGGGCTAAGAAAGGAAGACTTCATCTCTGGGCCTTTTTAGAAGTGCACAGTAGCAGAGGATGAACTCTCTTGGATTCTCCGGCTGCTCGGCTCCCCGTCCGGCATAAGCTATCTTTGTTAAACCATCTTTCCCCGAAAGCCTTTAGCAGTCACTAACAATCCTATTTACTCTGTGTACCAGACAAACACAGTCACTACTCCCCATCTCACTATTTTTATCTAATATTGAAATTTCTCTCCCTAAGAGCAGCCCGGAATACATTATGGTATCTGCTGAATAAATGATGTGCGTAATACGCAGTGCAGAGATGGTATTTATGAAGCCGGAGTGAAGGAATCACTCAGTTCTCCTTTGAAAGGAAATTCAATTGGATACATTTTCAAGAAAGCAGAGACATGCTTTCTTTGAAATCTCCGTGCAAACTTTTTAGAATCAAGGCTGGCTTCTTCGTCCCTGTTGGTGACATGGGACTGCTGTGCCCCGACAGCGTGTTTGCTCTGTATAGCTTCAGATTGTCACCGAGTTCCAGGGTGAGCTATGTCCTTGTTGGAACGTCATTGCTGTCCTTTTCAAGTGGAATGGCCTGGCAGCTGCATTTAATGGTGTTTGAGACATTGCACATCAATCTCTCCAGATGCGTCGGGGGGGGGGCATTAACAGCACCCCATTTTCCCCGGGCAACACTTAACAACAGGGTTCCACTTCTTCAGTGGCTTTGCCAGCTATGAAAGGCACTTCATAGACCCCAGGTAACCAGGTTTTGCCCACGTGCTTTGTGCAGGGTAATCTTGATGGATGTGGTAATGATATCGCTGAAACGACTCTTTGCTTAACACAATCTTTTATAAAGTGTCACTTTACCCTCCCACTCTCCCATGACACACCAGGGAACTGAGGGCAGATGAGGGAGAAGGCAGGCTGCTTAATCCCCATGAGGAATGATGGAGCTGGAGTTCAGACCAGGCCTGGTGGGTCTGATAGCAAGCTCAGGGATGAGCCTTTGTCTGTCTTCCTCCAGGGGGCGTGGCCCCTGTGCTTTTGAGTCCAGAAATAAAATGTAGCTATGTTTCTCTCCCCACAGTTCGACATCAGAGCGTAGTCCAAAGTGGAGGGGAGGTCTTCCTGTCTTCTAGTCCCCATCCTGAGAGGTTACCTCTCCATCCCATTTCCCCTTAAAGACAGAAACAGGGATGTGATTAGAACAGCCACTAGGAACGCTGTAGTGGGACTGACTCCTTCGCTGACTAGGGAAGAAAGATTTGAGGTTATCCTGAAAAGCAAATTAGCTCCCCAGGACCACTGCACCTTCTCTCTCCTTCTCAAAGTGGCGCTCCCATCATGGCACCGGGTAGTTCTGGGAGTCTCCAACAGGTCAAGAGAAGGTGTCTCAACCAATTAATGGTGAGCTTCACATTCAACCTGCTGGGTGAACCTTTGAACTCCATTTCTAGCTCACAGCAGCAGTCCAGCAATACGGAGTGAAAATGTTTTTGGTTTTCTACATCCTGGGTTGTGGAACACATACAACAAGAATTTTTTAGACAAGTACAGAGGGACAGGTGCAATGGAAAGTCATATATATATATATAGACAGAATTTGCTGACATATTTAAAGGAAAAATGCCCATGGAAACAATTCCTAAACAATGAAATTTACTAAAATATGGAAAGTTGACCCTTTTTAAAAAACCAACCAGCAGTTTTGTTGAGAAGAATGTAATGGCTCAGGGTCCTGGGTCACACTTCTAGTGACAACAGGTTAGACTAGTGTTCAGCAAACTGTTTACAAGCCCATTCCATAGGTGAGAATTTATTTTAGCAGTAGACAGCCATATTTTGATGTGTTGTTGATGGGCGTCTATAACCATAAGGGTAGAAACGGGCATTGGAGGAGAGACTACATTGCCTACAAAGAGAAAATTACCCACAGTCTGGTGCTTGACATGGAATAACTCAGTAAGCCTTTTTCCGTATAACAAACCAAAGCCTTCAGCATTAACTCTTCATGTTGGGGACTGTGAGTTGTCCCTCTGCTTCAGGATATAAATGCCTGTGCTACAATGTTTGTGCTCTGTGTCACCTTCACCACTGGGATGATGCTTACCAACTCATTTCTAGAAGAACAATTGGGGTAAATCCAGGACAGGACACACATGCAAATATGTTCTTCCTGTGGTCTTCATGATCCTGGAGAGCAGACAGGGGAGAAGTAAGGGCCTGGCCAGGCAATGGGCGGGCACTGAAGTCCAGTGGAAGACACAACGGTAGAGTTGTGCCAGCATCTCAGGCCCCTATGACTTTCCCAGGGCCCAGAAACAGCCACTGATCTTCTGGCCCCATGTTCGTTGTAAATTTTGATTTAGCCGTACACTTGTTAATATATTTTTTTCTCTGGTTGCAGATTGTTTTTCCAGTGAAGTGAATATTAAAAACATATTACAGAAAGAAACAGCCCGCCCGGCTGATTGTTTCCTCGCAAAATGGGCGTGATGATGAGCAAAGACTTGCATTTACATAAACAATCAGTCGACGGGCCCTTGCTGAATGTGAGCATTCACGTTTGATGGCATCCTTATTGCTGTCATCAATAACAATGTTGTCCTCGTTGGGCAATAAACATTATAGCCAATGTGTTTTAAGCAAGTGGGCACTCTGCAAGGGGAGTGGGAGGTGGTCGTAGCTGGGATGTAGGTTGTAACAGGGGCATAGACCAAGGGAGAGAGATCGCTTGGTTTCAGGCTGCAGACAGAATCTCTGCCAAAAACCAGTTGGTGAATACTGTGAAGACTTTGGACTTCCAGGCAGTTGACATACGCACAGGAGATCTATCAAGGCAGGAGAATTACTTCATCTGGTCTAGATGGCTCTGGTAAGGGCTGAGATGTGCAGGGATTTGCTTCCCATGAGGTCATGGCCTATAGAGGTGATGACATCCACAGGCAGGAATTGACAGGAGCACATGGCTGTGTTAGAGGGAAGAAAAAAAGGATATTGAATATTCCTGATATTGGGAGTCTGGTTTTATTTTGTGTCCTAATTTCATTTCTGTTGCTGTGATAAAATATCATGCATAAACCAACGTAGGGGAAATGAGTTTATTTGGCGTGTGATTCCAGGGTATAGTGTGCCACTGCAAGGAAGCCAAGGCAGGGACTCGGGAAGCTAGTCACATCATATTCACGGTCAAGAGCAGAGAGAGATAGCTTGCCCTTTTTCCTTGTTTGTTGGTTGCTTGCTATTCAAGCAATTGTCTCTAGTCTTCTATGGTTCAAGACCCAACTTATCATATGGGGCCAACCACATTCAAGGTGGGTCTTCAGAATACCTCCTTCTATAGGATTACCCACAGGACAACTGATCGAGACAACCCCTGAGCTGACGATCCTTTCTCACAGAATTCTAGGTTGTAGTAAGGTAGTATTTGAAACTAACCATCACAGCTTTGCTCTCTCTTGTCCTTTGGTTGTTGATGTTTTACATCTCCATGATGAGTTTTAGACTGTTTTTTTAACCTAGGCATAGTCAGGGATCTATGAACTAATTGATCTCCAGTGGGTAAGTTATTGTGTCTTTGCCATACTTACCTGTGACAAAAGCAAAATCGAGGCAGTACATGAGGTGATATGGCAATGGGTGAGACCCTCTTCTCCTCACCTCTCACCAACCTACGGTAGTCAAGAGAACTGGCCCTGGGGTCATGAGAGCAGGTGAGTTGTCCCTGTCCCTCACCAGATGCAGCACTCAGGAGAATGGGTCCTGGACCTCACCTGGGCAGTCTGGTAGAGCTGGGCCTGGTGGAGGAAGTGTAGGTAGCTGACGAGAGCATGGAAGAGCTGGTCATACCACTTGTTGCCATGAGTGGCTTAGATGCAGGTGTGTGTGTGTGTGTGTGTGTGTGTGTGTGTGTGTGTGTGTGTGTGTATGATGGCTCCCACTTTCCCCCTTACCAGAGGTGGGCAGCACAGCTGGCCTCAGGGGCTTGAGAGCAGGAAAGCTGACCCTGCCTCTTGTTAATGACACCATTGGGTGGCCTAGCCCAAGCAGTGTTGAAAGCTCTCTCCCTGGTGGTGCAGATAAGGGAAAGCCAGAGGGCTGACCAGCTCAGCTACTATCCAGCCCCAGATTCAGGGCTCCGAGTTGGCCCAGTCCAAAATGTATATTATCCATGGACCCAAAGCTGCAGGATCTCCATGACACATGGCAATTTCAGGACAACAGGGAGGAGTCCTAGTGAGGATCTGATATTGATGGTGTCACAGGAGCCAGAGACCTGGAACTTAACCATTGCACTCAACATTTGTAAGTGAAGATGCTCGAACAGAGAGATATGGGATCATGGCTTCTCTACAGCGATCACACTCTTAAAGAAAAGGAGATCTCCCCTCAGAGTCCCACAGCTGGTCAAGGGGCAGAGAACAATAGATTGCAAAGATCTCGACCCTAAGTGGGGCATCTACCTCTCACCCCTCTTCCCAAGCTTGGCTCGGGATCATTGTACAAGTAGCAGAAATACTGTAGGAGTCAGAGGTAGTGAGTGACTACAAACCCAACATTTCCCAATCATAGTAGGGCAGTTAGACAAATGAACCCATAGTTACAAGGAATGCACAAGTTCTGTCCACACTCAAACCAGACAAAAATCCCAGCATGAGATGGAATGTTGTTCAGGGCCTTTAGTTTTAAATATAAATCCTGGGGGAAAGTAACCTATTACTTTCTAAATAAATACAGGTTTAAAAGTGTTAGAGAAAAAACTTGCACTCTACAAAGATCACAGAAAGAGGTGGCAGAGCCCGTGGGTCACAGGTAGAGGCCACAGAGCAGACATGTAAGGGGAAAGATTGAATTTGGCTCTACTGCGTGGAATCTGGGTGTTCCTAAGAAGTTTATTCCACCTCACTGGAAGTCAGCTTTTCTGGTGAGAATTCTTTGTTAGCAGGTTAATGACTGGTTGTTGGCTCTGTAGCACACTCAGGGTAAGACACACAGGACTGGCCCCATAGCTAGAGCTCTGTCACTGTTTGCTGGTGTTGTGTGAAAATGGCAGTCATACAGAGCTGGGGAGAAAGTGAGCAGTTGGTGTCTGTCCCATGACATGTGTGTCCAACATCCACAGATAATAATGCTTTAAGTGTCACTGGGACTCTTGAAGAATTCCAGGTCCCTCTCTCTCTCCCCCTCTCTCTGTCTCTCTCTCCCTCTCTCCCTCTCTCCCTCTATCCCCGCTCTTTCTCTCTCTCATTTTCTCCTCATGGCTTTGGTTTCACATTCTCTTTGTCATTCCTTGGGATAATGGTGCTTCAGTCTCAACAGCTGAATTCAAGCATGTGTGATTTCAGTTAATTTCCCTTCAAGAATAAGAATGTCTAGGATCTGGATTTGGGGGTGAGTTACTCCTTCACTTTGATACCACAGTGAATAACTCACAATGATTTTTAATTTTGAATGCCAACTTGGCTAGGTGGAGGTGCCCAGATGTTTGATCAAATATTATTCCAGCTATTTCTGGACAGGTGTTTTTTTTTTTTGGTGGGGGGGGGGATGGAGTTAACACCTAGACTAATGGGTTTGTAAAGCAAATACCGTAATGTGGGCGAGCTTTGTCTGAAAAGTTGATGACATGGAGAAGTTGACATGTCTCTCCTGCAGCCATGGTCCTTTAGTATTGTCTCCCCATGGGATAGTTGTTGAATTTGCTCTGTCCATGTTTGTAGGTGACCCTGTTCCCCTATGATGTTGACCTTCCTCTTCATCCCATGATCAGGACATGAAGCTGAAGTTATCTCATCCATCTCTCCATCACACCAAACCGTTCTCTCTGACAACCAGGGCAGCCAGGGAAGGGGACAAGGGACAGGAAGGCAAAAGGTAGCCACAATTTCTTGCTCTTCCTTCAGGTAAAATTTTATTCTTCTCCGTGTGATCACAAGAAACTGGTCGAACACTTTGCGGCTTAGTAGGTGATTATAATCCAGCAAAAGAAAAGCAAACCATGGGGTTAGCCCTAAGGTAAGTCGTCTGGTTCTAGGTTCTCTTATATCCATCGTGTCAAACCTGGGGAGCGTCCGATAACCAGAGGTCAGCTGCTCCGTAGATACTTCTAGAGTGGCAAAAGTTGTTTTCCTGTTGTTTCTGACTTTCTTAATTTTTGAGAAGCTGGTTTACAGATTATTAACTTGGACTCCTAGAAATGACTCCCACGGGCTGTTTGGCTGCCATAAGGCCTCAGCACAGTGAGTTCATAAGACCGTCCTCAAAGTTACAGACACATTAGTGACTGTCACTGTAGCAGCAGGAGGGTCTGACGACTGTCTTTGTGTCTCTCTCTGCAATGATGATCAATTTTTTTTTTTTTTGTATTTTCTCCACAGACAGCCAGAACCTGGTTTTTCTGTTCTTTTCCCTATAAAATAAATAGTTGATTTTTTTTTTTTTTTGTAATGGTGATAACAACACAGTACCTAGGACTTAAAAACACATTAAACATAACTAAGCTCTCTGTTCACACCAGAGAACAGAGATCTGGATTGGAACATCGTTCTTAAGCTGAAAAAGCTGCAGATGGAGATTAGCTGGTCTTCTCAAGGTCAGGGTCAAGTACAGAACACCAAGCCTGCATTGTGAGAGGCTGGTCATGTGGTGACATGCTCCTGCCTGAGACAGCCAGCCAGTACTTGCTGAGGACCAATGACTGTCCCATGGTGACCCATACTTGGCTTCTTTCTGAGTCCTCCTTGTCTGTGAAGCTAAGGCCAGTGTGGTGGTTTGCATCAGGAGATAACCCATAATCTGAGGTATTTGAACACTTGGTCTCAGTTGGTGAAGCTGTTTGGGGAGGGTTGGGAGCTGTGTGGGTTTCCTGAAGGATGTTCATCACTAGGGTCTGCCTTAGAACATCAAAAGCCCCAGTCACATCTAGCCTGCTCTCTCTGCTTCATGCTTAGGTTTGAAAATGTGAGCTCCTGGCATCCAATTGCTATGATGGTAGAGCAACACATTTTCCTCTCCTTCCTGGAGCCCCGGTTTTCTTCTTGTGATCTTGTCTTGGTCGCAGCTCCTCTGTGCTTCCTGTGAAGGGGAACAAGGATGGAACCCCAAGCGGACGTTGTAATCAGTCTCTAAACCAAATGATAAGAGCAAACAAAGAGCACAGAAGTCAAGCACATAATACAGCAGTTCAAAAACTGTGGGTCATGACCCCTCTGATGGGGCCAAGCGATCCTTTCACAGGGGTCACATATCTGATATCCTACATATCAGATATTTACACATATCATAGACAATCGGGTGCTGACATCAGATGAAGGTGGAGATGGGTCTGTCTTCCATTATCGGGGATTGGGCTTGGGTGGTGCCTTTACTTACCTTTCTTTTGTCCTGATAAAACATCACGAGAAAAATCAAGTTGGAGAAGGAAGGTTTGGACTGAGCTTAAGGTTCCACAGGGGTAAGAGATCATATCAGGAGACACTGCAGCGAGTAGCACCCATGGCCAAAGGAACAGGGAGCTGAGAGCTCACAACGTCAAACTTCAGCATGAAGCAGAGAGAGTAAGCCAGATGTGACTGAGACTTTTGACGTTCTAAGGCAGACCACAGGGAGAAACACCCACAACTCCCAAACCTTCCCAACAAGCTCCACGACTGAGTAAGAGTGTTCAAATACCTTAGCTTTACTATTCATGACAGTAGCTAAATTACATTTATGCAGTAGCAATGAAATGATATTAGGGTTGGGGTAGCCACAGCATGAGGAACTGTATGAAGTGGTCACAGCATTAGGAGGCTTGAGAACCACTCAGCACATGTGAACAGATGGTTGATTGCACAGGTCACCTCATCTGCATTCAACCATCTTTGCGTTCCCCGGGGGAGCATGACACTCTGCTTCTCTTGCAGCCGTGTGCTACTGTGGGTCTTTCTATGTATGTCTCACATGGCTTCACAGAGCAAGCATATGAAGTCACACAGCCCCATTTATTCAGAATGAACTTGAACAGTAAATGAATCTCAGTTACTTCAGGTAACCAGGAGCTGTCCCTATCATGACCAGTTTTAGAGGTAGTTCCCACATTTGGATGGATCGACCAATACACACACACACACACACACACACACACACACACACACACACACACACAAACACACACATACCATACCACACTTACACATACACACATATGTACAGCCCACAAGAATACACAGATACACCATACCACACTTACACACACCATACACACATACACCACTACCAACATCACAACACATATATCCTCCCCACATGTCACACAGATACCACACATGCATACACCCACCCCCCCACACACGTGTGTACACACATATGTACATACCCCACTCAGAATGAACCAGACATTTGAGATCAAGGATCTGTTGAACACTTCATTAACTCACTTTTCACATTTTTCATCTGGACATTCTTGGCCTCTACAAACAAAAACCAAAACATAATGTCAAGAATTCAAACAGATGTGGTGGCAGATGCCTATAGCCCTAGCATTTGAGAGGTGGACACAGGAAGATTAGAGGTGTGTGGGTGTCCTCAGTTACATAGTGACTTCAAAACTCACTTGGAATACTTAAGGTGTTTAAAACTACAAAAATGAAAGTCACATTTTTGATTTGCCTTTTGTGGTGGTTGAAATCAAAGACCAGTGAGTACTCAGGAGGCAGAAACAGGAATATTGTGAGTTTAGGGTCAGCCTGGGCTTCATAGTGAGATTCCCTCCCAATTAAAGAAAATGTTTAAAATTAAGTTTGTGAAAATATGTCTGGAAAACCATTCAGAGGTCAAGTGAGAATCCTCTCTGTCATCTCCTCCACTGGTGTTTCATGGTTGGTGTTTCATGGTCTCTATTCCCAGTCATGTTAACTATAATAACCATAGTCTAAATTTGTCAAATTTGTCTTGATTCTTTCATGGGATCATGACCACTTTCATGGAACTTCCACGACAGTGTGTGGTATTGTTTATTCCTTTACTACTTGCTGATGCTCTCAGCCTCGGTCTGCACCTATTTTGATGCGTGTGTGCGTGTTTGTGTGTGTGTGTGTGTGTGTGTGTGTGTGTGTAGGTAAACGGG
This sequence comes from Micromys minutus, assembly GCF_963924665.1. NCBI lineage: Eukaryota > Metazoa > Chordata > Mammalia > Rodentia > Muridae > Micromys > Micromys minutus. The sequence continues at coordinate 248,713,600 of NC_137969.1, forward strand.
ATCTATATAGTGTGTACTGGATAGTTTTTATGTCAACTTGACACAAGCTAGAGTCATTAGTGAGAAGGGAGCCTCAATTCAGAAAATGACTCCACAAGATCCAGCTGCAGGGCGTTTTCTCAGTTAGTGATTGAAGGGAGGGTGGGGGGAGAGCCTAGCTCATTATGGGTAATGCTGTCCCTGGGCAGGTGGTCCTGGGGTCTAAGTGGAATAAGTCAGCCATGAGAGCAAGCCAGTGAGTAGCACCCATCTTTGGCCTCTGTATCAGCTCCTGCTTTCAGGTTCCTGCCCTGCTTGGGTTCCTGTTCTGACTTCCTCAAGTAATGAACAGTGATGTGAGTGTTGAATAAACTCTTTGTCACAGTGGTAGTAGCCTTAACTGAGACACAGTGTTTGCTTACAGCCATGGCTCCAGAAAATTTAGAATTCCTGAAATGATCCTCATGTATACCATTTTTTTTTTTTTGTGTGTGTGTGTTGTTTATTTGTTTGAAAGAGGGGCTTATGCAGCCCGGGCTGGTTTTGAGACTTGATATATAGCTGAGAATGACCTTGAACTTTGACCTCAGATACTGCTTCTACTTCCCTACTTCCCAAATGCCGTCCTTTCAGGTGTCCTTGTCCGTACCTAGTTTATGTGGGGCTGAGCTTCAAATTGAGTGTTAAACCAGGCCAGGCCAGGCCAGGCCAACACTCCACAAGCTGAGGGGCACTCACCAAGTGTTGATCACCTTTTCTTGAACCCCTCACATGACACAGTACTCTCTGCCTCTCACAGACATTCCTTGTCAGGCAGTTCCAAGGCTTGAAGAGATAAGTTTCCTCTCAGGGTCATACTGCCTCTCTCACAACTACCCACTTAGGCCCCACCCTTCAGAGAAGCCACCACAACAGCCTGACCACCTTCCTCCAGGAAAGCCACTCAAGTCATTAATATGCAATTGCCATTCTCCTATTTGCTCTGAAAATTCAAAGATATCTCCGTGTGATTGACGTGTTAAGGGCAATTTGAATATCATATAAATTTTGCATTTGCTTATGTTCAATTTCCTCCATAAGAAACACAGTTAAAAGAGAAGATAGCATCTGTTTGACAGAGCCATGTCTCAGTGTTCAGCGTGTCCTCTAGTTCCAGGTCACCTTCCTCCTTCCATCCCTGTCAGCATCTCGGTTGACTCCAGCCCTCCCCCTCCCACTTCCCCAAGCAAGCTTCAGGCTCATCTCTTGGGAAAGTGACAAATATCCTGTGGGCTTTTCCCTATATATTTCTCCCTTATTTTACATGCATAAAACTGCTACTTTTTCTATGAAGTACCACTTTTTACAAAGGCATGCCAATGATGGAGTTTTAAAATGTCACACTCAGCCTAATGCCCTCATCATCTTTCTCTGAACTCTCACGAATTTTTTCAGAGCAGGTGATATTCAGGGATGCACATAATGAAAGAACTCATTGCAGAGCTGCTGTGTCTCTTAAGTTCACCAATGGTGCTGGAGACTCTTTGTAAGTAAGGTGCATGGTCACATCTTTTTAAAAGTTACAGATCCCGGGGCAAGCCTAGTTGGAGCTGGCAGCTTGGTGAAGAACATTTCACCCGAGTTCCCATTGTCTTAAAGCATATGGACCAGAGCCCTAGCCACCTGTGGGTCTCCTTGGGAGAACAGTTTGGTAAACAAGAAGTACATTTTCTGGCTCAGCTCACATAGCCATTGGAAGAGGAGAAGAGAGAAAACTCATGTGTGGTCCATCACTTGGACCATCTATACCCTACCAGGGAAGCTTGTTTTAAGGTTGTCTTCATTGGGAAAAGCAACAGGAAGCATTTCTCTCACTCTAGGATCCTGATCTCTGCTCTGGTACAAATGATTCTGCCCTTTCCAAACCCTTATTATTACCTTTGGTTGTTGTATTGTTTTGAGTTTTTTTTTTTTAAAGATGTGTGTGTATGTGTGTGTGCACTTACATACATATACCTACATACATACATGTGCATGTGTCTATACAAAATGTTTAGTGTGCACCACACAGGTGCTCCCGAGGAAGCCTGAGGAGGGCTTCGGGTCTCTAGGAGCTGTACTGACAGGCAGCTATGCATGAACACACAAGTACAAGCTGAGTGCTAGGAAGGGAACTTGAGTCCTCCACAAGAACATTATGATTTTAACCCCTGAGAATGTTTCCAAACAGGTTTTAGGGTTTACAAAATTTCAGACAAAATGAGCTCTTGATTTGTGGACTCTTTTCATGGAGTCTCGAGAGAGGGTGGATTTAGAATGCCAAGGGAAAGTGGGTGAGATTTGTCTGGCCAACAGAGATGAGGGAGAGAAAGCAAGGCACAGATTATTGGCAAATAACAACTTCAACCTAAATAGCACTATGAAAGTTTACGTGACTCACACAATCCTGCAATAGAACGTTTTGTCAAGCGGGTATGAAATGTCTCGGCTCATATCACAATTGCCTCCCAATTGTGCCTCAGAGGTCCTGAGGGGCTGGAAGTGGCCACACTGTGGAGTAGGAGTCACTCAGTCCCAACACGGAAACAAAAAGCTGGAGGTCTGTCAGGGACACAGAACAAATAGGACATTTATCCCACCTTCATGGCTCATGTTCATCATGGCTGACAACCGGGTAATTCAATTATCTCTGGCCTTGGAAGTCATGTCCTAGGGTTCGTGTGCCTTCTCCTACCTGTGCTATTCTGTCAGAGCCGGGGGTGATGGCCCTGGGCTGGATGTAGGAAGGTGAGCTCTGGGCTACACACAGATTCCCTGTTATTTACTCTTCAGGCGATGACAGTGATCTAGTGGTCCAGGAGGCATCGTCCCTCCAAGTCCTCAGTAAGGACACCATGATTCATGTTTACAGTGTCACATTCTATACAAACTCTTTGTGTTGTTGAGGAAGAAAGGCCTCATGGGATATGACTGCAGTGGCGTGTTCTGTATGTTCTTTCTCTTGCCCCTGATGTGCGGGGGTCATCTCCCAGGAGAGGATGAAAGATTGGCATGAAATGGCAATGAGACGGCAAAGTTCTTCTATTGCCTATGTACACACAAACACACACACACATACACACACACACACTCTCACACACACACATACACACACACACACACACACACACACACACACACACACACACACACACACAAAGACAGAGGACACTGATCACTTCACAAATACTGTCTTTTGTCAAACTCCCCAAATCCCTAAAACATTTTATCTGGAGATAAGATAATTTTGCTCTGCCCTGGGCTGAGAAAGAGGGAAAGAGGAAAACCATGGATCAGATATAGCTAGGAATGTTGTGTTGCTTAGGGAGGGGGTAAATGAAGGGCTCCTTCCCTATCTGTATTTCAATTAAAGTCTTATTGTTGGACCCTGGCAGTGAAATTAAAGTCTTTCCCCTACCCCCACCATTTCACTATGTGGGCATTAAAAAACAAACAAACAAAACAAAACGTTAACAGGTGTGTTGCTTGTATGTTGTGGGCTACCTGTCATGTTAGGACAATTGATATGAACAGGACTTTGAAAGAAATGGAATCTTCCCAAGGTTAGAAGGGTGACTGTCACCTGGTCCTGGTGAATTTCCTCTCATATGGCATTAAAAACACATCCTGACTTGCCATCTTATTTTTCTTTTCCACAGAGCCTTATATTGACTGTCTAAAAAACCCCACTCTTGGTATTAAGAAACTATTTAAATATCTTGCTGGCAAAGACCTCAGAGGCCCTGAGTTCAGGACTGGGCTTATTTCAGTGAAGGTAGTGGGAAGAGATAATCCAATCTTCAGGTTAGAGAGTGTGACCCCAAAAGTGTGATAAATCACTTTTGCTAAAACACCAAATGTTATAGAAGCTGTGGATGAGACTTAGGGTTCAAAGCTAAATCAGGAAATGAACTGACCACCAGGCGACTTATGGGTCAGTCAAGCCAATAAATCAACACGGGGAGATATAAATTAATTTTCAAAATAAAAATAAAGCATGTGTAAACCATGGGTTTGTCCCAAGGATGATATTTTTAATGGAGATTTTGGGGGAGGGGGTCATAAGGCTAGCTGATCCATGGAATCATTGGAGGACCTTGTGTAGGAATGTACTCTGGGTGTGGAGTATATTCTGACATGAAATTGTATATTAAAGGTAGGTTCTGATGCTATCTTCGCTACAAATGACCAAGACAAAGTCAGTGTACTTAGGCCATAAGGACCGAGACAGAGAATATTCCAGGCTTTGTGAGCCTGTGGTTTCTGGAGTTCAGGTTAGCAGCTAGCAAGGTTCAGAAGCTGCCAAAGAAAGTAGAGAGAAGTGAACATGGCAGATGCTAATTGAATGTGACTTGTGACTTCAGAACTTGGGGTTAGAATTTCACATATTTGTTTCATGCTGTCAAGGGTTCTGCCCCCTTTGAGTTTTCTTCCTGAGCATTGGTTGTTATTCTAAGTGCTGGGATGGTTGTGGACAAGAAATTTTCAGATGGGAGAGCTATTTCACCTCCCAGTTTGAAGACAGTCTCTCTGGGGAGGTGTGTTGGGTGAAAATGAATGGCAGCTGTGGCTGCAAAGGAATGAGGATGCTTGCTCACATGTAGAAGGATCACAAGACAAAAATAAGTCAGTAAGAAGACTGAACTAGACACCCCAAGACCCATCTTCTAAAGACCTAGTTTCTTGGCTAGGGCCACCCCTAAAGTTTCCACAACTTCCCAGAGCAGTGCCACCAGCTTGATCCAAGTTTTCAAACATAGGAGTATATGAGGACATGTCGCCTCTAACCCATGACACTGTATACCCAACCCACATAAGCTTATGGCTATATTAAGATTGCAAGAGCCCCCATCACCACATAATTAAAACTTAGCTCAAAACAAACAAAACAAATGCCAAATTTCTTTGGAGATTCAATCTTATTTGTGCAATCCTATAAGATCAAAACACAAGTCACATACTTCCAATATACAATGCAGAGTAGACAATCCTATCTACTAATGGAGGAATGGGACATTAGATGGAAAAGTCAATCAAAGCAAGACTAAAGTCAACAGCCTTGTCTGGCATCTAAGGCTCACGATGTCTTCATCCAGGAACTCAGGTAGCCTCATTCCCTTCAACACTTGCTTACACCCAGTAGGTCTTCTCTTTCGGGCCAGATCTACTCAGTGTTTAAACTCTTAGGGTTCTTTTCCTATGGTTCTGGTACAAAGACCTTGGTTTCTCTTACATATAGTGCTCTATTTAGCAATGAGATGTTCTATCTATATCTACCTTGTATACAATATAAATGGAAACTAATGTTCCTTTCCTCCTCAAATTACAAATTTTCCTTTTTTTTTTTTGATCTTCTTTCTGTTCTTTTCCACCGAAAATCTTACAAACTACAGCAAGAAGCAGCCATTCCACAGTATGAATGTTTTGCTGTGAAAGTGTATCCTCTAAGCAACGTGGGCAGCATTTGAAATTAACCTCATTCAAATTTGAGTATGCAGTTGGATGTACCCAGATGCTCCATGAATAATCTTCCTGGTCCGCATAAGTCTGGCCTCTACCTTTCAATCAGCAGTTTAGTCCTCTGAAATACTAGAGTGACTGATTCAACTTTGCCTGCAGCCTTATAAGGGTTCTTTAACCCATAGACCCAAAATATTCGAGTCCCATAAACAGGTTCAAACACCTATGAATCACATGTTTGAGTTGCATCCAACCCACTCTTGGTACTAATTTTTCTATCAGTTGTTTTTCTCATAACTGTGATAAAATATTTGACAAGAAGTATCTAAAAGATAAGAGCTATATTTTGGCTCTTAACTTGAGGGTCCAGTGTATCAGTAAGGGAAGCATGGTGGTGGGGAGACTCACACCTGCAGCCGAAGGAATGTTAGCCTGTTTGTTCATATCCAGCTTATCAGAAAGCAGAGATGAAATGAGTCAGGAATCAGCTACAAACTTCCATTCAACCTTGCTCTTGTATCCGCCGGCCCCAACCTGCTGAGGGCTCCACAACTTCACAATTTTCAATGTGTTCTAATTTGAAATGTGACCAAGCTCAGCGAATGGTAGCTACACTATACCCTACTGGACATCGTTTTAAAAGTTCTTCCTGTAAACACCCCATACACTACTTTTGAATTTAGCCTCACTCAACATTTCGGGACATGAGTAGGAGGCGGCCAGATGATGTTCCAGAATGTTACAATTAAAGAATGCTCATTCCTGAGACCTAACACTCAAACACGTGAACCCAAACAACGGAAATCTTACTCTCAGTTCACAGAAGGAGCATAAAGAAAAAAATGGCGAGCAGACTTGGCTGGTTGGAAGAGTTTGCCAAGCACAAATTAAGCTGATCCTTCAGCAACGTCCTGAGGATCCAGGGCTATTGTTGGCTCCTTTAATTCTAAGAGTCTACATCTAATTCTTCTTTTACGTTTTTATTTATTTTTTTACTTGCTTGTTTACTTACTTTTTGTGTCTATGTATTTGAATGTGCTTATGTGAGTTCATGTGCAGTAACAACACTGCATGCAGGAGCCTTGAGCCAGATGACGTCATCAGAGCCCGAAACTAGAGTTACAGATGATTGTGAGCTACCGTGTAGGTAGTGGAAACTGAATCCAGGTATTTTGCAAGAGCAGGAAACACCCTTAACCTTAACCATAGCCACAGTCCCCACAGCACCTAGCTCATTTGACACAACTAGGTTGCAAAATATGCCGGTAAATGCTCTCTAAAGGCACAGATCTAATAAAATAGGAACATCTTAGATCAGTGTCCTTGATATGAGTTGGGTTTTCCAACAATGGCTATCTCGCATTGGAGATACTGAGAATGCAGCAGGGGCTAAGTTAGTGGGATTAGATATCTCCAGAGGTCTTTGGTTTACATTGGAACATGAAGAAGCTAATTTCACTATCAGTGAAGGAATACAACTTCAGGGTAGAAGCACGTGCCAGCAATTACCAAGGCAAAAAGACAAAAGACATAAGTTTTTGTCTTCCTTGTGTCTCTGGGCTGCAGCCTCTTGGTCTTTTCTATGTCTGTCCCAGTTCTTGAGTAATGACGTGGAGGTTTATTTATTTATGAAGTAATGCCTTGGCCTTAAGCTAGGCCTCTTCCTAAACTGACTTGTAATTCAACCTATTTATACTATTCTATATCTGCCACATGGCTGGGTACCTCTCCCTAGTTTCATATGTCCACCTTTCTCTGCATCTCACTGACAAATCTCCTGTGCCTGATTCCTTCCCAGAATTCCCATCTCTTCCCAGAATTTCCACCTATTCTCTCCTCCTTGTTATAGGCTGCTTAGCTCTTGATTGATGGGTGATGCATCTACACAGGGCACAAGAGATTATCCCAACACTTGCCCACATTCAAGGTAGTACCATTCTACTTCAAATAATCTGATCAAAAAAGTCTCTCATGCCAGCACCTGGTATTTATTTGATATCAGACCTAGTCATATGGACAACAAAGATTGGGCATCACATAATCCATGCCCCATTCATCACAGAGAGACAGTGCATAGAGGCAGCAATGGGATAGTAAGAATATAAATGGTATTTACTGCATGTGCTGAGCCCTCATGCTAAGCAATACATGGCTTCATAGCTTTACATCTCTTTTCTTCTTTTGCTAAGAAGTCCAGGCAGTGATTGTTTCTACTGCTATTCTGTAAATGAAGAAACTGAGCTGATAGAAAGGGTGGGTCTCCAGCTGTGGATTTGTAGGTCCGGAATTAAAGTCATGAAGTGTTATATAGGGCACACATCTGGAACTCTGGTGTGGATGAGTAAGCTCAGGGTAAGCCTTTACCCCTCAATATCTGCATGTGTAAGCTTCCTAATGACCTAGTCTAGTCACTCTGGCCTGTTTTCTTATCCAGAAAATAAGACAATACTTGTTCCCATTTCACAAGATGAGGTAGAAACGTCCGTGCATTTCTGGTCCCTATGCAGCACATAATAAATGCTGGCTAGCCCTTCTATGTACTATAAACCACCCTTTCCCCCCAAAAATATGAGCAGACATGGGTCTATGTGCTATCTCTGACTGGTTCTTCTGGAGTTGTTCTTTGTATCAGAACTTGGCAATGAGGTTATACTCGCCCCATCCATAAACATTGAATCTGTGATCATATAAACAGCCTGGAAAGATCCTGAGGATTCTCTGACAGCCCCTGCAACCATCCCAGGAGGGCTCCAGTCACCTCACCTCCACTGGACCTGGATTCATAAACAGCACTCAGTACCGCTTACCAATGGGCTCTAAGGGACCTGGAGGGAGACACTTGTCTGACCTCTGCCTTGGAGGGGGATGGGGGACAACATGCTAATCAACCCACCAGTGCCCTTGGTACACCACCAGCCCCTCAGGTGGCTTTCTCATGAGAAAACATCCACAGACAGAATCAGTTCAGCTAATTTCCATCTCTTAGTGAGTTCTTCAGCTTTAAGTATTTCTGTCTCTCTTTTTGTCCCTGCCTGTCTTGTCTTCGTCCTCTGACACGAGGGTCTCTAGGCCACATTTGCCTTGAACCATCTACGTGTCCCAGAAAAGATTTAAACATCTACTTCTCCTGCTTCCACTATTAAATAGGGATTATAGGTGTAAATTATAACACCACCGTGTTCTGATTATGCAGTTGCTGGGGATTGAACCCAGGGCTTTAGGTGCGTTAAGGTTTTCATGATTTTAAAATTGGATTATACTTCTGTATCATCTAAGTAATCCCAGTCTAAAATTTTCTCTCTCCCATGATTATAAGAAATTAAACTTTACTTTTCTTCATGTAGTTGTAATGGTCTGAATAGACGGGTAGTAAGAATTTTGGTTTCTTTAAGAATGTTATGTGAGTATCTCTTTTGTTTTAATTCCAAATGTGGAATATAAGGTTGTTTCAGATTATCCACAGCAGCTAACTATAATTTGTCTCGTGCTCTGGCAGGGGCATGACTTTGCCAGTTGAAGACAGTTTACATTTGGAATTCTGGGTATTCTTCAGAGGGTATAACATGCCAAAGTCCTAAGAGAGGCAGTGGCTGCTGCCACACCCTCTTCTGCTGTGTGCTGGTTGCTGGTTGGAGATGTCTTGATGGTGAAGATTAGACTTGCCTCAGGAAACTCAATGCCCTTAATCAGCAGGAAGAGGTCTAATGCTATAGACACCCTCTTTTCCCTCTAATCTTCCTTCTCCCCTATACTGTGTTGGAGGACTGGAAGCAATAGGGTGGAGTAGTGTGGTAGAGGACACAAAACCCAATGAAGTATCCCCAAAGTAGGGTTTGTCTCCCAGTCTTGAGCATTTGAACATTTGATCTCCAGTATTGGGGGCTTAACTATGGCCTTGCTGGAGGCAGTATGTGCCTGAAGGTGGTTTTGAAGAGCCTAGGGTCTCATACAACTTCCAGTTTGTTCTCTTCTTTGTCAAGTGTGAGCTTCTATCTCATGTAACCATGCCCACTGCTTATTGTCATGCTTTAACTGTTACCATGAATGTAGAACTGTAAAACTTTTCTTCTGTAAAGTCATGACATTTTATTTCAGCAATAGAAAAGTGAGTAACATGCACAGTTAGAATCTTTCAACTCTTGAGCTTTTACAGACACACACACACACACATACACACACACACAGAGAGAGAGACAGAGACAGAGACAGAGAGAGACTGAGACACACAGAGAGAAAGAGTCAGAGAGAGAGAGAGAGAGAGAGAGAGAGAGAGAGAGAGAGAGAGAGAGAGAGATTATTGCCTATTCCATCTTCCAAGCATGTGGAGCACTGCACTGAATAATTTTTTGAAATGTAGGATGTGCCTTAACCAAATATTCTTTCTCTGCATGCTGTGCCACATGTAAGTCATAGCACATCCTTATGTGCAGCACAGGCCAGCATCATACCGTGATATATAAGTGATAGAAGGCAGGAGATGGTGACACCATTGTCCATTGGGAATCTAGGGACATGGTTGTGGGATGTGCTGACTTGACTTGAGTTAACCAAGTTGTTAAGCAGGATTCTAAATCGGAGCTCTTAAGTTCTCAACATGCACAACTTTTATTCTTCCGAGGACTTCTGTAGGAAAGGCTGTAGCTCCCACATTTTTAATTCAGGGAACCCAAGGTTGGATGACTGAAGCCCACCTCAGCAAGGTGAATTTAGGAAACTTCTGTCTGTGGTTTTAAGATGACAAGCGTGACAGGAAATCAAGGTCTGTGTCTCCTCCCAGCCAAAGGGTTCCTTCTGAGAGTGAAGGCACACTTTCTCAGTGATCAGAAAGTAACGTCTGTCTTCAGGGTTTCTTTTTTTCTTGGTTCTTTAGTGCCACAGGAGCCATTGTTGGATCTTACAAGGGATGGCCTCTGAGATTCAACATTACAGCTGTGTTCTAGTTGTAGACTTGCCTGGAAATAGATAAATAGCTGCACATGGTCCCTGACCCCAGAGACTTGTAGCAAGCTATGATGCTCCATCTCTGGTTCTCTAGTCCCTGTCTTCTAAGATTACCTCTTTATTCTCAACATATGTGTATGTGCATGTGTACATGTGCGTGCACACACACACACACACACACACACACACACACACACACTTCCTTCAAGGCTGAGATGACACCCTCACTGAGAGAGCTGCTTTCTCTGGAGGCATTTTCTCAACTGAGAGCACTTCTTCCCAATGACTCTGGTGTGGGTCAAGTTGACAAAAAACTAGTCATTCAACCCCAAAATTGTCCCGCCTATCAGTTGTACAGGGATACAGATGGAACAGAGACCAAGGGAATGGTCTACTGATGACTGGCCTAACTGAGATCCATCCCATGGGAGAGAGCCAACCCATGACACTATTAATGATCCTCTGCTCTGCCCGCAGACAGGGTCCTAGCATAATTGTCTTCATCTAGCAACAGATGGAAGCGGACGCAGAGTCTCAGAGCCGAACATCAGATGGAGCTCCGGGAGTCTCGCGGAAGAATGTGAGATAGAATTGAGCAAGCTGGTCGGATCGAGGACACCACAAGAAGACCTACATTGTCAGCTAACTTAAGCTTCTGGGGGATCACAGAGACTGAACCACCAACTAAAGATCATGCAGGTGTCGGGCCTAGGCCCCGCCACATTTGTCCAGATGTGGAGATTGCTCTGCATGCGCATTCCCCAACAATTAGATCAGGCTCTGTCTCTGACTCTGTTGCCTGCCATTGAGTCCCCTTTCCCTCCCTGGATTGCCGGGTTGGGCTTCAGTGGGAGAGAATGTGCTTAGTCCTTCTGGGATTAGATGTCCCAGGGTGGGATGGTATCCACCTGTAGGATGTCCCTTGTCTGGGATAATGGGAGAGGGATTTGTAAGAGTTGGAGGAAAGGAGAGAGTGAGGACTGAGATTGGGATGTAATGTGAATTAAAAAAAATAAACTATGAAGAAAAAATACTTAAGCAGCACAGAGTGAAATACTGTCTGGGGAGAAAGTTAGCTTTGGTCAATGTGTTGCAATCTGAAAATATGACTAATATCCAGGTGAAGTGTTCATTTGTGTACCACAGCCCTTCGGTTGTACCTCTGCCGCTTCCGTTCAGTGGCAAATGTAAGGACAATGGCAGCCATTCCCCTCACGGAAGCCCTGGGGTAATGCAGTAAAGACCCTCCCCACATCTTTGGGCCCATGAAAGGTCCAGGACACACAAAAAGACTGAAATCTGGCTTTTGCAGGCTGCCGTGGTTTGAATGAGATGTTGGTTTCCCTGAGGAGCTTCAGGTGCAGCAGCCTAAGTCACAACTGTGTCTCTGGGGGTGGGCTTTAAGATCAGGAGCCTTGAACTATTTCCAGCTCACTTCCTGCTTCATTGTTTGCCTTTGGGATGTGAGCTCTTAACTTCCTGCTCCGGCCTCCATGATGGACTCTTTTTGGAACCCCAAGCCAAAATAAGTGTCACCTTTCATCATTTCCTTTGTTCAGGATGGTTCTGTCCCAGCGACACAAAAGTCACTGATAGAGTTGAAGAGTGGGGACATTTGTCACCTGAACCAGGGTGACGATGACAGCGACACTTGCTAGATGCTAAGCTGTTTCTTCTCAGCTCTGTACAATCACCCATGAGATGCCTGCCAGAGGTGTGCGCAATCATGTGATCAACTCCTGGGAAGGATGGGGCCACACACTCTGAGGCCATGCCACTATGCTAAGGGAGAGGCCACGTGTGTCTCAGCTGTGCGCTGACAAACTGACTTCAGCACTTACTACTGAAAAGAGGGCATCTGACAACTGGTCCTATTTGGTGTGCATGGCTGGAAGTGGGCAGTGGTGGCAGGTGGTATTATAAGCAATTGTGCTTGATACAAGGTTCTCTGGGACCCGCTCAGAGTGTGGAGTCATTTCCAAATGCCGAGCGCCACTCGGCATGCGGTAACAGTGGCTAATATTTCTAAACATATTTCGTCTCCGTGACACCTTAATAGCGTATGATAACACTCGTCTCCCTTTCAGAAAAATGGATACTCTCATTTCTCTAAACACGGGGCCCTTGCTTCTAACCATTTCCATTTAAATGCAAATTTCAATCATACACACCTTTCTGTGTTCTGATACCAGCAAAGGCAGGGAAATGAGAGCAGCTTGAACCCAAATTTCAAGAGCCTGGGAGCTGCTCCCGATGGGGGTCCTGGGCAACTTTCGATGACTCCTTTGTCTTGTCCCTCTGTGTTGCTGAGTTCTGCCTCAAAGGGGACATTTCACTTCGCTTAGGGGGAGTGGCTAAGTCAGAAGGAAATACAGTTTTTACAACAGGGCCAAATGTTAAAGGATCCAGAAGTAACCTTGTGACACATCTAAACCTCCCAGGGACAGAACTCAGAGACACCCGCCGAGTGCCACTCTTCTTTATGGGGAAGATGGTTCTTCCCTTCTTAGTGCACATTTCTGGCACCTTGATCAAGTCTCCAGGGAACAAATGCATACTTCCAAGTGAGTGAATCCACCTATAGATTATAGACTATAGATTAGACTCAGGGTCTTGACAATGTAGGACTGTAGAAGAGCCTTTCTGCGTACAATAAAGGGTCTGGTGTGGCCATGGATGGGATGAAAGACAGACAGACTAAACACTTAGGAGCCGAGGGAAACAGACCTTTGTAACACTTCAGTAATAACGTCTAGACCCTGTGGCTGAGTACTCAGATATCACTAGGATTTGAATATACTGAGCTGCAGAGGAATATTGAAGTTTCCCACCTCTGTGGATTATAGGCAGACCCATTTCCTTGAATCTTATGTTTTGCAACCACAGAGGTGAGAAGAGCAGTCATACACCATGAGGCCTTGGTGAGGATAAATGTATTCATGAAAGTAGTCTGTACCAGCACTGGCCCTGCGGAGCACACAATACATTGATGGGGATGCTGTGCTCCAGGGAAGTATACACAGACTCGCTCCCCTTCCATTACCTGCCCACCCACAAGTCAACCCTTTATTGTGCAGGGAAGCACTTCAAGTTCCAGGATGTACTTTGGGTGTGAAGGTGAAAGAGTTGAGGAAATGTCTCAGGGACCTGCATGTCTTATGAGCAGAGATGGCTTCATGAAGCCTCTGAGGAAGCAGCCTATGGTGGAGGAAAATGGGAAAAGAACTCAGGAATTGCAAACTGTTGCTGGACATTGCTCCACAGAGTCCTACATGTTTCTGGGAAAATTGAAGCCGCCTCTTGGGTCTCTTAGTCTGCTTAAGAAAAGAACTTAAGAAAAACCCCAACGTGAGCAATCCGATGCCTGAAGGAGGGAGATGGGAAAAAGGATGGGATAAAGCCATGCCTTTTGAGGTAGGCATGGAGGTCAGCCACATCGTAGGCAAGCAGCCAAATGATGGGGTTGGTTAGAGGAGTGTTAGGGGAAGATATTGATAAAAGGGGGGGGGGAAGTGCTACAGAAAAACAGGGAGGTCACAAGGCTGTGTATTTGTAAGCAACTGCACTCACTAGAGGGAGAGAATTCTGTGAAGAAAAAGTACACTATCTCATTAAAGGAATAATTATTCCTTCTGCTATTTTAGTATGGCCCAGTACCAGCCCGCCTTCCCAAGCAGTGGTCCCTTGGCTAGGTAATTTACCAACCAACCAGATTAAGACTTTTGGTTAGCCCAGATGTTAGTTTTCCACAAGAGCGAGAAAAGCAGTTTCTCATACCATTGGAGGCTGCTATGACAAAACTTAAACATGAAGTGTAGATCCTAGAGACTTAGCCCTAAGAGTGTATATGTTGTCGATACTGTGGATTGAGGTAGCTAACACCCCTCCCCAGCATGGAAAGGCGTGAAGTATCTGCCCTCACCCAGGACCTGATGCTGGATGCTTTGATGAAGGGCAAAGGCTTGCAAGAGACTTGCCTTGTGAATTGTGTTGACTGTCAACTTGAGAGGATCTAGCGTCACCTAGAAGACACACATCTGGGCATGCCTGTGAGGAATTCATGGCTAGGTTAATTGCTATATGCCGACTAACCCACATTAAATATGGGCAGCTCCATCCCATGGGGAGTGGTTTTGAACTAAATACATGGAGAAAGTGAGCTGAGCTTCAATAGTCATCTCTCCGCTTCTTGCCAGTGAGTCCAATGTGACCGGGCCTTCTCACAGCCCTTTTGTCAGGAATCCCTCACCATGACAGACTATATCACCTTAAACTGAAAACCAGAATCAAACATTCCTCAGATGGGCCACCCAACCCATGGTTCTTGCATAAGAAGCTTGTGGACTTGTAGCGTAATATCCTTTCAGTAATGGCTACACGAAGGACTTTTCCTCTGATACACTCATTTCCTGGGGGTCATGTGAATGTTAGGTTTGGCGAGAACGCGGATTTAAGGTAGAGAGTCAGGGAGCTTACTGCCCTGGAGGCAGTAATAATTCAGTAATCATTTTTGTGCACCCCAGGTGGCCCTGGTGGGGGACTCCACTCTTAACTGACTGACAGCGACACAAAAGAAGGGACATATAGAGCTAAGCATGCTGCTGCTGCTCTTCATGGATTTGCCTTCTATTAAGACAGTACTGCAGGTGCTCTCCCATGAGTGGAACTGGCAGGAAACACCTGCTTCGGGCATGGAGAGGAGAGTGAGACGTGAAGATTGCATGTTGGCAGACATGAGGGTAGGTAGGCATGGAGATTGCATGTTGGCAGATGTGAGGGTAGGCATGAAGATTCTATGTTGGCAGAGGTGAGGGTAGGCATGGAGATTGCATGTTGGTAGGCGTGAAGGCCAGGTGGGACAGAGGGAAGTGCGGCTCTAGCTGTGAATAGCTCCTGCACTTTAGGAAGTCACTCCTCCATGTAAAGTTTCTGCTCAGTTCTCTCTTAGCTGTGATGGGGGAAGGGAGCTTGTGAGCATCTGAGTTTTCCTCCTACAAAATAGAAATTTCAATGTGTGGACTGGAATTATAAGAAATAAAAGAGAAAACGAATGTCGAAAAAGAGAAGAGAAAAAAGAAAAGAAGTAAGAAAAGAAGGAGGGGGGAAGGAAGGAAGCCTCACAGAGTTTTGGTTGATTTCCTGGCACTATGAGTAGCCAGGAACTGTGGTGTACATTTCTTTATCTACTGGAAGTAAGAAATATGAAAACAATTTTTTTCTAACCACGGAGGATGAGACATGCTAGAAATCTTAAGGTCTTCATCTTGTCCTGACTGGGAATGGCTTCACAGACAAGATTCTGGGCAAGCTGAATTCTAAAATGCGAGTAAGAGCCAGCACAGGGTTGGGAGGGACACGGAAAGTCCTGTGCTACTGCTGTTTTTTCTCTTCTCCTTGGTAAAGTAGTTGCTGTCTTTTGATTTATGTCTTTTCCAGTTGGTAAAGTGCTGGCCACGCAAGCATGAGGACTCTGGCTTAGATTTCCAGCACCTACCTAAGGAGTCAGGCACAGGCACAGTGGATGCTCACTGGACATCCACCTTAGCCAATCAGTGACCTGCAGGGTCAGAAAGACATCTTATCCCGATGGGGGTTATGGAGAATGATTAAGAAAGATACCTCATACCAACATTCGGTCCCCAAATTTATAATACACATAGTCTCTGTGCACAAAATACACACAGGAATGCATACATCCATCATACATATACACAAATAAATACAATCAGTCAGTCAGGTAGTCTTCCATCAATCCAACTCTGTCCTGGAATCTTCTAGGAGCAAACACATGTTTTAGGTCAGAAATTGGTCTGGGCCTTCAATGTCCTGAGAGATCTTGTCTCTTCAGTACAACAACGTCAACAAGGAAATCTGTGGCCACCTGGGCCACAGAAGAAACATGAACCACCCACACAGCATCGCCTACTGCTCTCTCACCCACTGCCACATTGAAATGCATGTGAGGAGAGTCATTTTCCAAAGGCAAAAACAGTGTCTGGAGCAGGAGGTGATGTGGACCGGTGTCCAGTCTATTTCAGACATCGGCGCCAAAGGATGAACATCTAAGATGGTTAATTGGTATTCACAAAGTAGCTTAGCATCAAATGTTTTAGGAAACATCTGGCTGAGACCTTGTGATGCCCCTGCCAGATCAAGGCAAGCACTCAGATAGTCACCCTCCCCCAGTCACAGCGGCAAAGCCCAGAGTACAGTGTCTCCCTTGTAAGAGGCATACACTAGGGGAAATAGCGGGGATTAGATACAATGCTGCATGTGACATGTGACCCCAGCCTTCTCCAGGCCAGAACAGATTTACAGGCTTGGCTAAGTGAGTTTAAGCCCTAGAAAGACACTAATTTTCATGTGGAGCAGGTGTGTCAAAGGGACCTGTCTGTGAAGTCAGACCGAGGGCCCTGCCAAGGGTCTGGCTTGCCATCTAAGCCCCATCTATGGTCAATGTGATCACAGGAGTCCTGGATAAGGAGAGAGGAACTTGAGCCCCCTAGCAGATGTGCGGAGCTGGATCAGAGAGATGCTTTAGATTAGTTACAGCCTGGGACACAGGTGGGGGTGTGGTGGTGATTGACTCAGAGGCTGTGAATACAGGTCTTGCTCGGGGGACCTGGGATGAGCCTGAACTTTGACTAGAGAGCCCTGGGATTCATCATTTCACATGTAACCAAGACAACTGGGGAGTGTCTTCGAAACACAGCAGCCAGAAGTGCAGGAACGAGTTAAGTAGGAGGGACCCAGCATCTGGGAGACAAACCAGAGCAAAGAGAAATACAATCTCCTGGAGGTCATGGCTCCAGGGCTGCACTTCTTAGGAGCAAGAAATGGATCTATCTTAGAAATGCTGCCAGTGAGGGTCAGAGCCACAAGTCACAGAACAACTGTATGAGAGTGCTCTGTCTTGCCTCTCTTGTGACAGTTATCATGGTCCCCATCATCTCCTCTCTCTCCTCTCTCTCTCTCTCTCTCTCTCTCTCTCTCTCTCTCTCTCTCTCTCTCTCTCTCTCTGCCTTCATGTTTCCTGGTCTCTGTCACCTGTTCTCCAGATCGCCTGCCTTGCTCTGGTAGGAAACTTGCTCAACTTTGGTTGACTTGATGCTTACCGTCTGTTTCTCCACTTCTCACTGTGATGTCAGGCTTCCCACAGCCAGGAATGTGAAGAACCTGTTCACTTCAGGGTCACCAGACAGGATGGTGCCTGACCCGTTGCTGCAGGTGCTCAGTAACACAGTCTAATATAGATAGAAAGTTCCGACTGTCAGCCTTACTGTGGCCACTGTGTACAGAGCACAGCAGTTACCCGAGTCGTTCTTTCTACACATTATTGCCGATCCCTGATTGCTTTTTTAAAAGGTTTATGTTGCAGATTATCAGTGTTAGAACACACACACTTGTGTGCAGTCACATGCATGCCTGCATAAACACGTGTGTTTTCCTGTTGACAAAACGGTACATATCAGAAAGCTCCTAGAAATGCCTAGGAAAAGATTATAAAAGTCTAACCTTAGTAGTCTTGACCTAGATGGCCAGAGGGAAGAAGCACTTGAGAGCAGCCCCCCCTTCTAGAGTCAACCCTATTTTCCCAGGGACAGGGGCATGCACTGCCTAATGGGGCTTGCTCGCCGTGGAAGGGGGGGGGGGGAACTCCCAGCCAAGCAGAAGCGTGCTAACCGGAGTCAGATGTTGCCTCTCCAGGAGAGGGGCCAGTCCCTGCACACTTGGGAGGACTTGAAAGAACTCTGGAAGAGCCATAAATCTTGAACTGGAGCCTTTTATCAACCTCTAATTTATCATGGTCTCTTAATTACTTTGACTGAAGAAGTCATAATCCATATGTATTGGAAATTTGGTCGGTGAAAGCCTGGTCTTCATGAGAAGGGCAGTTCCTGCCATATAGGCTTTAAGAGAGGATGGTTCCACATGGCAGTGGCTTGTTCCCATGCCTCTCTGCCCCTGTGCTGCTCAAGGCTATTTGCCTACCTCTAGTCATCTCCGAGACGGTATATCTTGTGTTTGTGTGTAGAGAGATGGTAAGAAGAGCACTTCCTCAAGGAACTTCAGATACAATGGGGGCAAATTGGACTGTGATTGACTGTGATTCAGCCCATGCAGGCTAGGCATGGGTGTTGTATAACTATTACGAAAGGAAACCATAGGGTTCAGATAAAGTTGCTTAGTAAGTGTTTTACTGCTATAAACAAACACTATGACCAAGTCAACTCTTATCAGGACACCATTTAATTGGGGCTGGCGTACAGTTTCAGAGGTTCAGTCAAGGTGGGAACATGGCAAATACTGGCAGGCGTGGTGCAGGAGGAGCTGAGAGTTCTACATCTTCATCACTGGCCACTAGGAGAAGACTGGCTTCCAGGAAGCTAGGTCGAGGTTCTTAAAGCCCATACCCATAGTGACACACCTACCCCAACAAAGCTACACCTCGTCCGACAAGGCCACTTCTTTTAATAGTGCCACTCCCTAAGTCAAGCATGTACAAACCATAACAAATGCCCATCAGAGATATGTGCCACCTTGCATAATACGACACTGTCCAGAAACTAAGAAGAAGAAAACAGAATGTCACAGAAATGGGCCAGGATGGATAGCTTCAACTAACTGTGATAGCAAGGTAGGCAGGTGCTTAGGGCCCATGACAGGGCTGAACCTTTGCTGTAAGGCCCACATACATGTAGTGCTCATGATCCTAGCTAGTGGCTAGACTGTCTGAAGATCAACACAGCCAAATCGGAACTCTTTACCCTTACCATGGTCATTTTCCTTTACCAGCTCTTTACCCATCTCAGGACTTCCCCATTGTTTGGGGGGACCCAGCAGTGAATCAGGCCCAGGTTCAGAGGTCAAACTTACCTCTCCCACACATGTACTTCCCTTGTCCATCAGGCCTGAGTTTGCCTTCTAAGCATCCCTGCACGTCTTCTTGAGGATCCATCGCCTGCTCTGATCTCTGTCCTGTCCTCGCCTCTTTAGGTATCTCCTCCCAGGATCCTGGACTCCCTTTCAGTAGTCATGGTGTCGATGAGGTCTGAGTGTTTCTAGATCAGGAAAGAACAGGATGGCAAGAGTGTACTCCTGCACCTTCAGACTCTTTGGGAAGTCATAAAAACCATCCAGTTTTCTTTTGAGCCTTTGCAATGCACATTTGGTAACCAAAGACCTTGGGCTTCACAAATGTCTAGCTGCTTATTTATTTTTCTTTTACATGAAATCATGTCACACAAAGACTGTATCCCACAGGAGAGCAGGTCTGCTCCTACCACACTGATTGCTGGATCTCCACAGGACAGTGGCTCCCCTACAGGCTCAGGGACTTTGCAGATCCAAGAAATACAGAGATTACTGTTTGTGGTCACCGAAAGAGTCTCTGGGGTAGAATATTCTCTCCTACAGTTCCACTAAGGATAAACAGTGCAGTGCCCCTCAAACATGATAAGCAACACCTCTCAAGTGGCCACCAATGTATCTTTGTCTTTCCAGGCACACTGTAGACATTAGAGGCTCAAATGGCTGCTATCTGTGAGGGACTAAAAAGGGTCACGCATTGTTTCACATAGTACCTCTTCATCTTAGCCTTTCACCCACCCGAAGAGGTGGGTTTTATAGATACTATATTCACTTTAAAGATTGAAAAAGGACACTGAGTAATTACAAAGCCAGCTCGAAGCTCTGCATGTAACCAAGCTTTCAAGTCCAGGTGACCAGGTTCCAGCATTGAGCCCAAAGTGACTTTATTTTGGTTATGAGCCTAGTCTTTAATGACTGAGCCATCTCTTCCTCCCTCAAAGTGATTTTAATTTTGTTTTTATTGTTGTGAGACAAATATTTTATCCTTTGTTTCCTTCTCATCTCTGAAAATGTATGGATTGAAGCTCTAATGCTTCTACTACCTTGGAATGTGAGGATGTTTAGAGACAAGACCTTAAAGAGGGTAATTGGGGTTGCATGAGGTGGGGCCTAATCTGTTTGAACTGGTGTCATCACAAAAGGGGACCTGGCACACAGAGAGCCACCAGTGATAAGCAGGATAAGAGCCTGAGAGGAAACTCTGGAACAGACAATGGTCACCATGGAGAGAAGTCTGATAAGGCACTGGCTCTCCAGTGCCTTCATTGGAAGTAATTAATTAATTTCTGATTTCTCATCCAAAAGATGGAAACTGTGATGTTTTCTTCCTACTAAGGACTGGCAGTGTCTAGGACCAAATTGTCTCTGCCCTTGTGCTTCCTGAATGAGGGAAAGGAGGTCAGAGAGTTATAGTCACCTGTCACTGGCTGGTACACGACAGAACACTGGGTTGTTCTGACTCACTCCAGTGTCCACACTGTCAGTGGTCCGCTAGTGGGGAAACTAGGCTGAATTCCTTCAGCAGCCCCGGGGAAGAAAGATAAAGATGTGGGATGGTCATGTGGGATGGGTCCACCTAGTAATGCACAGGGCATACAACTGAGTACTACATCTAGATGCTGCCCACCTGAAGGAAACAGTTCTAACCCTCCTACTCTTCTCTCCTTTTAGGATTCTCCATGCATAGTCAACCCCCATGTTTCTGCAGGCCTGTATGTTGAAAGCGAAGCAGTAAGAAGCCCCTGGACACTATCAAGGTGGCTCTAGAAAAGCCTGGTACAGCAATCACTATTCTAAACATCTTTATTTCTCTCTCTGTCTCTCTTTCTCTTTCTTTCTCTGTCTCTGTCTCTGTCTCTGTCTCTGTCTCTCTCTCTCTCTCTCTCTCTCTCTCTCTCTCTCTCTCTCTCTTTCTTTAGAGACAGGAGTTCACCAAGTTACTCTACTAGCCTGGAACCTTCTATGTAGACCAGGCTGACCTGGAACCTACAGAAAGCTGCATGCCTCTACCTTCTGAACTCTGGGATTAAAGGGATAAGTCACCATGTCCAGCTTTTTAACATTTTGCTGAGTCCAAGTATGTAGAGCGTTGGGATCATTTAAAAGTTTATCACAAGCAACAGTCCTTTGATGGAGTCTCACCATCAAGACCCTGGTGAGTGTAGACAGAGTTACTGGCCTCCGAGGAAAGTGACAGAGTCACATCTGTGCCAATTAGGGCAGTGTCCCTTGTCTTGCTTTGGTTTTGTGGACATACCTACCTATTTGCTTGGGGTAAAAACATGGGCACCAGCACCTCGGGGAATTATCTTTATAATGTCCTTATCATGGTCACTGTGGCTTCAGGCTCTTTAAAGCCTACACATTGGTCAAGATGCTTCAGGATCTAATACGGTTACTCTATTTCAGTGCCTACAGAGTAAAAAAAAGTGGTGAATTGTGGGTGCCATATTATTTAATGTGTAATTTGGGGTCCAAACGTGCTCCATCTGTCTGGCTTGCATTTCTCACCACGGGCCAGGGAAAATGACCTCTCCTCATCTATCTGCCAAGGGATTGTTCTTTGAGCTAAATGGACCTTTTCAATATAGAACCTCAGAATGCAATTTTGTTTGAAAAAAGATTCTTTAAGGAGTAGTCAAATTAAGATCCAGTCATGCTGGATTAGGCTGGCAGGACCTTCATTCACTGACTGGTATCCCTATAAGACAGGAGCACATGGAACAGTCATGCACAGAGGGAGGAGATCACACAAGGATGGAGGCAGAGGATGAAATGGCAATTCCATAATGAAGGAGGTCCAAGGATTGGCAGCCAACCAGCAACAGCTGGCAGATAGGGCAAGGCAAGTTCTCCCTTTAACCCCTCAGGGTGCACCAACCCCATCACACCTTGGTTTTAGACTTCTGTTTGTTGTAGTCACCCAATGGGTGGCCATTGATTATATATATAAATATATATGAATTATATTATATAATAATAAATATATAAATATATAATTTTTATATTATATAAATTTATATTATATAATCTAAATATATAAAAATATATATGATTATATATATGTGTGTATATATATATGTGTATATATATATATATATGTATATATATATATATATATATATATATATATATATATATACATATATATATAAATTCTGGAATGGATATTTCCATACCTTGTCTTCTCTAAGCTGAGGAGCCTGGAACACTGATTTTCCTAGATCCCCAAAGAAGCCAGCTGTACCCTCTTTTCCTTTGGTTGTCAGTCTCAGCCACTCATCCCATTGTGTCTCTCCCTCTGTCCTCTGCCCCTCTTACTCTGGGCCCTGGCTGACTCCCCCTCTCACCCATGCCATTGGATTGGTGGATGTAAAGCTGAACTTCATGAGCTTGTGTGTGGGCTCAGGTAAAGCCATGTGACACGAGGTCAAACCTCTACTTGTCTGGCACAGAATTCTGGAGTCCTAGGCATCAGGGTCATGAATTAGATATTGGCATGAGCTTGCTGCTACTCCTCTGTGTTTTGAAAACTCCATGAAGACTCTCTGACGTGCTTATTATGAAAAATAAAAAAGGTAGAAGTGAGAAATTCAGCATGTTGAACATTGCAGGTTATGAGGCAACTATCTCTCCCCCAAATCTGGTGGTACTGGAGGCTTCTGGATTGGATACCATCCACTGTTCTGGGCTGTGCATATTCAACCCCAGGTCAGAATGGACCTTAATTCTTGACTCTAGGCCACACAAGGAAAACCCTGGTGGGACTTGGATTAAAGGGGCATCTTTCTTATTTAGACGTCAGTGCAAGAGTCAGGAAGGCTGCCTAACGAGGAAGAAGGAAAGGAACAAGACTGTACACTGTATCCATGGGAGGTGGTGTTTAGAGGCAAAGCCCTTTAGAGACTGGGATGCATTTTCACAACAGAGGGTGCGTGTGTCTTCTAGGAGTGATGAGACATGTGGCTGGTTAGTGAGAGGGTGGTTATGGTTGGGACTGGGGTTTTGGGTGGGGATTGGTTGACAGAGAGGTGCTGAAGGTAGGTGTCCTGTGAGTGGGTCACCGACTGACTATTTACAAAAGATAGCCACTCAGAAGGGGGCAGCAATCACTACCCCGGACAAATGATACGGTGGGAGCAGTAGGGACCCAGAATTCAATTATAAAGACCTGGGGTGGAAGCACTCTGCCCCTCATTGCTCAAAGTCGCTCTGAAGACTAAGCACCTGTCACTCAGCAGTGTGGAGGAGGCTCGCTGGCCAAATGGTAGGCTGTAGGAGAGATTCAGGAGGTGGGTGTAGGGTTTACAGTTTGGGGTAGTGCAAAAATCTGCTTCAGAAGTAGGTGGAGAGCCAGCACAGGTTAGCCCCAGGCTTTGTATTAGTTTCTTTTC
Source organism: Micromys minutus (assembly GCF_963924665.1). Classification (NCBI taxonomy): domain Eukaryota; kingdom Metazoa; phylum Chordata; class Mammalia; order Rodentia; family Muridae; genus Micromys; species Micromys minutus. The sequence goes on from NC_137969.1 coordinate 248,737,263, forward strand.
TCACCTATGTGCCAAAATATCCGACTTAAGGGAGGGGAGGTATAGCTTGGCTCACAGTTTGGGGGCACTGTCTATCACAGAGGCAAAGCTATAACTCTTAGAATGTGAGGATATCGAGAAGCTGCTGCTGCTGCGAAAACTTGGTACCTAACTTACTCCTTTTCATTCATCCTGAACCCCCGGGCCCGAGGATGACACTCCCCACATTCAGGAAGGGTCTTCAATCCTCAGTTAACTCAGTCCCAGACCCTATCAAGTTGACAATATTGACGATCACAGACTTGCTCTTTGGCAATTCAACTTAGAACCATAAGATTGTTCTAGATCAACTCTAAGATCTAATAGGAAGACGAAAGTCAGAGAGCAGAGGCAAGAGCAGAACAGAGGCTCATGCATCCATCCAGGAGGCCAGCCCTAGCCCCTGAGATGTCTACACGGTGAGCATGTGGAAGAATCGGACAGGGTTTCATTGTGCTCCCGCTGACTGTGGATGACTCATAGTGGCCTAATGTAAATGTTAACCATCTAGTAAACTGGGTGGTGTAGTAGAGAAACAGAACCAAGAATAAACCTTGGCTCTGTCATTATTTCTAAGATGGAAAGACTGTGTATATGTGTACGTGTATGTGTATGTAAATGTTAATACTTGTGTGCCTCCCAGAGCTAGATACCAGTTCCAAAGAGCGTCTGTGCAGGATATTAAAAGTTTAACGAGGTGCCATTTCAGAGGTGCTAACATTTCCCAGCCAGAAATAGCAGTAGCCAAAACGTTTAATCTGAAGCAGATGAGTGATGGATGTAAGGGTTGCTTGCTCAGAGCAAGGATGGGGCTGAGGGATGCCCAAGAAAGGGAGAGATTAGACACGGACCCTAGAGTGGTCCATGAGCTGCTTACAACGTAGCTTCCCTTCCTCTGCCTGAAAGTTTAGTTCAGTGGCCAGATGGTGACAGTAAGTGAGATCACCTGGTACAATGTTTGGACCAGGGTAAGGGTGAGGGCCAGTGCTTAGGGTAAGCATGGTGGGAGCAGGGTGTGCCAACTTGAGACTGCTAGTGTCTCAGAAGTCTTTCACTGGAGCCCTGGGTGTGTGGAGTGATTCTTGCTATCCTGTTCATAAACCTTTCTGTAACAATTTGATTTCACCAAATCCAGCATCTGGTGGACAGCTCACGGGGGAAACATGTGTAGCCCAGATCCTCCTCCTGGAACTAGCAGTGGGGGGGGGGGTTGCAGGATTCCCTGCTGGCTGTGTGCAGGTGGCTGCTTTCTAGAAGAAAAGTGGGAAAGAGTGGGCTTGGGGCCCAAGGATCCCATCCACCTAGCTAGCATTCCAGACTGTGGAATGTTCTACCGTGGCTTGTCACTTCTGTGTACTTGAGTCCTCATGCATAGGTCTCATGGTAGTTCCCTGTTCATGCCTTTCTGTGAGAATAGAGATAGTCAAGATGGTTAACAAAGTTACTCACACAGAGTAATCAACAATGACTGTCAGCTGTCCTATGACAACCAGGGACAACCCCACCTATCAAAGCCTTAGAATATAACACACAGGTGAGGTGGTTCTGTCTCTGAGGAGCTCAAGTTCTAGGCAGGTAAACTGAGGCAAAAAGAAACACATGTCATTATAGCACGATGCCAAAATGCCACTATTTTGAATGTCTGTGTTCGTCCAGGAAATTTATAAATGTTACATATCTAGGTCATAAGTGAACATGAATCAGTTTAGTTTGTCCTCATATAACCCATCAAAGTCACTGAAGAAGGGGAAGAAAGATTTTAAGAACCAGAGGCAGCGGATGATGACAGGGAAACAGTGTTTTCTGGACGTAGCAGGACAGCTGCACGTAAGACCTCACTGAAGGTGTGGGAACATGCACAGAGACTGAGTTCAAGCCAGACAAAGTCCCAGCATAGAGGACGATGACAGGAAGTCCTACATGTAGCTGAAGAGATACTGGTAGCTGACAGCTAATGGAAGACGGAGAGTTGGTTTCCTTTAGTACTCCTGGTAGGTTGGCCGTGCTCCAGTGGATGCCCACAGTTGGTACAAATCGGACTTGATGTGTTTAAAAAAAAAAACAGAGACAAAGTTTTATGGGTATGGAAGTGGGGTGGGTCTGGGAAATGTTGGGCAAAGAGAGTGAATATGGTATGTATGAAATTCTTGAAGAAATTATACTTTCTCTCTCTCTCTCTCTCTCTCTCTCTCTCTCTCTCTCTCACACACACACACACACACACACACACACACACACACACGTCAACACTTCATTGAAATGTCTGTTTTTATGGTAACTCAATTCATCTCCAAAATTTTCTGATCAATTTGCTTTGTTTGAACAAACAATATCAACATTTAGTATTTGCAAAGCCCTTGAGAGCTTTCGGGTTTTTCTTCATTTGTAGCCATCAAACAAACCAATGGTATGGGAATGTTTTCATTACCCTTTTGAAAGTGGGTGTGCATATTTATGTGCAAGTTTATGCATGTGTGTAGAGGTCAGAGGACAGTGCCAAGTGCCATCTCTCAGAATGCCATTCTCCTTTGAGGCAGAGTTTCTCATTGGAGAACTTCCTAAGTAGCCTGGGACTGCCGGCCTGCAAGCCTACATAGCCAGCCCATACTGGGACTTCAAGAGCACACTGCTATACCCCCCTGCTATATTTTAACATGAATTTTGCATATTAAACTTAGGTTCTCATGCTCATTATCTGAGCGCTTCCTGTTGTCCTATGTCCTTTACTTTGTATGATCTTTACAGATGATGACATCAAGTCCTGAAGTGTTCTGGGAGTGAGTTCAACAGCCCCAAGGAGAATACAAGGCACCCCTATGTTTCAGGAACTCACAACAGCCCAATCTAGCACCTTTGTCTTTCTCCAGGATATTCCAACCAGAAAAGCTTACACTTGGTACTGGCAGTAGCATATTCATTACTTTGACTTCAGTTTGTGCTAGTCCCCTCCCCCCCACTTCACCCTGTGATTAGCCTCTGCCCTTCTTCTCTCCCCATAGAATCTCTGGAGGGGGTCCCAACTCAGGCTCTCCAGTTTCCAATCCTTCCCCACAGTTACTCCAGCAGCTTCCTAAGCTGTGCCTCATTTCTGACTGATCATTGCAGCTCTGCTGAGTTCCCTGCCTCCAGCCTCTCCCTTTGATCGTGGTCCCAAGCAGATATGAGTTAGGATAGCCTTGGCCAACTTCACGAAGCTACCATCCATTCAGGAGTGGTGCTGCTGAATCTCACCAGAGCCTTCCTTCTCTGCACCTCAGCCACCAGACTCCTTGACAAGTAGGCAGGGGCCGCGTCACCAGTTGCAGGTGACTTTTTCTCAACACATCATCATCAGACATCTGCTCCCTTCTGCCCCGCTTTGGTGAATTCCAATTTTAAGAGCGGGGAGTTCCAGTGATCCTTGGCTCCCTTCATCTGGTTTCAGAAACCCATCAGAAGGGAAGGGATCCTCCCCCCAGCACATGTTATTATTTATAGACCCAGGCACCCTATTATTTTATGTTATGATTCTGGATCTTTCAAATGGTTCCCGTATTCTTTGTTCTGCCGTTTCTCTTATTAGATGCTGGGCTTTGATTTACCGCCTGGGATAGCTCTTTCTTTTCTCGAGCATTTACTAGCTGTCGGGCATCTGGTGCAGAGGTTTGTGCCTTTAAGAGCACGGACAGGGAGCAGCTCTCAGGAGAAAGTAATCCTACCTCAAGAGCCTGGGTCCAGTGATGATGCTGAGCTTGCCCTGGGAGATTCACTGCGAGCTTGCCAGTGTTGGGCGCTGTAGTAGCATTTGCCTCTGTAGCACTGGGGCGTGTGAGCGGTTCATCAGGAAGATCCCAGCAAGTCTTCAGTGATGAGGTGGACTGAGGGAGGCACATCCCCTTGCCTGTCAGTTGGCCATATGTTCTTCAATCTCTATATCCAAGGAGTCTTTGGGTTGCCTCTGTCATCACTTGAAGTCATTCTTGCCTAGTGTTCCCCCAGCAAGGGACATCCTTCTATCTCTCCTGGAGTATCTCTGGCCCAGGCGTCCATGTGGTCAGTGACTTCAACAGCAAACCTTGCTGGTGTTCTCTCTCTCTCTCTCTCTCTCTCTCTCTCTCTCTCTCTCTCTCTCTCTCTCTCTCTCCCTCCCTCCCTCCCTTCCTCCCTCTCTCTCTCTCTCTCTCTCCCTCTCTCTCTCTCCCTCTCTCTCTCTCTCTCTCTCTCTCTCCCTCTCTCTCCCTCTCTCTTTTTCTCTCTCTGATTAATTTTTTACATCCTGACTACAGATCTTACCCCTTTCCTCCCAGTCCCCCTACCCTATTAACCACTCTTCCTTCTCCTTTTCTCTTCAGAAAAGAGCAGACCTTCCGTGGATATCACCCAAACATGACATATCAAGTTATGGTAAGACTAGGCACACCCTCTCATATTAAGGAGGGACAAGGCAAACAGTGTGAGGAAAAGGGTCCCCAAAGCATTCAAGATAGTCAAAGGCAGCCCCTGCTCCCACTGTTAGTAGTACAACAGGAAGCTCAAACTTCACAGCTGTAACCTATGTGGAGGATTCAGGTCAGTTCCATGCAGGCTGCCTGGTTGTTGATTCCATCTCTGTGGTCCCCTGTGAGCCCATGTGAGTTGATTTTATGGCTTTTCCTGTGGTACCCTTGATCATTCTGCCTCCCAGGCTTCTTCCCCCTCAATGTGGCAGTTTCTTAAAACAATTGGGAATCAATCTGCTAAAAGACCCAGCTATACCACTCCTGACCATATACCCAAAAGATGTTCCATCATACTATAACAAAGAATCTTGCTCACTCAGAAACCGGGAATAACCTAGATGTCTCTCAACTGAAGAATGGAGAAAGAAAATGTGGTACAGCTACACAATGAAGTATTACTCGGCTGGTAAAAAGAAAGACATCATGAAATTTGCATACAAATGGGTGGAACAAGAAAAGATCATCCTGAGTGAGGTAACCTAGATCCAGAAGGACAGACATGGTATGTATTCACTTAAAAGTGGGTGTTAGCCATAAGGGATAACTGAGCTACAAACAGAGAAGCTAAGTAAGAAGAAGGGCTCGAAGGGGAGGGGTGCATTCATCTTCTCAAGAAGGGAATAGACATCACAGGTAGATGAGGTGGCAGGAACAGGAGGGATCAGGTAGGAGGAGAAGGGAGGGAGAGAGTACCAGGAGAGACAACAGGAACTGAGGGGCATTTTAGGGACAAGCTAGAAACCTAGTCTAATAGAAACTCCCATGAATCTAAGAGGTTGGCCTTACCTAAGATTCCTAATAGGAGATCCAGAGCCTGAACTGGCCATCTCCTGTATCCATGCAAGGCTTCCAATGCAGGGAGTCACAAAACCTCAAACTTATAATCTATTCTGCCTACAAGATATGTTGGGATAAAGGTGGCTCAGAGATTGTGGGAGTGGGTCCAGCTTATGACCCCTGCCACAAGAGGGAACCGCTACCCACACTGGCTGGAGGGCCAGCACACAGAGGCTGGACATGCCAGAGACCTAAGATAGACCAAACATGATGACCGGCCAAAAATTTTAATGAAATGATTTCAAATGATATTCTCCCATACTCATAGATTTGTGCCTAGCCCAACTGTCATGAGAAAGGCTATATCCAGTGATTGATGGAAACAGATGCAGGGAGGGACCCACAGGCAAACATGAGGCGGAAGTCAGAGAATCCTGCAGAAGACGGGGAGGAGGGATTATAGAAGTTCACTGGTGTTTTAATAGCTGAGAATATGGTTGACCCAGTGACCATGGCACCTGTATGAGAGGAGTTGAGATTGAACTCGGGTTCATCACTCCCAGGTTGGGTCTTGGATGTCCTGCTCAGAGTATGGCATCCTGAGCAGTCTCCTCCTTGGTGGTTCTCAGATGAGGTGAAATATTTGTTCCTTGCCTGGCTGTGGCTTAGGCAGTGCCAGCGGCAGAAACAATGTGTCTCTATGAGGGGAAAAGATACGAACTTCGTCATGAACTTGGGCATGGGCAGCATCCATTTCTGCACGGAGAGCTCCGGGATGGGTACCAGCATCTTTTAGTTCCAAGCACGGTTGAAATTCCACCAGATCCTGTGGTGTCCGCCCCAGCAGCCTGCACAGCTTCCTCTGTTTCCTTTGAATACTGATTATCTACCCTGACATTTAAAGCCCTGGAATAAGATGCTCCCACCTGGATATCACCCAGAAGATTTGAACTTGACAATCCCAGCTGCCTCCCTGCTCAGCCCTGTCACTTTACACTTCTCATCTTATTAATGAGGACACCATCTGCCCCCACTTGGAGATTAAATCCTTTTTGCTCCCCTCCCATTGCCAACTGCTAGCTCTCACCAGTCTAGGACATGCCCTCCTTAAGCCTTCTTCTCTTTCAGTCTACCCCTCTCTTGGGTTAGGACTTAGCTGTTTCCACCAGGTCTCCTCGCTGCCACGCCTGCCTTCCTTTGCTGAAGTGACCCCTCAGCTCTCAAATCCATCTGTGCTGTTCTGGCATCTCGGTTTTGATCATGGAAGTTTGTCTTCCTGGCAACCTTCAGGTTGGATCTCCAGGCTAAATTCAAAGCAAAGCCATGGCTGCCCCTCATTTTTGCCCAAGTCCTAGGCAGTGTATGCTTCTGGTTCCAACAGTACCATCACCATCTCACCTGAGGAGACCTCGTGGCCACCAGGGGTGCACCTGCTTCACCTCATGAATGAAGACTTTTCTGAGTCTCCCGAGTCCTCGTTGCTTTTTGGAGATTTATTTTGTCCCATCTCTGAACCAGTTTATGGTTATTTAATTAATAATTCATTCATCCATGCAGGAAACCACACCAAGCTAGACCCTTGGAAGGTGGCAAATATGGAGGTGAAGCTCCTCCCTCAAGAGGAGAGCTCTTGTCACAAAACGGGACAAAGTGTAAAAAGGGCACATCCTACCTTTCCGGTTTCCTTGGGACAGCGCAGGTTCTTTTGCTGATAACGTCCTGTTCTATCAAGATGGATACATTTCCCAGGGCTGATGAACAAAGGACCATTAATTGGTGGCTTAAAGCAACAGAAATGTTTTATGTCGTGGTTAGAAGATTGGAGGTCTGCAGTCCAGATAATGACAGAGCCATGTGGGACAGAAGCTGGTAGTTTGGGTGGGTGGTGGAGCCATAGCCTCCTGGCCTCATCTGCTCTTGGGAAAAGCATCCTAGCTGACTCCCTTTATGCACGCTGTGCCTTCCTATGGTCCCGGAGCCCATAGAGTAGAGATTTTGTATTGAGGAAAGTGACAGCCCTGAATCTGAGCACTTGAAATACACAGTATCATTCCATTATCCCTAGGGACATGAGTGATCACATGCCACCTACCTAGATGACAGATGACCCAGAGTGACTGACACTGACCCTTTCTCCCGTAGTGATTCCATGAGATATCTGTTCCTAAGTCCCTTCTTCCTAGTATAGTCACAGACACATTCTCTGTGTCCTACACCATGTCCTTACACTTGCTGAAATGAGTTTGTTTGTCTCTCTCCTCTCTTCTCTCTGCCATCGCTCAAGAGCTGCATCACCACCGAGCCTCATTGTTGAGGACCACGATGTGGGACTCCATGCGGGCCGTCTCCCGGCAACGGGTCTTCTGCAAGTCATCTTCCTTTGCAAGTTCTTGGACCTTGCATTGGAAGACTGCCATTGTTGAACTTACTGGACCACAGTGTGTAAACTATTGTAGTAAATTGTGCATGCAGCTGTGTATGTGCCTATGTATATGAATACGTGCATGAATATGTATATGTGTATGTGTAGGTATAGCAGTAGGTATATGTGTAAGTGTAGATGTATGCATATGTGAATGTGTGTGTCTGTATATGTGTCTGCATGTGTATGTGAGGGTGCATAAGTGTGTGTATGTGTGTATGTATGTGTGTATGTATGTGTGTATGTATGTGTGTGAATGTGTATGTATGTGTGTATGTATGTGTGTGAATGTGTATGTATGTGTGTATGTATGTGTGTGAATGTGTGTGTATGTATGTGTGTATGTATATTTGTGTATGTTTATGACTATATACCCAGCCTATTACTTTTTCTTTCTCTAGAGAATCCTGACTAATAGAACTAAAAGTCACCCAGATGCCTGGTGCTGTGTTTATGTCTATCATTTCTTATTTTCTCAGTATCTCCCTGCTAAGGCGTGGCATATTATCATTCTGTGTTTGTGATGAGGGTGTGGCCAATGCAGGAAGCACTAGCTTGGGAAGCATCATCATGAGGTGTGATATTCAAGGTTGCCAACACAAGCATGGAGACTGAACGTGAAGTGTGTCCGAGTCTACAGACAGGCCCAATCAGTGTTTCAGGAACTGTGAAGTTCAAGTGGTGAGGCATCTGGTTTAAAGGAGAAATGTCTCTCATAATCCCACATATACACCCACACACATGCACACAGGCACACACACACTCACACACACTCTCACACACATACACACATGCACACACGCACAACATGCATGCAGGCACACACACATACACACACATGCACAGGCATACACAACCTGCACTCAGGCACACACACACACACACACACACATGCATGCAGGCACACACACACACACACACACACACACACACACTTGAAAATATGATCCCCAGTTGGTAATGCTGTCTGGGGAGTCTTACAAGGTGTGGCCTGGCTGCGCCAAGTGTGTCACTGGGGGCTGGCTTTGAGAGTAAAATCCTCCCACCACTACAGTCCATTTTGCTCATTCATGTTTTCCACCTAAGATGTGAGCTCTCGGCTCCCTGCTGCTGTCTCCATGCTGTCGGCCATGATGGACTCTAACCTTCTTTATTGGTCTTGGCCATGGTGTCTATAATGGTGTCTAGAAATGTAATACTTGGGTCTTCTTCTTCCCAAACCAAGTCACTTGGCAGTGATGCTTCCTACACCGTGAAGGGTTGTTAATTTGGGAAAACCACTATGCCCTTCCTAATAGCAGCAATGCTCAAACTAGCTTTTTATATTCTCATCCAGAGTGGTAGCTCACCCTGAGCCCCTGCCTCCTCTCCCAGTCTTCCCAACCTGTAGGCCACGCTTGGATCTGAGACAGTCCTCTGGCCAACCCTCACCCCTCCCCGGCTTTAGCTCACCAACCATGTCTAGAAAGAGGGAGGATCCTCAAAAGTCATGTCTGAAATTTGACTTCAAATGCTAAAAATAAGATTGGTCAGAAGTATGCGTTCTTTGCTATATGGAAGTCGAGTAAGACTTTCAGTGGTAAATATTTGCAGCCTAGCAACAAGAGAGCTCCCAAATTGCTGGGACACTTGAGATATTTCTTCACAGGATGCTCTTGCTGCCATGGCATGGACTTCACTGACCAGGAGGGGACAGGAGATAGAGGGCATCTGACACTGAAGGTTTAATACGTGACAACAGGGACCATTGATATCACCACATCGAACCCTCAGGAGACGAGGCAAGCAAAGGTACATCTCCTATGCTAAGACTGTGAAGTACAAAGACTTGGTTCCAGGACTAAGGCCACAAAGTGGAGCTAGAATTGAACCCCCAGCTTAAAGTCTTAAACTTTTCCTGAAATCACATGGTTCTCTTTACATGGTTGTTTTTGTTGTTGGTTTTTGTTTGTTTGTTTGTTTTGTTTTGTTTGTTTTTGGATTACTTTGGGATACATTACAGAAGTGCTGGGAAAAATCATAACAAAAAGGTTTAGGGTCAATGAATGGATCACTAGCTACAGCATTATATTTTCTCATGGGCTGGAACTGGGTTTTGCAAGAGGAAACCCAAGTGAGAAGAAAACCCCATTTTGGAAAAATGTTGGTAATTTGATGCATGTAAACCTCCAATTTTAAGAGCCCCTGTCATATAAACAAATTCTGTCAAGTAGAGAGTTGTAAGTTGTTGTCTTAATACAGGCAAAGGCAGGCACAAAATAAAATGAGGCTTGTCGTTGGACGAGAAGAAGAAAGGGTAGGTAGGAACGAAGTTTAAGAAAGAGAAGGAGAATCCAGGGCTGGGGAAGAGGAGGGAAGATGAAGGAAGCCACAGATGATCCTCTCTGTGCGTCTCTGCATAGATACAGGCTGGTTTGAATATTTTAAAAGAGATGGATTTGTACAGGATGATTTGTCTTGTCTAGATGGACAAATTATATGGTATCAATTGGATCAGAGTTTATTGTATGGTGTTTTCTTTCACACGGTGACTCATTTGAGTTCAAGAGAAGGTACAGTGGTGTGACACACCAAGCCTGCAACAGAATTGGGATCTGTGGGCCTGGTGCAAGCCACTGAGAGAATTGTGAGAGGGTAGCCACCACCGAGTCCAGCACATGGCTGTAGGGAATGTGAGAGGAGTTTCCGGCTAGCTAAAAATGCAGCTGGGAGGGTGGGGGCTGACCAGAGGGTGGCCTCCAATGACATAAATATGTGTTAGTTCTATATGGCCCACTGGTGCTGGAACTAATGTGGGATAGTCTGCCGCTGAGATGAATTAATGTTAGATTTATATGACTCTCTGGTGCCAGAACTAACATCACGGAGCAGCATGGAGAAGTGCTATGCTAGAACAGCTTGCACACCACCCAGGACAGAGAGTACATGGGGGCAGTGTGGAGTGGTGACATGCAGGAACCAGTTGCCATTCTTTTTAATATTCACCGCAGCAGAGAGTAGTTTAAAGACAAGACTGAAGAAGAGTTGGCATTGACTGACAGCTCACCATGACAAACATTGTGTGAGACGCTTGGGGTCTAGGCATTGCTGTGTGCTATGGTCCTTTAGAGATCAAAGTCTCCCCACTGTGTGGATGGGGAAATTTAGGCACCTGTCATGTGTCTCTCTATACCCAGAACAGAAATTTAGAGTAGTCTTCTAGTGTCTAAAGCTAGGCTCATAGCCACTAAAGTCTCCTTCTCCTCCCCCTCCTCCTCCCACTCTCTTTGTGTACAAGCAAATGCATGAGTGTGCATGATCACGTGGGTTGGTGAGTGTACATGTATGTTCATGCACGTGTGTTGCCCAGAGGACAACCTTCTCAGGCACCAGTAAGGGAGCTGAACTCTTGTAGAACACCCAGTGAACTCTGGGGATCTACCTATCTTGTCTCCACCGCCCCAGAGCTTGACTACAAGTCTTTGCCACCACATCCTCCCCTGGCTCAGTTCTATGCCTCCGACACAGATCTAAATAGGGTGTGCTTAAACAGGGCCCTGAGTGCTCTCAAAGGTACTTGCTTTGTGAAGCAGTGCAGTATACCCATATCTATGGAAAGTAACTGTGGCCATTTTTTTTTTTTAGTACAGAGAAAGAAGTTTGAAATGCGCCAACATCTTCAGAACCTACTTGTGAAGTTATTAGATGGCCTCATAGTTTTTTTCATATTTATTAGCATAATTTCAGATGGGATGTCTACTTTTCTATTGCTGGATTTGTGTTTGTATCTTGCTTTTGGAATCTCTCAGTAAACTCATTAATATAATCATAGGACAATTAAAAAAGTCTATGCAGCATCACTTACTTCTATGCACATGGTTGAGGTAAGGAGCTGACCTTTGACCTGCACATAGAACAAGCTATTCTAATATAGTCTGTTGAAGAGCAATGGTGGACTTTTCTTAGATTCCTAGATACCCCAGCAGCTAACTTTTGACTCAATTATACCTCATCTATTTTTTTTTATTCTCTTCCTGACATGCCATGAGTTTTTTTTTTTTTTTTTTTTTGGAAACATGAATATAAAATCCCCCAGAAACATTTAGAGGGAGTTATCAGACCTAAGTAAGGATCTAAAAATACAAAACCTTAAAATTTAGTTAACTGTGCTTTGGTGAGGATGGATAGATTCTACATGATTTTTATAAAAATTCTATGGGCCTTTGTCTCGATTTTAAAATTATCAGAAAGAGGAAAGGTTCTTGGCAGGTTTGAGGGTATAAATAAAACCTGATTGATGTCACTGGAAATTGGGGCCACCCAGGGAAGGACTCAGGAATCACTCATGGGTGCTGCTCCTCCTCTTCAAAACACCCCTTCTTGCACACTCTGATAAAAGGTCATCCAGGTCCTTAAAATCAGAGGCTGCTTATTTTTATCTGTAGAGGAATAACTGGAGTAGCAAGAAGACACAGAGTATGAAGAAAGCCCAAGGGGCTTTATAACAACTTAAGGGGTGGGGAGAAGCAAACCGCAGGATTCTTAAGCTGGTGGGAATGGAACGCAAGGTCACCAGGTAGAGGAGATCCTTGGGACCAAGCAAAGAAGACAGCAGTGATGGCCACAACAATGCCACCAAGATCAGCTATCCATAACTCCTCTAAGCCACACGCTAGGTTGGTGTTTCTTGTTCACTTCTTCTCTTTCTGTTGTGACTGTTGTTTTGTTTCTTTATTTGTTTCATGAGGCAATGTCTCAGCATCTAGCATGGCTGGCTTCGAACTTCCAGTGCTGCTCCTGCCTTTGCTTCTCATGTGTTCAGACCACGAGTGTGAACCTCCATGTCCCACACTCATATGCTCTATATTTTACAGTGCAGATAAGAAAGAGCGCTGGAAGGTCCTCTGTAATTAGCATCAGTGACATGCACCATGGTCATCGTCTATTTGACACACCTGTAGAGGAGAAATCCAAACTGAGGCATTGCCTTCCTTGGATTGGCCCTTGCATGTGTCTATGGGGGAATTTCCATAATTGCTACTTGAAGTAAGGCCCAGTCCACTGTTGGTGGTACCATCCCTAGGCAGGTGGGTCTGTGTTGTTTGAGAAAGGTAACTGAGCAAGCCAGAGGAAGTAATCCAGTAAGCAAGGTTCTTTAATGGTTTCTATATAACTGTTATCCATAAGTCAAATAAACCTTTTCTTCAAAAAATTGCTTTTGGTCATAGTATTTGATATAGTCTCCAGATGAAAGCAAATTTGGACAGTCACCCAGGGTCTTATAGCCAGCATTATGAATGGCAGTAAGACTCTGCTATGTTTTGCACGTAAAGTACTTCCTACAGGCTCATGTGCTTAAACACTTGGTTCTCCACTGGAGGCGTTGTTGGTGGAACTTATGAAACCTTTGCGAGGTGAGACTTACTGGAAGAAGGAAGTGAGACACTAGGGGTAGATGGTGGCCTTTGAGGTTGCATAGTTCACTTTATTTCCTGTCTGCTTCTTTAGTATGAATACAGTATGACTAGCCAGTCCTTTGATCTGGCCACACTGCAACCCCACCCCGTGTCTTCCCTGCTGTGATGGACTATATCTTTCTGGGACTGTATGCCAAAATGCACTTTCCCCCTTAGGTTGTTTTTCTTATCAGGATATTTTATCACAGCAAGAGTAGAGTGATTAAGATATTCTCGGTGTTCAAAATAAGGATATTTTACATGGACTGTTAGCTGGATACTTCATTCTCTCTCTCTCTCTCTCTCTCTCTCTTTGTGTATGTGGGGTGTGTGTGTGTGTGTGTGTGTGTCTGTGTGTGTGTGTGTGTGTGTGTGTCTGTGTGTGTGTGTGTGTGTGTGTGAAAGAGAGAGGGGTGTATGTGGCAGGATCCAGTAGACTTCTGTTGGGTTTTACCAGAAGAAGAGAAAGATCAAACAGAAAGCAAATAGAGCATTTTTGAGGTCCCGAGACTAGTCCTTAGGGAATGAGGACATTTTGTTTCCAATGTCCCAGACAACCTCCTACTGCTTCCTGTCTGTTTCTTGATGACGTTGCATCGTCTTTTTATGCAGTTGAGCTAGCGAAGCCCGGGCACATTTTCTAGACACATAGCAGCTCTGCCTCCTTTTAGCTGCTAAGGATTCAAGCAAGTTTCTCGACTTCTCTGATTTCTTCGTCAGGGACGCAGAGCATGTGAGGCCTCCCTCAAGAGCTGCCCTGGAGAATAATGGCATGGTGTGTGGGAAATGCCTGGCGGCCAGCAGGCACCTCACACCATATGACACTCATTCTTCCTTGTGGTAGGTCAGCCCTATTTACTGTTTCCTGGTGCCTGAGAGGCCACGTTTTCCCACGTAGATCGGATGACCCCTTGAGATAATTATAAGGTTCCCGTATTGGATGTGTGCTTTAAACAACCTCTCAACACTTGTCCCCTTGGCTATGACAGACGTGAGTCACACAAGAGCCACGAAATATGGAGAGAATACAGGGACGTCAGGCATCCCTGGGGACTAAGAACCACCTGAGCACACACATCTTCCCACCTAGATTCCCAGGCAGAACAGAAAAACAGAACAGACACTCACATGGCAGCCACAAGAGGGTGTGCTTCGTCCCCTGATCCTACACCCGAACAAGAGAAAGTAGGGGGTAGCTAGAAAGAGATCTGCCTCATGATGACTCCCAGGACTGGAGGACAGCCTGTGAAATGCTTACCAGTGTCTAGATACTAGGGCATGAAGAGGTAAATGAGAAAGTGTATAGGGTTATCATGGTCAGCAATGAGGTGTTGAGGGTCCAGACTCTCAAATGTTTTTCTCAAGCTTCATAGTCAGACTTCCCACCATAAGGTCACACTATCCCCACTCATTCAGCCTGATAAGAGAACCACATGCGTAACTCTGTTCATTCACATGGTGTGAGGACCCCTGCCCCATGGCAAGAAGTTACATGTTCCACCAGTGTCACTTGAATTCTATTAAATAGCAACAGGTACTCATGTTTCTTACGTGATGCTCAAGTTTGCTTTTCTGTTTCTCTCTCTCTCTCTCTCTCTCTCTCTCTCTCTCTCTCTCTCTCTGTGTGTGTGTGTGTGTGTGTGTGTGTGTGTGTGACAAAAAAGCACCCTGAGAAGGTAAGCATTTATTTTAGCTTACACTTCTAGGTCACAGTTCATTTCTGGGGAAAATCAGAACAATGATTCAAGGCCAGAACTTAAGACAGGGGCTAAAGCAGAGCCTATGGAGAAATGCTGCTTACAGATTAGTTTCCAGGCCTTCTATCATACACTTTTAACTACTTTTTTTTATGTGATTGTGATTGCCTGCCTAGGGAATGATGCCACTCACAGTGGGCTGGACCCTTTTACATCAGTCAACAGACAAGACTTTCTTTTAGGTTATGGGCGTAGGCCAATCTAGACTGAGCACCTTCCCAATTGAAACTCCCTCAAATACCTGTGGGCTGCGTCAACTTGATAGTGAAGTTAACAAGAACAGGGCCTTGTAATATTCCCAGGTTGGAAACCGAGAAGAATGTCCTTATGTGTTCATGTGACCACCACCTAATGCTTGCTACAAGTCTTCCAGCCAGGAAGACATTGCAACCTTATGAGTTTTTAAAATCACATGGTCAAAATGTTAAAACACAGGCTGAGAATGAAATTTTTACCCCATATAGCTGACCACTTGGAAGAGCTAAAATGATTCCACCTTTATGTGATGAACAGGAGGACAACCAAAACTCTAGGCTCATGTAACTTTGATAGCTTTGTATTACCTTTGTGGTGGTGGCCAAATCCCTCAGCCATTCCACAGAACAGGAGGAGAAGACTGTTGAGGAGGTTCAAGGGACATCATATACACAATGTCACAGGTCTGAGGTATAAAGAATTATGACAAAGGACAACACTGTGGCTTGTATCTCAGTTGCAGGACAATGAGTCAAATGAATGAATGAATCAATCAATCAATCCATGAATGAATCAATGAATCAATGAATCAATGAATCAATGAATCAATGAATCAATGAATCAATGAAAACAACCACAAAGTTCAGGTATAAAAGTTTAGCCTAGTGTTTTGCATAAGGTAAAACTGCTTATTCCTCTACAAGCCAACCTGTCCCCTCTGGGCAGAACTGCAGATGACAACTTCAGAATCCCAAAAACCCATATTTCAAGGTAGTGCCTACATCTGGGCTTTGGCTTGCATGTGTTTGTCTTTATATATTCAAAAGAATTCCCTTTTCCTTGTAGAATAGCTTCCTGGAATCATTCTGCTGTTGATTTGAACTGGCCCAGCTGCCTTCTGAGCAATAGGACTTGGTATTGAATAACCACCTTCTCCTTTTGGCTTTCCTGGAAACAAAGATGAATCTTACAGGTCTAAACCTTATACCAGCAGGACCACCCATCCCTCCTTCAAAAATCTGCAAATTGCCTTTTCCTGACAAGCCCAAATGACTGCCTCTTTGGTCTTGTAACTAACATTTCTTCTGAGTTCATTAATCTCAGAGTTAGTCATTTAATTTTGCCTTTGAATCTCAGCTTCCACTGTGGGCTTTCAGAATTATTTCTTGGGGAAGAACTTAACCTAGAAATTGATACCCAAGGATGCGTCCATCAAGGGTGAGTCCATCCTTAGACAAAGTCCCATGGATTACCTCCAAGTTCCATGTGACTTCACAAGGCTGTTGTTTTCTCAGTGACATCTCTTTCTTAGCATGACTTAAGAATGTTAATTGTTTCTCAGCAGTGTGTAGTGTGCATGAGGGCCCCCATTGTCAGAGAGTCAGACCTCCAAAATCTCAGGCTGCTAAAAACTGTCTTGCCAAGATCTGGAAACTCTCCATTGGCCAACCATCCATTTGTGCATAGGAAGCTGATATTTATATCAGGACCCATTTTCATACAGTGTTATTTATGGAGCCTCTCTCCGTTGTGAGGACAGCAAGTTCCTGAGTAATTAGAATCCCATCCTCGCTGGAGAGCTGAGGGTACTTTCTAGCTATCACCACCTTCTAATGGGTTCACAGTGGTACTGTCTCTGCTTCCATAAATAACATGCTCCATGGAAATAGAGAGTCATTAAAGTGGGGCGGCACCTAGGCATTGCTTCATAACCACCAGGGCAGTGCTCAGTCGGGAGGAAGCATGCTAATACACAGATTGTACTCTGTATTACAAAACACAAACTGACTTGTACTGTATATACATCATAGTAACCCTGGCTGGGGTAGGGCAGGATGGCCTTAGTTTGGACCTCTGGAAGCCCATGGATCTTGAGCAAAACTGCAGATCTGATTTGCAGGTCTAGGAAGCCCTGTTTGAGCCATGGCTTTCTCCTCTAGACCATGGAGGTGATAGTGGATGTTTGATTAACGCACTAAGATTTGCAAATGAGATGAATTAGGTTGGGAGGAAGCAAGAAGGAACCGTATTCATTTGCATATTTTCTTGGCTCCATTACATCAGACCTTCCTTCTCCATCCTTCTATGAATCCTTGGAATATCTCCTCTGACTTTATGAAGTTTCCCCTCCTAGTTAGAATCCACTTACTTCTCTAGCTTGGGCTACACCAGCTGAATTGACAGACATACAGTGAGACCATGAGCCCTTTATTCACTAAATTCTTTCTTCTTCTTTTCTCTCTCCTTGGGGAGTGTTCAGCTCTTCTGAGACGACAGCTACATTAGACTGTACACAGAGAGGATAATCTCCATAACACCATTTAAACTTAGCAGAATCCCAGTGAGACATTGATGTCCATTTTCTGGATATGATTTAACATTTCTCAGTGCTTAAAATTTATCCCTTTGTGAGGCATGGGGAAGATGGAAACATCTAACTTCGATATTCGAATGCGGGGCCTCCAGAAAGCGATATGTATCTGAGAAAGTCAACACAGGCTAAGAAAATGTCTCAGCCTATAGCGTTTACTTTGAAGGCACAATGATGCAAGTTCTTCAGACTCTACATAAATTGCTGGTAAACTAATGTGCATTGTATTCGATTGAGCTGGTCTGGGCTCTTCTTGGAATGGGGAACCTTGGCTGAGCTGTCAGGACTCATATGAGCTCATTAGCCTGGTAAAATTGCAGGCAGACATTGGTATTTGAATGTGGTCTCGGCAGTTTGGGGTTTCCAAACCATACCCAATGTGCTTTTCTGATCATGAATTCAAACCGTTTAAGTACTAACTTTGACAAGTTACTTGGGCTTGAATCTTTTTACCTCTCTGGTCTACCTGCTCAGCCTACTACTCAATAGCCAATTCTTTCTGCATTTATCTCGTTTTGTTTTGGCTCCAGCATCGCTGGCTCAGCTCGGCATTCACCCTACCTCAGATGTACTATTAGGTATTAGTGTTTTCCTTTCCTGGTGAGACTTCAAGGTGTCCTCCCCTTCCTCAGCCTGTACTAACCGTCTTTAACCGCTTCCACACATAGCGTGCTTTCCCAAGCAGTTGTCCTCAAATCATCTTCTCTTGTCCCTCATGATCTGACCTTATGAATTGTCATCTTATTTATTATTAATCTAGACCAATGACCTGATGTGATAGAAAGGTAGTGAGACATATGTGCCCATCCCTTCAACTATCTTAAAGTATAAAAACAACAACAACAACAACAACAACAACAACAAAAATGAAACAACAACAAAAGCAAAGAGAACTCTATGCAGGCTCAGTGTGTCATCCATCCCAAGGCACAGCCCTGTTCACATCACACATCCCTGCTACCCCCCAGCCTCAGCCAGGCCACTTGATTAAAGGGGCTTGTCCTGTTTTAAAGATCTACAGCTTTCGGCTCCCCTTCATGTTCCCGAAGAGCAGGCAAGACCAATTTGAGATGCTTGGGTCTGATTGATGCGGGTATGGTTAACACTGGATGAGGGCATCCCCCAGCCCCTTCCTCTCTTTTCCCTCCAGGCAGCTTTTATGTCTGTGGGCTTTCATCCCATTATTGGTACCACCTGGAGCCGGGCCCGTTCTCCAGCAGCCACTAGAGGGAATGGAGAACTTCAGCGAGCCATTTTCTGTGAGCCTGGGCTCACATGCTTCTGGACTGTGCCTCTTCCTTTGCCCCGTTCACTTGGAAAGGCAATCTCAGCCTGCTTGTGAAGCTCAGGGGAGTACGATCTCTTTTTGAGTTCTTAGCCTTGCTGGATTAGGTTGGTATTTTCATAAATGGAAGAGTTGAAGACAAAGGCAAGTTGCAGATCCCAGAGACCTGGTGTCCTGTGACAGCACCAGATCTGCACATATTCTCTGTTCCACCATAAAGGAGCCTGCATTCTTCTTTGCCCAACATAGCATCCAGATAGTTTTATATATGGTATGATCTTCTACTTGGAAGGTACATGTTCATATTCCATCGATCAACTCTGTCTTTCTCTAAAGGTTATGGTTGCCCAGGGCATTGATCTCTCTCAGCCACTGACATATAGTGTCCTAGTACCAAGCTAATGCCACAGTGGGTACTGATGGTGCTCTTAGCATGTCCTGCTGTCTATATAAGAGAGGGGAGGTTCTAAGTAAATGCAGGTAACACATTGGGCAGCAAGGGGAATGGCAAGAAGGAAGATGGGAGGAAGAGAACTTCAGGTACTCAGGTAATGGTGACTTTCCTAGGAGCATGGCACCAAAGAAGATTTATCAGGGTGAACTGAAAGCAGAGGGAGATGGAGTGAAACTCTTCTAAGAGGGAAAGGCCCATGCAAAAAAAAAAAAACTTAGAGAGATAAAGAGATGAAGGAAGTTTGAGAGAGGGTATTGGTGAGCTTTGGCTGTGTAACAGAGCACTCTGGTCCTTGATGACTCAAAACAAGAATCATTTATTTAGTTCCTAGTTCTGTAAATCACCAGACCACAGGCCAGGGGATTCAAAGTCTACTTTGGGAGTGTTACAGTTGCAGGGGAGTCATTATAGAGAATTATGGTCTTTTTTTTTTTTTTTTTTTTTTGCTTGCAACACTTCTTGGTGACATTGCAAAAGTGAGCACTGTGAGAGGGTTTCTAGGGTACCTTTAAGTTTGGGTTCCCTCAGGAGATAGGTAATGTATTTGCATATTTAATAAGAGGAGTTAGAGACATCAAAAGTCATTTTCATAGGATTTAGAAGATTTTCTTTGTGAAGCTTTCTTCTTGGTAAGAGAAAGACAAAGAGTTCCTGGCACTGGGTCCTCTGACATTTTCAGCTTCCAGATTTCAGGCTTCAGGGCACTAACCTTCAGGCTGTAATAATGTGAACACGTGGAATAAATGGAGAACGTGCCCATAGGTGTTTGTCTACAGGATTGACAGTCAGGTCTCTTCTTTGATGTCCTACCATGTGACAAAAGTGTCTTTGCTGGTTGGACGCATTACATACTTCTTACTGTCCCTATTACAGAAGATACTCAGGGCTTAGGAACCACAAAGCCATGATTTATAGTCTGGAACTTAGAAGGGCCAATAGAAGTACCAGTAGCATGGCAGTGTTCCTGGGGGCTGAACATGGAGTGAGGAATCTGCTTCCTTCCTTCCTCCCTCCCTCCCTTCCTTCCTTCCTTTTTCTTTTTCTCCCTTTCTTTCTTTCTTTCTTTCTTTCTTCCTTCCTTCCTTCCTTTCTTCCTTCCTTCTTTCCTTTCTTCTCGCTCTCTCTCCCTTCCTTTCTTCCTCCCTCCTTCCCTCTCCCCTCTCTTTTTTTCATAGATGTGGTCAGCATTTCCAGGCTTGCAGCCCCAATAGATGTTAGTCTAGCCTCAGTATGCAGTGACCCAAGGATGATGTTGAAGCACTTAATTGCTCTTACCCCAAGAAAGCAGCTTTGTAGGTGACTCTGCGCAGAGAGGCTCTCTCTCCTACCCTCTTGGCAAGGACTCTGCCACACCCCATCTAATCACCTCTACTTCTGTCTTCTCTTTCTGGTAAATTTCTTCACAGCCCACACATCACTGGCTTGTCAATGTCCCTGGCACCATAGCCCCCTCTCTGCCTGTAAAGTACATCATTTCATCCCCCACGTGTCCATCACATTTCCTGTGTGTCTCAGACACTCCTGCCCCCAACATAAGACCATCTTAGTGAGTATATCAGGTCCTTTCGGATCTTTGCCCTTCTCAAAGTCCTGACTTTTATTTAAAAGGCATGTGACTCATGATTGGCCAAAGGAGAGAATAAACGATCGTTGCATGCTAAGCTTTCAATGTGACACTTCCGCAAGACTTAGGAACCATCACAGTAGAGAGTGGACAGATGGTGAGATCTAGAGGTTGACGGGGCACACTGTAAACAGTGCCTTCTGGATGTGACAGGCCATTGCACCCGCAAACTCATTGCGGCTGTGGTTGCCTACAAAGGATCTAGCCATCAACAGTCAAGCATGAGTGGTGAGTAGCTCATGAGATCATGTCTGGTCCCCAGCTGAAGCTGATGACTACTAATGGTCGGTAGAGGAACCTGATTCCTTCAGAGATGGGTTCTCTGGTAGGTTCTCCATGCTCCAGGAAATGGCTTTACACCCAAGCACATGCAGACAGCACACACTGGACTCAGTGGGGGCATGTATAAACAAAGAAGACATTTATTTTAGAAGAAGAGGTAAATGAGGAGGGGTCCAGAGGGAGACAGAGCTTAAGAGTGGGGAGTGGCGATGGTCTATATTGTGTATATACATGAATTTATAAAAGATAAATAATGTGGATTTTTTAAAAAGATCTAAAATTTTATTTCCTTAATATCAAGTATCATATTATTATGTCACTGGGATGTGTATCTTTCTGAGTTGTTGCTACACCAAACAAGATAAGACAGGAAGGTCCAGAATTTATTCCAAAAGGACGTGGCCTGGAATCCTCTGCTAGGAAGATAATAGTATTCAGAACATGTTTGTTGCATTGAGAAGAGCTGTGGAGCCTCTAGCCATAAGGAGACTCCCATGTACCTAAAGGATCTGTTAGAACACAGCTGGACCCTTTCAGCAAACATTGGCCATGAAAATGTTGTTGCGTTCGTCTCCAGCCCTTGTTCCTGTATCTCTACTGTGCTTAAGGACCACCCCAGGCCTCCCAGGTCAGCCCTGCCTGTGAAGGCAGCCTGTCACTATTGCCCACTCGCCTTGCATACCCTTCTGATTTGTGGGAATCCTCTGCTATGGCACAGAGAGTTGTGGGCATCCTCCCACCCAGGCTTTGGGAGTAAGGATTCGAATCTCCTCAGCTCTTTTACTGTTGCTTTGAGTTCCGTCTACATGATAGCTGTTCTCTGATGAGTCGTCTTTGTCTTTCTCAGGATTTCTCGAATGCCATGAAAAGAATTATGGTAGAAAAAATAACTCACAGTCACTTTCAAACTGAAAAAGTTAGTTGAGCATAAGCACAGTATCCAGTGAGAATCGGTGACAGTTAAGATCCCTGAGAGGATGTCCTAGACCTACAGGAAAAGATACCTCGATACCATGCTCAAACACTCCTCCCTCTTACACCATTTTCTGCTTCATTTAAAAACAAATGTCAAATGTTGTGGTTGACATCACAGGCCATCAGTATCACAAGAGTGTAGAAACACAGATGTAGTCTGAGCCAAGAACCCATGCCCAGCACACGGTAAGTCGGAGGTTTCATGACTGTTATTCTGAAGGGCAAACACAGTATCTATGCACATCCCTTTCATGGTTGCGGTCCAGGAGGGGCTTGCTTAGGCAGACCAAGTGGTCAGGATGGATAGTGAAGGGAGGTGATCCATTTGACGGGAGTGGGAGGTTAGTGTGCTCTGTCATGCTCAGTCATGCTGAAGAACTGAGAGGCCAGCTTGTTGTGCCCATTGCTTGCAGAGCTGTGGGTCCCGTTTATGCAATGTCTTCTCAATAGGACAGACACTACATCTGTTCTACACGTAGAGACTCTGATCAGGGGAATTGGTGAGAGCTTTCAATAAAGTGCTTGCTATGCAAGCACACAAACCTAGATTCTGTCCCCAGAACCCACATGAAAAGCCAGGCATGGTGGCACATGCATGTAATATCTGTGCTGGTGATGGCAGGTGGGTCTCTGGTGGTCACAAACTCCAGGCTAGTGAGATACCGTGTGCCAAAAATCTAATGTGGAAAATGCCAATAAATAAGAACTGAAGTGTACATACCCATACACATATGCTTACTTATATACACACATGTGAGCATGTACACCCACACACAAAGATTCTGTCCACTACCATGAGCTCAATGGGCCCCATTACTCTATGGTAGTCTGTTCCCAACTTGGTATTATATTGGATACTCAGATTCAGGACCCCAATTTTTCTGAAAAATTGGGACTCCCCCAAATGTATAGAAACAAAAACTTGCTTGAGGTAGAGAAAAGCAGGTAAAAACAGGATAGAGGGCCAGTCAGCCACATGTAGGCCTGGCCATGACCAGTTAAGTTGTGTATGGGAATAGGAAGATGTTAGTGAATAATCCAGAATCCATGAGCTGTCTACAAGCTAAAGTTTCCCACCAGGATGCTAAAAGACTGCCCAGGGAAAGACTGCCTTTCACCCTCTAGGGAGCCCTTGGTTCTATCCAAGGGCTCACAACAGAGCCAACATCAGAGGATAGTGGTCATTCTGCTCTATCATGATTGGCTGGGAGTGAAGGGGGAAGATAGTGGAGACCTCTTGGGCAAGTGTGAGGTTCTGGGTGGAAGAGTAGTCATACAGCCTTGAGTTTGAGGCAACAAAATTATTCTGTTCATCCTCTGTTAAGTGATTACATAAAAAGTAAGAGAAGGAATCATGGCAGAGGCTTGAAAAAGAGGCCACAAGCAAGTCAGAGGAGCGGGGTGGAGATCAGGTGAAGGCGAGGGTGTGGGAACCCATAAAGTCGGAGCACCGGGGGTCCCAGGTTGCAGGTTACTAATGCTGGAATGTTAATGTAGGAATGTCAAGGATGCTGGGGAATGTCACTTCCTCCTGCACACATCTGACACAGGTACTCAAGTCCTCATGGGAGCTGCTCAGCCTCTGGGTGAGCCCCAGGCACGACTTTTCCTATGCTTACCCTGCACAGAGAAGAGGCTGGTCTGAATTACTCCTGAGAAGGCGGTGACAAACAGGACGATCTGCTTGGCGTTTGGCCACTGTAGTTTCAAGTCTGTGGCTTTGCCTCTCTGCCCATTTCTTTGCCATGTCATTCTGTGGTCAGTTCATAGTGTCGCTGATGTTCGTTGAGATGCTCCTGCCCAAAGCGCTCCCCTGCCTTGCTTGACTGAACCACACAGCGGAGCCACAAGCTGAGAGAGGGCAGGGAGCAAACACAGGCAACCCATTAACGCGAGGCTCACTCTTTAGCTTGTAACTCTGACCTGCCACTGTGAGCATGAAGCTCAGCTGAGGGCAAAGACTTGCTGTGTGACCTCTCACACCCCAAATACAGGATCAAGTGCTGTGGAGAAGGTGAGCGAGGGCTCCCCATTAGAGCAAACACCAATGAACATAATGGAGTGTGCTAACCACAGTGACCATTTGGACCACAGTGACTGAAGTGCATTTGTTCTCTGAGGGTAAAGGAAGCACAGATCCTCAGGGATGAGACCACTGTTGTGAACATGGCTTTTCTTACCGACAAAGTGTATATTAATAAATCTGCCCCCAAAACACGATGCAGCTATGAGTTTACAAAGTTTTGCAGATCTGCTGTCACTAGGGAAGAAGGTATATGTGAATATATGATGTGTGGATACTTGTATAATTTGTGCATATGTGTTGCGGGCAGCTGTATGTTTCTGTGCATATGTGTTTGTGCGTGTGCAGTGGGTGTATGCATGTGGTTTGTGTGTGGTGTGTGTGTATGTGTGTATTTGTTTGATGTGAATATGTGGTGTGTATGTATGGTGTATGTATTTGTGTATGGTGTGAGGTGTATATGTGTGTGGTGTGTATATGTATGTGTTTGTATATAGTGTGGTATGTATATGTGTGGTATAGTATTTGTATGTATGTGTAGTTTGGTGTGTGTATGGTATATATGTATTTGTGTGCAGTATGATGTGTGTGTTGTGTGGTTTGTGATATTTAGTGTGTGAGATGTGTATGCGTGCGTGTGTGTGTGTGTGTGTGTGTGTGTGTGTGGTTTATATATGTATGTAGTTTGGTGTGTGTGTGGCATATGATGTTATGTATGCATGTGTGTGTGTGTCTGTGTATTGTATCTGTGGATAAACTCAGACACCTTTGTGATTCCTCAAGGCCAGTGTTACCAGCATTTTGATTCCTTTGCCTTGGGTCTTTATTGTTACTGGATTGTCCCCGCAGTGGGAATGTCTCAGTCTATCTTGGCTATGTTATTGGTTTAGACTTGGCCATCTGACTCCAAATAAGTCAGTTGAAGTTTGATGTAGGAGTGTTGAGGACAGAAACTTAGAAATAGGTCTATACTTTGTTGCAGAAGGCTAGATGAAAACAGGATATGTGGAGATTGAGGCTGGAATGGTGACTGCTGTGCTTTCATTTAGAAGAAAGGAGAGAGAGAGAGAGAGAGAGAGAGAGAGAGAGAGAGAGAGAGAGAGAGAACGCTGAGTTGGCAACAGATAGAGAGCCTCCTAAGTGAGGCCTCTCTTCCCAGCTATTGATGGCATCCACTACTCCTTCTTTTAAGCCCTGGACTCCCTACTCTTGGTATTTATGGTAAATACATTTTCCTCCATCCACTTGAGTTGGTTGAGCAGAGCTGATTCACCGGTCATGACTCCAATCCCACAAGCGTTCACTGTGACTGGTTTGAATGTAGTCCCCAAGGCTGGGTGCTGAAAGACAAATGTCTTGAATCATGCTCCCAGAGTTTCCCAGTCTAGAGAAGCTGCCACTGTCACTGAGACCTTGAGGAAGAAGTAGGTAAACAGAGGAACTCAGGTTTGGGATCTCTTTGTAGAGAAAGCCAGCTTCTGCTGGCCGTGCAGGCACACATGTATGGGATGGCATTACTTAGTCTGGAGAACAGACGTGAGTTGGCTGTTGGGTGACAGGATGGATTAGAAACAGATCATAGGTGAAGTAGAGGTTGGAAGGGTAAATTCTGATAGCAGGGGAACCCCATTGGCCAGTACAAAGAGTACGGTCTTGACCCTAATGAAAGATGCTATGTAGGCACACTATAGAAGTTGACAGTGTTATTCCCTGAGAACACCACAGCAGGTAACTCTGCAGAGAAGGGATTCCAGAGAAAAGCAGGAGATTCTACACTTCTTAGTCTCCCAACTGTGTTTATAAAGATCCTTGAAATTCCAAAAACAAATAAACAAACAAACAAACATGCTTTGTCCTCTCTCCTGCATTTGAATTAATTTTCAAAAATATTCAAGGTAAAAAAAACCCTCATACTTTCTAAACATATACAAACAGGAAGAATATACTGGATATAAAAATTCAAACAAGTTGATATAGCAATAAAAAGTGAGAGTAGTTAAACGCCTAGGTAACCAGCTAACTGGGTCTGTGCCAGAGATTCTGTGTGAGACATATACAAAGCAACAGACAGATTATGGGGATGAGAGGACAGTGGACAGGGATGTCTGGACACATCTCACATCTACCATGCACTCAGTGACTTTCCATGTGCTGCACAAAGCATTTTACTGATTTCTTCACAGATTGTCGTAAAGATTTTGTGCAACAACTCTAAGTGTCAGAAACAGGATTTGTGCTCAAATGTGAATTATTTGTTTCTGATAATTAAGACAGAGCTCGGTGATGGTAGATTCGTAGATACAGCAAAGGGATGATGTAAATATATTCAGGGCTTGTGTCTGTTGTGGTTTGAATGTGAGGTATCTCCATAGCCTTGTGTGATTGAACACTTGGTCCCTAGCTGTTGGTGCCATTTGGGAAGTTTGTGAAATACCTCTTCTGAAGCAGAGCCCTCTTGGAGAAAGTGAGTCAGGAGGGTGTTTCCTCTCTGCTTTCTGAGTAGGGGTGCAGTGTGACCAGCCACCCTCCTGCTCCTTGCAGCATGCTTTCCTTGCCAGGATGAAGTAGATCCCTCTGGAATTGTGAGCTAAAGTGCATCCTTTCTCCCTGAAGTTGTTCTAATTCCATATTTTGTACAAGTGATAAACAAAGACAGTCTCTAGGCCTTACTCTGATGCAATTCATTGTCAATACATCTTTTTCATCTCTTTCATTGCAAAGCCTGTTGTGTTTTATATATTCTAAAGAAACAGTTCTGAGCTAAATCAGGTCACCAGGAAAACCAAGGAGAAACAATGTGGGCGGTGACTCTTTCTGTGAGACCCTTTGTCTAAATGTGGAATCATTTACTGGCTATTCTAAATACACAGACGAATTTGATAAAATAGTTTGCATTTGAATTGAAATTTGTATTGTAAAACATTTGAAGAAATATGAGTTTTAAAGCTTACTTGTTACTATTTTAGCTATTTTCTTTCTCATTTTGGTTAAGTGCAGTCATTTCCCAGAACGTTATGAACAGATACAAATACATAATGTGCACACTTTCATGACTTATACTTTCATTCTTATTATCTAACAACTATTTTAAATTTCTATTTGACTTTTTGTAAGTGTTTTAAATGTCTACTTATTGTGCTTTCATATTGCTGATAAATAATTTACTCAACCAGTGCTCAGGATTGGGCACTTCTGTGACTTCAGAATGACAATGAATTTGAGCAGAAATGCCTTAATGTCATTAATAATACAAAGGGGAAAATCCAAGCAGGATGGCAGCTAAGACCACCCTGTGATCATCTCCCTACAGAAACATCACTTTGAACCGTTACCCACACATCAAAAACCTTCACATTAGTAAGGCAAATCAGATGAGAGGCTGTGCTACCCAATTTGGCATAAAAGTAATCAAAAGGGGAATTCTGAAGAAGAACTGAGAGAGTAGCAGTTCAGACTCAGAATACACTAAAGGTGTGAACCAGGGGGGGTACATATATCATTTGTGTCTTTATATGGAGATATGAGAGCAAAATAATGACAATACTAAGAGATACAGAATTAGAAAATGGGAAATCACAAATTCCATTAGGGGGAGGAAAGATTTAATTGTGCACATATATTATTGTATTTATCTTTTATGTGTTTTTCTTTCTCATTCTTATAGTCAGTATTCATTTGCTATAATTTTGAAGAAGTTTTTTTTATAATAAAAGGAATTCTTCTACCTCAGCATAACTGCAAAGCAGAAATCTATAATGAGTGCTTCAAAGATCAATGAGAAATAAAAACAAACTACCAGTGAATAGATAACTTAATCATAAAGAAAGGCTACAGAAGAATGTCATAGATATTTAGGATAAGATTAGAAAATAGATAAAAAATTATAAGTATAGGTAAAAAGATTAATAAATAAAAGTAGAAAACAAGATAGATAAGATGGCAGTAATTGTGTATGCTAGTGAGGTTCCATTGCTATTACCAGACACCTCTCAGAAACAAATAGGAAGGATATATTTTAGCTCATGGTTTCAGGGGATTTTCATGCATTGTGGTGGTGAGTGATGATGGAATCATTCCTTGTGGACAGACCTGAAATCAGAGCTATGAAACTAAAAAAGGGTCTAACCTTTGGCAATCTCTATAAGCCAAACCTCCTGTTCCAAAGGCAGCACAGCCTCCTCAAAGAGCACCATCATCCTGATATGAAGTGTTCAGACACATGAGCTTGTAAGAGATATGTTATATCCAACCTATAACATTTCATTCTTGGCCTCCATCAGCAAATAGACATTTGATAACAAAATTTGCATCTATCCCAACCTCAAATGTTAGCAGTTTCAAAAAAAAAAAAAAAAAAACTACTTCAAAATGATTTAAAATGAAAATGTTTCTTCTGAGACCCAAGTTAAACTCTTAACTATGGGCTGTTGTAAAGTTAAACATACTATATAGCAGAGTAAGCACTGTCATTGTAAAGAGAGAGTGGGAAGATAGGAAACATAACACTGAAGCAAGGCTAAACTCTGCATCATTTATACCAAACACTAGAGTATCATTTCAGCAACTTAGGCTCATGATATCACCCCATCCTGATGGGTTTGTGAAGCCCCCTGAGCACATCCTTCTTATCTGCAGTATATGTGGTCTCCCTATAGTTTGGCTCCACTAGGTACCTATGTCCCTCTGTGACAAATTTCCACATTCCCAACATCTCCAACAATCCATGAGTCTCTACTCCACTTTGGACTTCATTTTACAGTTCCGTTCATCGCTCAGGAGTTTCACTGGAAGTTCTAGTGATACACTATTTACTGGCCTTGGTTTTATTTTGTTTTGCTTTTTTCTTGAGAACTTGGTCACACATCTATATCTCCATTTTCAGCAAAACCAGAATTGTGTGGAGCACAGATGCCAGTTCTACTGGCAGCCTTGAGATGCATAGTCTGTTGTACTGGAGTTATTGCTGCATCCGTTTCTGAGCGCTGGGTAGATGAACTGGGAAAAAGTCTATCCAAGATAGACCACACCCTCACAGCATTCTCAGGGACTCGGTTTAAAGGGAAAAGTGTTAATTTTGACTCCTCAGAGCCTACTGTGTATGCAGACTTTCACTCAAGGTACCTTTCCCGATGAGCCAGAACATCTTAATCACCTCTTTTTAATGAACCCAATTTCTAAATAATCTTGTGCACACTTGCTTGGTCATAGATTTTAAATGCTCTCAAAACCCTCTTTCTATCCAAACCACATTATGGAAAAAAAAAAAAAAAAAAAAACAATCTTTTAGCTTATATTTTTCTCTGGCCTCTCACAGTAAACTCGACTAAAAGCAGCAAGTAGCAACCATGCCACAGCCAGATTGCTATGCAGACTTGAAACTTCCTCAGTCAAATAAATTAGTTTATTACTTTTGAATTCAGCCTTTTCAGACTTCTAGAACATGGGTAAAAAAATCCTTTGCAAGAATGTAAAACAAAATGTCTCTTTTTCGGTTCTCAAAGGGGTGTTTTTCTCAGCTGATCCATGAGTCAAACCTTCTTGACATTGTGGTCTTCAAAATTTCCACTAGAAATTGCCATTTAGCTTGAAGCATTGTAGGGTTTTTTGTTGTTGTTGTTATTGTTGTTGTTGTTGTTTCATTTTGTTTTAGTATACATCTCTATACTGTTCCACATTCTTCCCATAAACTCATTTCTAAAGGCCTAAGAACCTTTAGTCAAATTTATCACAGTGGCTCCTTCACTACTTATATCAAATTTTTTATCGGGCAGTTTTACCCATCTCTATGATCAAGTACCTAACAGAAGCAAGTGAATGGAGGAGGGTTTTGTTTTGGCATATACTTTAAAAGTATTTCAGTTTATCATGACAGGAAATGACAGAGTGATTCTACTGGGATGGCATCATGTGATGTAGTTTCTCACTTTGCAATTAGACCAAGAAGTAGAGACAGACAGGAACCAGAGAAAAGCATAAGCCTCAAAGGCCAGCCCCAAGTGGCTTACCTCTATCATCTGTGCCTACTATTGTAAAGTTTCTACAACACTTCATGAAAGACCTACCAACTAGGGATGGTTCATTCAAACAGGAACCTGGGTGGGTTGTCCCACCTTCAACCTGTAGCATAGCCAAAACTTAAATGGATTAACGAATTAAAGAAACAAAAAAAAAAAATTTAAAAAAACCCCACCAAAGTGGGTAAATTGGTATTAAAAACAATAGTATAGCTATGTGCTGCTAATATTTCCAAAGATATTTGTATTTCTAAAGCAAACAGTTGGAGAAAGATATTTAATGCGAGACTGGAGAAATGGCTTAGTGGCTGAGAGCACTTCCTGCTTTTCCATGAGACTGGACTTCTGTTTTCAACACCCTTATTGTCTGTCTTATGACTACTTGCAACTCTAGGAAATCTGATGTCATATTTTGGCCTCTGTGAGCACTTGTACATGTGTGCACATACTGATCCATCCACCTAGCACACATAAATGATAAACATATTTAACAAAACTTAAAAAAAAATTCCATGTGACTTGAATTTATATGTACATTGGATATAATATACTTTAAATAAAAAAGTAACCGAGTCAAAAATCTCTTTATTTGATGGTTAAGGTAGTAGTTTTGACTTTTTGTGCCTTGCCTTAGTCAGGGATTCTGTTGCTGCAATGAATTACCATGCAAGTTGGAAAGCAAAGACTCTATTTGGTTTACACTTACACATTGAAATAGATCACTGAAAGAAGTCAGAATAGGATCTCAAACAGGGCAGAAACCCAGAAGCAGGAGCTGATACAGAGGCCATGGAGGAATGCTGCTCAGTGGCTTGCTCATCATGGCTTGCTTAACCTGTTCTGTCAGAAAAGCCAGGACCACCAGTCAAGTTATGGTGCCCCTTGCAATGGGCTAGACAATCCACAACGAATCACTAATTAAGAAAATATTCTACATAGGCTTGCCTATAGCCTGATCGTATGGAAAAAATTTCTCAATTGAGGCTCCCTCCTCTCTGATGACTTTAGCTTATGTCAAGTTAACAGAAAACTAACCAATACATGCTCCAATATCAAAGCCTCTAATGTAAGATTAAAAAACCAATAGATTAAAAGGAATGAATTATTTCTGTATCATAGTACAATACCTCAACACCTCACTGTCTAGGATAGGTAGAACATTAACACTGGAAATCAATGGAGAAAACACAACATTAAATACCATAAACATCAATGTCCACAGCAGTGAGCATTTTTTTCAGCAAGAAAATTACACAGAAGCCCACAAAGTCTCAATGATTTTATTAAAAGTAAACTTATATCAAATATCTTCTCCAGGCAAAATACCCTAACTTAAGAATAAATATCAAGAATTTTGAAAATAGCAAAATCATAAAAATTTAGCCACTCAATGCTACAACCAGTGGATTAAGAATCAAATTTTAAGATGTCTTGAAGCCAATGAGCGAGAGAGAGAGAGAGAGAGAGAGAGAGAGAGAGAGAGAGAGAGAGAGAGAGAGAGAGAGAGAGAGAGGAGACAAGACCTAGGTCATATATAGCAAGGCCACACAGTAATTATCACACTGAATGATCAAAAATATATTAAATTTCACCTCTTTTTATTATTGTTGTATACTGTTTGTGTGTGCATGATCTGTCTATGTTTGTTTGTTTGTGTGTGTGTGTGTGTGTGTGTGTGCGCGCGCGTGTGTGTGTGTGTGTGTCACATGTGTGGTATTTGCTTGCTAGTCATCTGGTTATTCCACTCTTCTAGCCCCCCTAACCCAGGAAAGGCACTGCCCACAGTGGACGGGTCTTCATACACTAATTAAGAACTCAGATAATCCCTGACAGACAATGCTCTCAGGCCAACCTGATCTATGGAGATCCTCAGTTGGAACTCTGATTCCAGATAACTCTTGGTTGTGTCAAGCTGGCAGTTAAACCCAATGTGCACATCCACTAAGGGGCAGTTATTAAATGACGGAAGCTCAGCCTTGAATAGGAAAATTCGGACAAATTTAGCAATCCTTTAGTCTTCTAGGAGAAGCACAAGCTTTGTTCTCTCTGCCCAGTCATATGCTGTGACAGAAAGGCTTTCTATTCAACCATAATGCCATTTATGAGAACTGTGAAGTCTGCCTCTCTAACAAAGCAACCACAGACTCCAGGGCCCTGAATGAAATAAGGCCAGTTGAGTTTCTCAGTGGAAAGGGCCCAGTCCTTTACATTGCCATGGAATCACAAAGAAGCTGGAGAAGTGGGTGTCACAATAAGGTGTCCCTATAAGTGTGTGGTTAATAATGTTTATCTAAAAGAAAGTTGTGGCTGCAGAGAAAATTCTCACTGCCAGGAAGATGAAACTCGCTGGCACTATGTACAGCCATAAGTTACACTATCTGATGCTATTCTTGCAGTTTTCTAATTATTCCTTCCCCACAGCATCAAGGACCAGGGATGACTCTATCTTCTAAGACTTGGTTCTACTGAAGCAGGATACTATCACCATTAAAACTGCAAAGGCAGTGGTATTAGAAATGTTTTCCACCCCAAAAAGGGCAGATTTTCTTACATCTCTCTTCCCTATGTTGGGCAAAAGCAGGGCCCTTGTGTGACTCTGGACGCTCCACTGTTGCCAAGCCTAAGAGTGGAGTCATCAACTGAGATGCCAGTCAGCAACAGGACGGCTGGCTGCTTATTTATACTTTCCCAGTTCTACGTGTGACTGAAATAAATATGATCATGTTTCCCTATTGAAAGCAACTGGGTCTCCAGATCAGCCTATGATGAAAAACTCTGTCTACACAGAACTGTGTGATTGGCCCATTATTTGTCGCATGCCATGGGTGGCTACAGAACTTTCTAGCAATGTTGTTCCAACCGGGGCTTTCTCAGCATCTGTGGAAGACATCCCAGGAGTCTAGAGGCAGAGGAGGACAGAAAGAACATGATAGAAGAACCAGAAGATGACACCAGCTTCTGATTCCTCACCATTGCTGTGGAGCTGCCTCTGTTTCCTTACCTTCAAACTCCAGCCATGGGACCTCTCTCACCCAGCCACCAGTGAGACTCGGTAAGTCAAAGTGGGCTCGGTAGGCAGATTGCTAAAGAACACACTAAATCCAGTCTTGCTATCCTCGGGGATTATCCTGCGTTATCGCTAAACGCTGAGAGAGCTGAGGGATGAGTCAGTCATTCACAAACAAGAGAAGGAACGATCTGGTTTGCCATGGAGATGGGCCTTCAGCCATGGATCCTGTTTCTAAACAGGAAGGTCCATTCGAGAACCTTGGTCAAGTCTCACTTCACCCGGAAGACTGACCTGTGTGTGCAGTTTCAGTGGTAGATGATATGTGGAGAAGGCTGATACCTGCCATGACAAGGCAGGTGTTGAAGATAGCAAGAGAAGTTGACACGGCATGTTCCAGCCTTACACTTTGCTTCCCAGGACAAGGCTGTTGAGAGCAGACACATTCTGAGACCCAGCTCACTGGGAATGGTAAACGTTGTATCTTTTGAGACTGTCTGTAAAGATGAACCGATGTGTCATGTGTAGGGACGGATATGTGCCTGTTCATATGCATGTGACTGTGAGTGATGCTTATGTTCATGCCTATGGAGGCCAGAAGTCACCCTTTGGTGTTGTTCTCCTGAATGCCAGCCACCTTATTTCAGAGACAGGGTTTTATTCAGGTTTATCTGAAACCCTCCAATTCAACTGGGCTGACAAGCCCTCAATCTCCACATCACAAGTACAGGGATCCCAAGCATGCATTACAACACCTAAACTCTTTGCTTGGGTTCTAGGCTCGCAGTTAGACCCTTCGTCTTACATAGCAAGCGTTTTACTGATTGGGCTATCTTCCCAGACCTCATGACTGTCTTTTAATGAGGTTCTGGAAACTTCCCACACACTGGCTTTATTAATCCTCTCCACCACCCAATGGAGAGTTTAATACCCTACTAATGAGGAAACATAAGCAGAGAAGATAAAACCTCAACCAGAGGCACGGAGCTAAAGGAAGAGGAGGTGGCTGTGTTCACAGTGTCATCCTACTCAAATTCAATTCAAAGCCCCGTGTTCCAGCTAATCAGTGGAGCGAGGCAAGCATACGTCCCATCTTTACAACTCCCCCCCCCATTGAATGTCCACAGAAGAGGAATTTAGAATGAGTGAAACCCTTAAAGGTCACCACGAGCCCTATATGTGACTCAGCCTCTACCTATAAAACCAGGACAGTGCTGCCATTATGTCCCAGTGCCTGTAAATAACCAACTCTAAGTGCTGTGTGTATATTGACTCATTTAATCCTTACCATACCCTAGGCTGAAGGTGGGGATAACTATCCCCATTACACCCTCGAGGCAGGTGAGTCACCACACAGGCTGGAAGCAGGCTGCCCACAGATGGTGTGTAGAGACAATAGACTGAAGTCTAGTATGCAGATACATCAACCTTCCATTGTTGCTTGGGGCTGTTTCCAAAGAACATTGACTGATGCTTCAGAATGATGCTTTTCTCGGAGTCTTTCAGTGGTGGACAGGGACTGTTGTGAGTTGCAGTCAGCCCTTCATACCTGTGAGATCCACATGTGGCGTGCTCGAACAAAAGTCTTCCGCAATAATCACAGCTGTACTGAACATGTGCAGATTTTTTCTCCTTGTCACGAGCCCCTAAGCAACAGGGCTCTGATTGTTTAGATATCATTAATACAGTATAAAACACTAAAGTCATCGACAGATTTAAAGCACACAGGATGTTGTATGTAGGTCATAGGCAATATTGTCTGAGAAATTTGTAAGTCCATATTTCTATATCTGCAGAGGCCTATAACTAAACAAACCAAGGATAACCACTGAATTGTGATTGTCTTGTGGTTATGGGTGCAGAGAAAACTTGGATGAATCTGTAAGCAACTGAAAGTTCTGAAGACCGAGGCCCGAGGTGATGTCTGATGCTCAGGGTAAGGGGTAGGAATAGTCCAGGGGGCTATGACTCTCTAAGGTTCATGATGAAACTGTTTTCTTGGCATCTGTCATTCAACATTGAAATTCAGACATTTTAAATAATTTCAGAATAAAGAAACTAGGCAGTTCTATTCTCAGCCTTTAGGCAGAAAAGCATTACACCATGGCCCTAAAACAAACGGAAAAATCAGTGGCTGAAGCACAGGGGACCACGGCCAGAAAACTAAAACAAGAGAAAAAGGTGAGCCAGAGACAGGAAGTACTGACAAACACATCCACATCGGTCTGTCCGTCTATTATCATCACCTATCTATCCATCTAACATCTGCCTGCCCGTTATCATCTGTCTGGTATCTATTTTCATCATCATCTATCACCTATCTCTCAGTATCATCTATCATCTATTATATCTACCTATCTATCAATTGTTTATCTCTACATTTGTCTGTTTATCTTTCTATCACCTATCTATCTATCTACCTATCTATCCATTATCTATCTACCTATATATGTATGTATGTTTTATCTATTATTTATCTACCTATATATGCATCTATGCATCTCTGTATGTATGTATTTATGTATGTATCTATTTATCTATCTACCTCTCTATGCATCTATGTATGTATGTATATATGTATATATGTATGTATGTATGTATGTATCATATATTATCTATCTACCTATCTATGCATCTATGCATCTCTGTATGTATGTATGTATCTATCTATATATCTATCTATATACCTATCTATGCATCTATGTATGTATATATGTATTATGTATGTATCTATCATCTATTATCTATCTACCTATCTATGCATCTATGCATCTCTGTATGTATGTATGTATGTGTGTGTGTGTATCTATCTATCTACCTATCTACCTATCTATGCATTTATGTAGGTATGTATGTATCTAATCTATCTATTTCTCTATTTATTAATCTATCCTTTATCTATCTATTATCTATCTATCTATCTATCATCTATCTAACTATGTATGTATGTATGTGTGTATCTGTCTGTCTGTCTGTCTGCCTGTCTGTGTATTATAACCATCTGCTTCCTGGTTGTGCAATGTGAGCAGCTGCTCGCACTTCCGCCACCATGCTGCTCTCTCATAATGAACTGAACCTACAGTTTCTTACCGACTTTTCTCCATTATTTTGTTGCAGTAAGACAAGCTGCTGTCACAGCACTTGTTCCTACCTCCCTCCTAACCTCTGACTACCACGGCCTTGCTTCATGATCACAATAGCTTCTCGTCATTCAGAATGTTGGGTAGCAGGAGTCAGGTACTGTATCATCTTTCCAGATTGGCTTCCTTTCCTTTGTGTGAGGCATTTAAGGTTCCATCCTACCTACACAGTGCTTTGACATTCCATCTCTTGTTAGTCTTAAATAATATTCCACTGACTGCATAAACACAGTTTATTAACCCCTTCACCCCCTGAAAGGCTTCTTGGCAGCTTCCAAGACTTGGAAATTATGAATAAAGCTTCTGTAAATATCCATGCACAGGTTTTTGAACAAATACAGTTTTTAAGGTATGTGAGGAAGTATTAGGGGCCGTGGTCTTTGTCTCATGGAGTATGGTGGTTTGAGTGAGAACTGTCCCCAATAGGCTCAGGCACTTTAACACTTGTTGTGGAGTTGGGAGTGATGCGGGGAGAAATTTCTGGAGGAAGTACATCACTGGGGGTTGGACTAAAAGGTCCATAGCTTCTTCCCACTTGCCTATTCTTTTAGGTGTATTTTGCAGTCCATTTATTGTATTATTTTAAATTTCCCAGTCAGGTGTTTGGATGTAGAGCTTACGTTCATGCACTCATGTTGACTTTATCCTTTGTTGACTTTATCCTTTAAATGATTTAACTTTTAAAAAATATATCTATTTTATTTTATGCATACAAGTGTTTGGCCTGCATGCATGTCTGTGAACCTTGCACACACCTGGTGCCTTCAGTGACCAGAAAAGTATGTGAGATCCCCTAGAACTGGAATTGTGAGCTGCTATGTAGGTGTTAGGAACTGAACCCAGGTCCTCTGTAACAGCAACTAGTTCTGTTAACCGCAGAACCATCTTTCCAGTTCCCATGTTATATTTCTTAATGAGGCACCACTCAAGGACTTTTACCCACTTTTCAGTCGGACCGTCCACTGTTCTATTCATCAGCTATGAAAGGTCTTTATCTATTTTCCATGGCCTCATTTTTATTAGGTATATCTTTCTATATTTCCACCTGAGTTATAGGTCAACTCCTCATTAAGCTGAAAGTATCTTTCCCAGAGAAGATTTTAGTGTAAGGAAGTTACAGATATTCTTTTATGGAGTGTATCTTTGCTGGCTGATGTTTGAAAAGTTGCTAGGAAGCCCAAGGTCATGCAGATATTCTTTGATTTTGTCTTTTAAAATGTTTTCGGTTTGAGTATGCTATAACAAAGTATCCTGACAAAAAGAAACAGAGGGGAAAGAGGGGTTTATTTTGTTTAGCATTCTAACTTTCAGTTTATCACTGAGGGAAGCTTAAGGCAGCCACTCACATGAAACAAATGCAAACATATTACTTGCATGATTTCATCTAGATGTCTCTTCTCTGGTACACTTCAGAAAAACACTTAGGGAATGGTGCTGCCCACAGTGGGCTGGATCTTCCTATATCAATTAATTATCAAGACAAGCCTCAATAGATGTGCTCACAGGCTAAGTTAGTCTAGTTAATTCCTCAAGACACACTCTCTCTCTCTCTCTCTCTCTCTCTCTCTCTCTCTCTCTCTCTGTGTGTGTGTGTGTGTGTGTGTGTGTGTCTGTGTGTGTGTGTGTGTCTGTGTGTCTGTCTGTCTGTCTATCTCTCACTGTGATTCTAGATGGTGGCAGTAGACAATGAAAATTAACCATCATTGGGGCTTACATTTTGAATTAATTCCAGTGAGAAATATCAAGTGTTTGTCTGGCTTTTTTTTTTCCCTGTGTGGATTTCTGGTTGTTCTAGAACCACTTGTTGAAAGATAATCTCCTTTAGATCATGGTATCATCTTCCTTTGTGGTAGAACTGGATGATCACATCTGTGAATGTTTGTAAACATTATTCCACTCCTTCAATCACTAACCAGCTCCCCCCCAACAGTGTATTGTCTTAATTGCTGTGTTTTTATAATGAGTTAAAAAGTCAACCTTCTACTTACTTCTCCATCCATACTAAACTTGATATTCTGAGTTTTTTTCTGGCATCCTCAGAGTATGCTACGCTTCTGGAACTTTAATACAATGATTTAAATCTACAGATCAAGCTGAAAGAGGCTGAAATGATGATGCCCAAGTCTTGCTATCTGTGAACGGGGACTGTCATCCATTTGTCTAATTTCTCTTTGAATTTTTTGATCAATTTCTGTAGATGTCGCCACACACCATCTACATGTTTTCTAAGATCTATGTCTTAGTGTCTCATTCTGGGGGTGCTAGTGTAAACAATGCGTGTTCCCAGTTTCCATGTCTAAGTTCTCATGGCTGCCATTTAAGAAAACAATGAAGTTTGTCTTCTCTTCGTTATAGTTATTCACTAGTTTTAGGAGAACTGGTACCATCTTAATTTCATAATAAATTTTGTTTTCCTTAGCCACTCACCTCCACTTCACCCCTGCACTCCTTTAGTCAGCCATCCCGCCTCAACCTGGCAAGTCACGCTGATCTAAGTTCTGTCATCTGACTCTTCTTTTCTCTCTGCTTAGCTCATGTGTGGAGACGGACAGCCTTGCGTTGTTATAAAGCATCTTCCACACAGTGCTGAGAAGCCATCTTCCCCTCAGCACTTACATAGAAAGCACACTTTGCTGCTATGGCCTGTGCTTTCTTACAGGTGATTCTCCCTCTTGTGTTCTCCTACTTGTTTGGCAGGAACGTGTCATTCGGAAACACAGATGGGGGTGGTCTGATTCGGGGGGTTCTTCGAAAAGCAGACAAACAAGACAAAACACACAAAACCTATAGCTCATACTCTCACACTTCATGGATCGTTTGGGCAGGTGTGAAATTCCCAATATTAAGTAATTTCTCTGTACCACTTCTTGCTCCCTGGAGCACAGGGACCTTCCCAGGCTGTCAAAGGCAGATGACAACTTGAATGTAATTTTTTTTGGTTTGGGGGAGTAGGTAAACACATTTCATGTTTTCCTCTCTTAATAATTTGAAATTAAAAATACATCACTGATATTATGAGAGGCATCAAAGCGTGATGAGTCAACTTTCAGAACAACTAAGATTTGCCTATGCTGGGAATACCAATGGAGGGCCAGGACTCTGCTCTGTGGCGAGATCAAGAGCTAGCTTAGCTTAAGCGAAGTCTGTGAGCTTTCTCTGAAGGCCCTCTTTAATCTTGTCATGGTTTGGAAGAGGATCCTCTGAATGAAACATCCAGGTTTGTTCTCATCTATACCTCCTTTAAAGAAATAGACGAGCCTGGCAGGCTGTCATGACATCGGGCACGTGATTCTAAAGATGAATGGAATCTAGAAGCGGGGCCTTGGGTGTTGCTGGGATAAAGAGAAGCCACTGGCTGAGATAAGATGATTGGGAATGGAGGTTCAGTGAGGAGACCCCATAGTGACAGGAGGGAGGAGGTAATTCTGAGGTGAGGGTCCCAGCTCTATGGGTCCTGCTAAGTGCTACCTGGGGAGCAGGTGGGAGGCTTGCTGCTTATCACAGAGAGGGTTAAGCCTGGGGTGTCTCTCACATGTTCATGTCAGCAGCTCACAGCAGATGCCTTCTTCTGCCTCCCAGGCCCCCAAACAAAATGTCCAAACCACAACAGTCCAGACTGAGTGTATCAAATAAGTAAGATGAAGAGCAACCCCAAGAAATAACTAGCTAGTGGTTGGCAGGACTGGGGTGAACTGGGGGATGTGGCTCCTCAAGACTGGAGACCTTGCTTTTGATCAATGTGCTAGTTCAGACATGAGACCTAGCCTCTTTCACTTCCCAGGATTCAACCCTTGCTCCCTCCTCAGTACTCTCCCCCAAGTAGCTGAACAAAAAGCTGACTCAACCTCACTCCCTTCCTCCCTCCCTCCCTCTCTCTCTCCCTCCTCCTCCCCCTCCCTCTCTGTCTCTCTGTCTTTGTCTCTGTCTGTCTCTGTCACTCTGTCTCTGTCTCCCTCCCTCCCTTCCTCCCACCCTCTTTCTCTTTAAAAATGGAGATACATTAACAAGCCTACATAGGATTTCAAAGACTCCTACAATCCTAGCAATGGGGTATTTACAGCCACAATTTGTTTGGTTCTGATAAAAT
Organism: Micromys minutus; assembly: GCF_963924665.1. Classification (NCBI taxonomy): domain Eukaryota; kingdom Metazoa; phylum Chordata; class Mammalia; order Rodentia; family Muridae; genus Micromys; species Micromys minutus. Next base: position 248,777,607 of record NC_137969.1, read on the forward strand.
GCATACACATGCTCTACTGTTACATTTTAATTTTGCTTCTCAAGCTCATCTTATTGCCTACATAGGCCTTCACTCTGGGGAGCAGGAGAAGTATTGGGGGGTGTGGGGAGATCCACTATATACCTCAGCTGGAATGCCTAGGCTTTGAGACCCTCAGATGGGGCAGAACAATGTAACACAGCCCAAGTCCAGGATGTAAGTCAGTAGACCTACTTAGCACCCATTAGGCTTTCTTATGGTGTATCTAGAGAAATCTAAACCTTCGATGGCCTAATCAAATTGAGGATGTAATCTCCCTGATTTGTGGAGGTCAAGTGATGGCAGTAGATGAGTCTTGAATGCAGAAAGATGTGAACTTAAATGTCAGCCCTGTCATCTTCTTACATATTACCTAAACAAACTTTCTCTGGACTGGTTTTCCCCTATCAGAAAATGAGGAGCATCCCAACAGTGGGTGAGTGGTAGACTAAAGAGCGTGGATATAGGGCAGCAGGCCAAGGTATCTGAAAGAACCAGAAATAGAAGGGACCAGACTGTTCTAGGTCAGTAGTCATCCTCAGCAGAGTGTGAGCACTAGAAAAAAAAGCAACTTGAAGAGTTCTGTGAAAGGACAGAGCATCTGAACAAGAGCCTGTCATAGGCTGAGACTGGGTATTATCTCTGAATTCTGAATAGAATTCAGGACCATGGCAGTCACATTGGATTCCCAGGAAGCTCATAAGAAGAATGGCAGGCACAGTGCAGATTGGGAAGAGGAAAGAGTGATGCATGGGACTGTATTCGGGGCCTAGTCCTCAGAGTGCACAGGGATCCTTCCTGCCACTGGTTGGTGTGGCAACTCCAGGTACCTACCATCTTACACTGTCATCTTAAGAGTAGCTGGTGTTTGAAAGATGGCTGGGAAAGATACTTAGTGTCTGCTGATGGCCTGCCTCCATCTATAAGGTGCTTTCTACTAGTGTCTATTAATCTATGTCTATAACAGCCCTCTGCATTAATTATCTAACCTGCAATGCATCCATATCAGGGATGCATGCTAACAAACACTACCCTAGTTTTACAGATAGCATCAGAGAAGTAAGTAACATCTTGTAGACCTCTAGAATGAATGAGATATGACATCGTGTTTTTCTCATTGGTCATGTTGACTACATCTGGCCCACAGTGTCACCTACAGCAGTATTTGCTGAATTAACACCATTGTAGGTCAATGAGTAGGCCAAATAGTCAATAGGATCATGACACCCCAGTGAAGAGCTGATGAGTACTTGAGACACTGATTCTTACCTGCTATGATCATTCCATGCTGTTCCCAAGGGTGGACAGGCAGTGTGTCTGAAGTCACACCATGACCACTGCTTACAGTGGCGCATTCCTGCCATACCAGAAATTGGGAGTTTGATGATTATATCCAGAGTTAAAGACCATCCTTGCATGATGGAGAATTTGGAGACAGCCTGGACAACATGAGGCTCTTTTCAACACAAGAAAATCCACAAAGGAAATACAACATGATGGATCTCAGACTGGATCAGTGCAGGAGCACAGTAAAGAATCCTGCTTTTGTATTTGCAGAACTTGGGATCGAACCTGGGTACTTTGACATGCTGGGCAAGTGCGCTCACATTCGAGTTTCATTCCCAGCCCTAAGGATCTTGCTGGTCAGGAGGGGCACTTACTTTTAACAATGAAAATCAAGAACTTCTGGAAGAATCACCATCTCTGACCTCAAGCTGTATTACAGATCAATCATGATAAAAGCCACTTGGTATTGGTACAGAGATAGGCAGGTAGATCAATGGAATAGAATTAAAGACCCAGAAATGAACTCACACAGCTATGGTCACTTGATCTTTGACAAAGGAGCTAAATACATTCAATGGAAAAAGGACAGCCTCTTCAACAAATGGTGCTGGTTCAAATGGCAGTCAGCATGCAGAAGAATGCAAATCGATCCTTTCTTATCTCCTTGTACAAAGCTCAAGTCCAAGTGGATCAAAGACCTCCACATAAAACCAGGTACACTGAAACTAATAGAACAGAAAGTGGGAAAGAGCTTAGAACACATAGACACAGGAAAATTTTTCTGAACATAACACCAATGGTTTATGGTCTAAGATCAAGAATTGACAACTGGGACCTCATGAAATTGCAAAGCTTCTGTAAGGCAAAGGACAATGTCAAAAGGACAAAACAGCAACCAACAGATTGGGAAAAGATCTTTACCAATCCTACATCCGATACAGGGCTAATATCCAGTATATACAGAGAACTCAAAAAGTTAGACTCCAGAGAATAAAATAATTCTATTTTTAAAAATGGGGCACAGAGCTAAACAAAGAATTCTCAACTGAGAAATATTGAATGGCTGAGAAGCACTTAAAAAATGCTCAACATCCCTAGTCATCAGGAATATGCAAATCAAAACAACCTTATGATTCCATCTCACACCAGTCAAAATGGCTAAGATCAAAAACTCAGGTGACAGCAGCAGATGCTGGTAAGGATTCAGAGAAAGAGGAACACTCCTCCACTGTTGGTGGGGTTGCAAGCTGGTACAACCACTCTGGAAATCAGTCTGGCTGTTCCTCAGAAAATTGGACATAGAACTACCTGAAGACCCAGCTATTCTACTTCTGGGCATATACCCCAGAGACGCTCCAACATATAACAAGGACACATGCTCTCCAATGTTTTTTAATAAGCAGCCTTATTTATAATAGCCAGAAGCTGGAAAGATCCCAGATGTCCTTCAACAAAGGAATGGATACAGTAATTGTGGTACATTTACACAATGGAGTACTATTCAGCTATCAAAAACGATTTCATGAAATTCCTAGGCAAAAGGATGGAACTAGAAGCTATCATCCTGAGTTTGGTAACCCAGTCACAAAAGAACACTCATGGTATGTACTCACTGATAACCAGATACTAGCCCAAATCTTGGAAAACCCAAGACACAATTCACAGACCTTATGAAGCTCAAAAAGAAGGAAGGGCAGAATGTGGATGCCTCAGTCCTTCTTGAAGGGAGAACAAAATAGGGGAGGAAATAAAAGGACAAATAGAGGAGCAGGGACTGAAGAAAAGATCATCCAGAGACTGCCTCACCTGGGGATTCACCCCATATGCAGCCACCAAACACATGCACTATTGATGATGCCAAGAAGTGCTTACTGGCAGGAACTTGATATGGATGCCTCCTTAAAGGCTCTGTCTGAGCCATACTGATACAGAGGAGCATGCTTGCAGATAACCATTGAACTGAGTGAGCACAGGGACGCCAATGAATGAGCTGGAGAAAAGACTGAAGGAGCTGAAAGGGTCTGTAACCTTATGGGAAAAACGTTATCCACCAGCCAAATCCTCCAGAGCTCCCAGGGACTAAAACACCAACCAATGAGCACACATGGAGAGACCCATAGCTCCAGTTGCATATGTATCAGAGGATGGCATTGTCTGGCATCAATGGGAGAAGAGGCCTTAGGTCTAGTAAAGGCTCATTTTTCCAGTGTAGGGAAATGCCAAGGCACTGAGGTGGGAGAGGGTGGTTGGAAAAGTGAGCACCTTCATGGAGGCAATGGGAAGGGCATGGGGAATGACAGTGGGGGAAAGGGGATAGCATTTAAAATGTCAATACAGAGAACATCCAATTACAAAAGGGAGAAAAAAGTTTTAAATCAACCATACACACACACACACACACACACACACACACACACACACACACCACCAAAACAAAACAAAAGCAACGAAAATGAGTCATATGACATGCAGACCAAACACTTGGTGAATAAATTCCCTTAAATGTAGGCTTCCTATCCAGGTTTCCTAGCTTGTTAATTTGTACAGAAAGCTAAGAGGTAGAAATGCAGAGGGTGGGAGAGAGGTGAGGAACAGAAGCAGCCCTTGGCAGGTGAGAGCAGAGGGAAGCAAGGGGCCTGGGTTGGGGAAAGTGTGAGGTTCCTGGAGAAGCAGGGAAGAAGAGGCTCAGAGAAGGCAGGCAGCAGCTGCCCAGCTGGGGACCTGGTCTATGACTGCACTGGTGACGTTTGCAAGAACTTATGTAGAAGTTGATTGTAGTAATTGAAAGAGGGAAGAACCGAATGGAAGCTTCTCATGGAGGTCTCGGAAGGGAGGTGTGTGACACCTGAGGATTGTGACACAGGGAACAACAGAGGAAAAGTCAGGTGGAGGGGCATAGCACAGAGCTAAGGAAGTTATGCAGTGAGGAAGGCATAATGGGCGTGTCCAGGGGAGAACAGGAGGATGGCCACACCCGCACTTCATACTGGCCTCCAGGAGTTGCCACCACTCAGCATGTGGTCCCAGTGCTCTGGCAAAGCCTGGGACACACCAGTGACCTCAGCACTCAGGTATTAACCCTCTTTGTCTACTTGGAGACACCAGGTGGCCTGGCTCAGGCAAATATCTTGAAGTTAGACCAGCTTGGTTTTCTAAGTAACTGTTGCCAGTGTGTGTGTGTGTGTGTGTGTGTGTGTGTGTGTGTGTGTGTGTGTCATGAGTCACATGTGTGGTTCATTTCTGTTGCCATTGAGGAGGCTGGATGTCCAAAATGGAGACTTTGGAAGGTTGCTTCATTGTGAGCAGATGACAGAGACTGTATTCCAGACCCCTCCCCAACTTCTATACATCACCAGCAAATGTACCTTGACGTACAGTGTGGCTTTTCACTCTGCCCCTTCATCTCATTGGTGGTGGATTGTGCCTGCCCAGGTTGAATGCATCTTACAAAGACTGGACACTCAACCTCAAGTTCAGTAGTATTTAGAAATGGCAAACCTTTAAGAGAAAGGAGTTAAGAGAAAATGATTCACTGGTGGGAAAGAATTAAGGCACTACGTGCGGGATTGGTATGTTTGCAACCCTGAAAAAACAAACAAGAAAACAAACTATGAATTGCTATAAAGAAGTTACTCTGCACCCCGGTTTTCCCTTGCCTCATGGTTTCCACTCATATGAGCTCTGCATGCAGCCTTCTCCCTTCTCACTCTTACTCAAGTAGCCAAGAGGATCTCACCAGAGATACAAAGCATTTGGAGCTTCTGGCTACCTGGATCATGAGCCCATGGAGCATTTTATTATAAGTGCCCAGAGTATTTTTTTAAACACATACCACCAAATAAGATTTCATCCAGATCCCGTCTATTTGTAAGAAGACCCGCACATTGTCTTAGAGCACACCAGTGAGCTCACATCTGTTAATTACCTGAACGATGACTGTGCTTCCAAACAAAGTCTTAATTCTATCTGTCCCGACAGGACAGCTTAGCCAAGCCCCTAGCACAGGCCCCTCCAGCACGCCTAAGAACTCTACCTGGCCCTGTTACATTCTGCTCTCTAACTTCGAATCATATCATCACGAATGACCCAAGGCCAATGTTTAGACAAAGTCACGAGCAAACATGGCCTGAATGACGGAGGCCCTACAACATTCTTCCGCTTGCCCTAAACCCAGTGGGTAGATGAGTAGAAGACACAGAAGGGCCTTTGTCTGTTCTGGTTCATTAATCTCTGTGCTGCCCACTTGAAGGTAGAGGAAGCAACCAAGAAAATGTATTATCTCAAAGTTGGAGCCCCGGAGATTGGAGGGTGGCAAGGTTCTGAGGAATCAGGTGGCAGGGATGTGACAGGTGGAACCCAGAGTGACGTTGTAGGAGAAATATTCAGAATGAAGCATATGGTGGGGGCTTCTATGCGCCTGCCTGCTCATGGAGCAAGCTTGCCCTCCCATGCAGAGAAGACCTTATTAGAACTGTTAAAAGTTCCTCTGCTCATGATTTTCCCCTAGTGAAGACGATAATTCGGACCATTCTACCCACTGCATGGAGTGAAGGTGTGGATGCAGAACACGTTTCTAATGTTTCATTTTAAATGAAAAAAAAAAAAGTCCTTTGTATCTTATTCCTACAAACAGCAAGGATGAAGGTTTCTCTTCTCCCCACTACCAAAATGTCAGTTGAATTATATTTTGATAATTTTCTCAGCGTGTCAGCTGCCAACAGCATTTTAAGTAATAAGAATTGGATTCCTCCTAAATAGGGCTGGGATTCTATCGAAAAGGGAATGCTGGAGGCTCCAGTGCTCTGGATCTTAGGAAGGAAACCACAGACTGATGATGGGGTTTCCATAATGTTGAAACCTGTTGTGCATTGCCCTGAGGTCATTTGCTTTTTGAGGTTAATTCTGTGTCCTCAAGAGGGGCTGCCCCCAGGGGGCAGAGAGATCTCTGCGGAGTGCCCACAGTAAGTGCACCCCCAGCCCTGCCTGATCCAGGGACCAGGAACACAACTTTGGAACTTCTGTTTCCACCCAGCAGTGACTTCAGGTTGCAGAACAGGGCGCGACCCATCTGCCACTTGGATCAGCAGCTCCTAAAGCTTTAAAGACTGGTGAGTAGGAGATCTGGGCAGCCAGGGAGCAGAGAGAGCTCTGCGGAGTGCACACAGTAAGCGCACCCCCAGCCCTGCCTGATCCAGGGACCAGGAACACAACTTTGGAACTTCTGTTTCCACCCGGCGGTGACTTCAGGGTGCAGAACAGGGCTCGGCCAATCTGACTCCTGGACCAGTGGAGATCCAGGAACACAGACCAGATACAAGGGAAAGGCAAGAACATATCACTGACAACAAGATGGCAAGAGGAAAGCGAAAGAGTATGTCCCAAGGAAACCAAGACAACCTGGCAATACCAGAACCCAGCTCTCCCATAACAGCAAACATTGGAATGCCAAACACTCCAGAAAAAGAAGAAGCAGACCTGAAATCATACCTCAAGATGCTGTTAGAGATACTTCAACAAGAACGGGAGGAAAAGCAAAAAGATTCAGAAGCTTTTAAAGAGGAAACAAGAAAAACACTCAAAGAACTTAAAGAACTAGAGGAAAACAGAACCAAAGAGATGAAGGAATGGAAGAGGGAATTTAAAACGGAAATTGACACAATAAAGAAAACACTAAAAGAGATAACCCTAGAGGTAGAACACCTAAAAAAAAAATCAGGAGTCACAGAAGCAAGCATTTCCAATAGACTACAAGAGATGGAAGAGAGAATCTCGGGGGCAGAAGACAACATTGTAAACATAGACAAAACCGCCAGAGAAGATGCAAAAAACAAAAAGCTCCTAACCCAAAATGTCCAGGAAATCCAGGACACAATGAGAAGACCGAACTTAAGGATAATAGGAATAGAAGAGGGAGAAGAGTATCAACTAAGAGGCACAGTAAATGTTTTCAACAAAATCATAGAAGAAAACATCCCTACCCTCAAGAATGAGATGACCACAAGCATAAAAGAAGCCTTCAGAACTCCAAATAGGTTGGACAAGAAAAGAAATACCTCCCAACACATAATAGTCAAAACACCAAGTGCCCAAAGCAAAGAAAGAATACTAAAAGCAGTAAGGGAAAAAGGTCAGGTAACATATAAAGGCAGACACATCAGAATCACACCCGATTTCTCAACAGAGACTATGAAAGCTAGAAGAGCCTGGACAGACATCATGCAGACCCTAAGAGAGCACAAGTGCCAGCCCAAGCTGCTATACCCAGCAAAACTATCAATCACAATAGATGGAGAGATGAAGATATTTCAAGACAAATCAAAATTTACACAATATCTGACCACAAATCCAGCACTAAAACGAATTATAGGTGGAAAACCCAATACAAAGAGGGGAACTACATCCTAGTAAAAACAAGAAAACTCCTAAGCAAGAAAACCAAAAGAAGAAAAAGACACAGACACAACTCAACCTACAGAAGCAATAATAGCAGGAAACAGAAACCACTATTCCTTGATATCTATTAACATAAATGGACTCAACTCCCCAATAAAGAGACATAGGCTATCAGACGGGATACATAAACAAAATCCAGCATTTTGCTGCATACAGGAAACTCATCTCTGAGACAAAGACAGACACTATCTCAGAGTAAAAGGGTGGGAAAAAAACTTCCAAGCAAACAGTCCCAAGAAGCAAGCTGGAGTGGCTATTCTAATATCAAATAAAGTAAATTTCCAACCAAATGTTATCAAAAAAGATAAGGAAGGACACTTTTTACTCATTACCGGCGAAATCTGTCAGGAGGAACTCTCAATCCTTAACATATATGCTCCAAATAAAAAAGCACCCACATTCATGAAAGAAACCCTACTAAAGCTCAAAAAATACATTTCACCCCACATAATAATAGTGGGAGACTTTAACACCCCACTCTCGCCAATGGACAGATCATGGAAACAGAAACTGAACAAGGACACTGCAAAACTAGCAGAGACTTTGAACCAACTAGAATTAATAGATATCTACAGAACATATCATCCTAAAGTAAAAGAATACACCTTCTTCTCATCACCCTATGGCACCTTCTCGAAAATTGACCACATAATTGGACACAGAACAAGCCTCAATCGATATAAGAAGATTGAAATACTCCCATGCATTCTCTCAGATCACCATGGTCTATAGCTGGTCTTTAACAACAACAAAGACAACAAAAAGCCCACATACACATGAAACTAAACAACACTCTATTAAACAATAGCAGGGTCAAAGAAGAAATAAAGAAAGAAATTAAGGATTTTCTAGATTTCAATGAAAATAAAAACACAACATACCCAAACCTATGGGATGCAATGAAAGCAGTACTTAGAGGAAAACTCATAGCCCTAAGTGCTTCCAAAAAGAAACTGGAGAGAGCTTACATCAACAACCTGACAGCACAGCTAAAAGTCCTAGAACAAAAGGAAGCAGATATACCCAAGAAGAGTAGACGGCAAGAAATAATCAAAATTAGGGCAGAAATCGACCAAATAGAAACAAAAAGAACCATTGAAAAAAATTAACAAAACCAAGAGTTGGTTCTTTGAGAAAATCAACAAGATTGATAAACCCCTAGCCAGACTAACTAGAGGGCAAAGAGAGAGTATACAAATTAACAGAATCAGAAAGGAAAGGGGAGACATAACAACTGAAACTGAGGAAATTCAAGAAATCATCAGATCCTACTACAAAAACTTATACTCCACAAAATTGGAAAATCTGGAGGAAATGGATGAATTCCTAGACAGATACAAGATCCTAAAGTTAAACCAGGATCAAGAAAACCATCTAAATAATCCCATAACACCTAAAGAAATAGAAAAAGTCATCAAAAGCCTCCCAACCAAAAAAAGCCCAGGTTCAGACGGTTCAATGCAGAATTTTATCAGACACTTATTGTGGATATAACACCAATAATCTCCAAACTATTCCACAAGATAGAATCAGATGGAATATTACCCAACTCATTTTTTGAGGCTACAATAACCCTCGTACCTAAACCACACAAAGACCCTACAAGGAAAGAGGACTTCAGACCAATCTCACTTATGAACATTGATGCAAAAATACTCAACAAAATCCTTGCAAACCGAATCCAAGAACACATCCAAACGATCATTCATCATGACCAAGTAGGCTTCATCCCCGGAATGCAGGGATGGTTTAATATAAGGAAATCCATCAATGTAATCCACCATATAAACAAACTCAAAGAACAAAACCACATGGTCATCTCACTAGATGCTGAGAAAGCATTTGACAAAATTCAACACCCCTTCATGTTAAAAGTCCTGGAAAGAACAGGAATCCAAGGTCTATACCTAAACATAATAAAAGCAATATACAGCAAACCAACAGCCAACATCAAACTTAATGGTGGGAAACTTGAAGCAATCCCACTAAAATCAGGGACTCGACAAGGCTGCCCACTCTCCCCCTACGTATTCAACATAGTACTGGAATTCCTGGCTGGAGCAATTAGACAGCAAAAGGAGATCAAGGGAATACAAATTGGAAAGGAAGAGATAAAAACATCACTCTTTGCCAATGACATGATAGTGTACTTAAGTGACCCCAAAAATTCCACCAGAGAACCCCTACAGCTGATAAACAAGTTCAGCAAAGTAGCTGGATACAAAATTAACTCAAACAAATCAGTAGCCTTCCTATACTCAAAGGACAAACATGTGGAGAAAGAAATTAGGGAAAAGGTACCCTTCACAATCATCACAAAAACTATGAATTACCTTGGTGTGACTCTAACTAAGCAAGTAAAGGACCTGTATGAAAAGAACTTCAAACCTCTAAAGAAGAAAATTGAGGATGATCTCAGAAAATGGAAAGATCTCCCATACTCATGGATTGGAAGGATCAACATTTTAAAATGGCTATCCTACCAAAAGCAATCTACAGATTCAATACAATCCCCATCAAAATTCCAACCCAGTACTTCATTGAATTGGAAAGATCAATGTGCAATTTCATATGGAACAACAAAAGACCTAGAATAGCGAAATCCATCCTCAACAACAAAAAAACATCTGCGGGAATCACTATCACTGACCTCAAGCTATATTACAAGGCAATTGTGCTGAAAACTGCATGGTACTGGTACAGTAATAGGCATGAAGATCAATGGAATAGAATAGAAGATTCAGAAATGAGCCCTCAGGTATATGGTCACCTGATTTTTGACAAAGAAGCCATAAACATTCAATGGAAAAAAGACAGCCTATTCAACAAATGGTGCTGGTCCAACTGGCACTCAGCATGCAAAAGAATGAAAATAGACCCTTTCTTATCTCCTTATACAAAGCTCAAGTGTAAGTGGATCAAAGATCTCCACATTAAACCAGATACACTGAAACTATTAGATGAGAAAGTAGGGAAAACCTTAGAACACATAGGCACAGGAGAAAATTTTCTGAACAAAACACCAATGGCTCAAGCTCTAAGGTCAAAGATTAACAAATGGGACTTAATGAGATTGCAAAGTTTCTGTAAGGCTAAGGACACTGTCAAGAAAACAAAATGGCAGCCAACAGAATGGGAAAAGATCTTTACCAACTCCACATCAGATAGAGGCCTAATATCCAAGGTATACAAAGAACTCAAAAAGCTAGACACCAGAGAATCAAACAACCCCATTAAAAAATGGGTTACAGAGCTAAACAAAACATTCTCAGCTGAGGAATTTCGAATGGCTAAGAAACATCTGAGGAAGTGCTCGACATCCTTAGCCATCAGAGAAATGCAAATCAAAAAAACCCTGAGATTCCACCTCACACCAGTCAGATTGGCCAAGATCCAAAACTCAGATGACAACAGATGCTGGCGAGGTTGTGGAGAAATAGGAACACTTCTCCACTGTTGGTGGGGTTGCAAACTAATACAACCGCTCTGGAAATCAGTCTGGAGATACCTCAGAAAATTGGACATAGTACTACCTGAAGATCCAGCTATTCCACTTCTGGGCATATACCCCAGAGACACTTTAATACACAACAAAGATATATGCACCACAACGTTCATAGCAGCTCTATTTATAATAGCCAGAAGCTGGAAAGAACCCAGATGTCCTTCAGAAGATGAATGGATACAAAAATTGTGGTACATTTACACAATGGAATACTACTCAGTCACCAGAAACAATGACTTAACCAAATTCTTAAGAAAATGGCTGCATCTAGAAAATATCATCCTGAGTGAGATAACCCAGTCACAAAAGAACAAACATAATATGCAGTCACTGATAGTGGGATGCTAACCCCAGAGGCTCGCACTGCCCCAGAAACAACTCACAGACTGTATGAAGTCCAAGAAAAAAACAAAACAAAACAAAAAAAAAAAAAAGTCATGCTCAATCCTTACCCACCAAGAATTCATTGACAAATTCCGGGTTGTACCCTGTATTACATGTACTGTCTGCTCATTGTTTAAAAAAAAAAATCTTTACACACCAAAAAAAAGGGGGGGGGACTGCCCTGCCCCCCAGCCATAAGGAGTGGATCAAGTACCTAGGTGAACCTTCTTCACATTTCAACTGGCCAAATGGAGGCTAGAGCCTTTGATTGGGCAGTGGATGGAAAAAGTGGGGGTGGAGGTTTTAGAGACCGAGAAAGTGGAAGGAAGGAGGAGAGACAGAAGAGGAGACAGAGGAAGATGGAAGAAGAGGAGGTGGAAGGAAGAAGGAGCAGAACCTTATGGTCTGGAGAAGCCTCGAGGAGCAAGGGTTCCCATGGCTGGGGACCAGAGTAGTGTAGTGGTGAATCTGTCCGCTCTAAGCATGCAGCTTATAAATATTACAACTGAGTTATGTGTTCAGTACATGGGCTTCTTGGGGTTGGAGATTTATTGCCACACAAACCAGCAGACAGGCATTCACTGTGATTCTCATGAGAGCTAGACCACCCGCTGGTCTCAGAGGACATGAGGGAAGCTCTTGGGAGGTCACTAGGTGTCAGGGGGTCACTAGGTGTCAGGGGTCACTAGGTGTCAGGAGGACACTAGGTGTGTTCCCATGCTGCCCTGGACTGGGGCAACTCTGAATCTTATGAGCTCAGGTGAGAGATGGCCTTTGAAGACCAGGCTCCTTCCAGGGTGTGCAGAGTGGACAGGAGAACTGGCCCAGACAGAGTAGTCACTAGTTCTGAAACCACGGGGAAGGGGGACCAGAAGATCTTGCTTGAGGATGGAGAGAGGGCCACAGGGTTGTTTTTGTCATAACTGGTTTGATCCTGAAGAGCTGCCAGTTCGCCTCAGCTGTTTCCAGTCAGGCCTGTTGTTCTTCTGAGACAGGCTCTCTGCAGGCTAACCGAGAACTTGCTGTGGAGAGCAGGCTGGCCTCAAACTCACTGGGATCGCCCTGCCTCTGCTACTCAACGGCCAGGATTAAAGGCATGAGCCACCACATCTAGATACACTTTTTTGGCATATGTAAGAAGATTTTAGAAATATGTGCAAGTGTACATGATTATATTTTACCCACTAAAACTTACAGCCTATGCAACAAGTAAAGGTATCCATTACTTCTTTATTTCCATTTTAAAAGTCATTGAACTACTTACTCATCGAAACCAAATAGTTCAGGCTAGACTCAACCTTTCTTTTTCTTTACTCAAAACTCCCTTTACAGTGTCAGGAATCAACAGCTGCTCCTCCACCCAGACAGTGGAGAACACACAGTGAGTGGCTACTTTTCAGAATCACCCAGTTCTCCACTGGGACATATTGAACTTAGAAACTAGATTTGGGGACTTATTTATAATTACATTAATTATAATTAATTTTATACTCAATTTGTAGAGTTTGCAATGGACAAGTCTTCACTGTAAGTTAACAACCAAAACCCAAACTCAAATCCATCTCTGAAACACATCACTGCCAAAGGTTCCTTACACCCGTAAAACCCCAGCTCATATTTTCGCAGAACCACCGTTTCTGCCTCCATCAGGAGCCCAAACTATGAAGATCTTTTTTTTTCCATAGCTCTTGTCTATTCTGAAGTTTGGTATAAATAAGTTGGTAATACATGCCCCAGGTTGAGCATGACTGTTCTCACATGTCCCTGTGCAGCAATTTTCCCATCATTTTTGTTTTCCTATTTAGAATGTTCATGCAACATTTTATTTATCCTATTTTTCCCCTCCCAAATTTCTCACAGCTCCTCCGAGTTTTTTTGTGATGGATACTTAGGAGCTCCAGGCTCCTAAGAATAAAGTCACCACTGGCTGACAATTCTCTGTGAGTTTGTCTGATGGGGCAAGGCTTTCTATCAGCTCTGTAAATTTCTAGTTTGAAACTCAGGAGGATCAAGGGTTAGTCTGTGTTTGAGCATAAAGAGATGTCTCAGTAGTTCAGAGCACTTGTTGTTTTTGTAGAGAGCCACATGGCGGCTCACAATTATCCATAGCTTAGCTCCAGTTCTAGAGGATCTAACACACACACACACACACACACACACACACACACACACTCTTGCAGACAAAACACTCATGCACATAAAACAACATTAACTTTAAATCTATTGTAGACTGATTTCAAAGACATTATTCCAATAGTTCCAAAAATTCTAATCATTTATTTAGGCTTTTCTCCTGGGTGCAAAGTGACATCTTGGATTTTAGCTGCATTTCCTGGTGTCTGATAAAGTAGAAAACCTTTTCCGTCAACTTAGGCTACTTGTTTGAAAATTAACTTCTTCTTCTTTTAGCTTAAATTGTACAGACTCCTTAACTACTTTGGATAAAAGTTATCTGTCAGATATGTTTTACAACTGTTCTCCCCCTGACCTAAATGTTCTTATACACCTTTATCTATGTTACCTTGAGATGAACAGAAATTTTATTAAGAAAATGTATTCCACGGTGATTTCACACATGTGTGTAGAACTTGCTGATGACCTTCTCTGTCAACCCGCTCTCCTTCATCTCATCCTGACAATCACCACTCCTCCACACAAGTTCCTTCCCCATGCCCAAGTCTTTTGTCTTGGGACCCTCTCCCTCTGAGTTTAACTACAACTGTCTTTATGACCATGGGTATGGAAATATCCTGCTTCATTCCCCAGTAGGTGCACAGCTGAAGATAATGACCCCGCCCCACCTGGCCCATCAGTAGCTAATAGTTACCTAAGCAGGGATAGAGCCAAAGGAGGCTGTCTTCTACCTGTGACTGCAAACAGATCCACCCTTCAGTAGCCCCAGTAAAGACACACAGCTACTGTGATGTCATGACGGTCACGGCCATGCCTTGTGATGGGTATTCCACAGCCCTGCTGTCCATCCTTTCCAGCTCCCCCATCTATGACACTACAATACGGAGTCCTGTTTAAGGCTGAGGACTCATTTGTCACATGCCGTCAGTGCACGTGACAGCCATGAATCTCTGTATCCACTGCTACCAGTCCCCAAAGGAGGTTCTCTGATGGAGGCTGAGAGGTACCTTTGTCTACCAGCACATGCATGAGTATTTAGAAAGTAGTTTAATTCCAAGTCAAATTAGCAAAACAACAGTAGTACGAGTTCCCTTCCTAGGGTCTGTGAGCTCCCCAGTCATGAGTTCTTGAACATGTTTACAGGGGCAAGCATGATGCCTTTCTGTGAATCAGGCCTTAAGTCTGATAAGAGAGCCATGGCTTACTGAACCAGTTATGTTCTATTGGGCTTACCTTGCCAGTGAACTAGTTATGCAGCTCACAGGGTTTACAGGCAGCTGGTCATCTTTCTCTCTCAGCAGTTTGTAGAATGCTTCTCAGCAGCTACTGTGTTACCCAGGTGAGGGTCAGGGCCAGCACACTGCCTCAGGCAGAAGTCCAGACTAGAGACTTCGGCATGGCCTTTGATGGCTACATGGGCCTGGGACATCAACACAGACCCCAGGTGTCACAGGAACATGGACTTAGACATAATGACCAGCAGCAATTGGAATCAGGTTGCAGCACAGGCCACTCAGACCAGCATGTACCCCTCCTGCCTTCCTTCCCCCAAGGGAACACAGCCCTCAGACATCCGCATGGTCTCCAGTGGCAGTCCAGTCTACAGACATCCCCTTGGACTTTGATGATAAGTTGGGCCACAGACATCAGCACACATCCCAGATGTGGGAGGACCTGGACCCAGCAGCCGGGGCCAGGACCTCACTATGGCTCCCTCGTATTTGTCTGTTGCTCACTAAGTTGAAGTCTCCAGTTCCACCTTTCTCTCTTGTTGATCAGCTCTTAAGTTGGTTCCCTTCAGGATATAAACATCACACTCTTGCACTATTGGGGATATCTTGGCAAACTGGTCACTGTTGTAGTTCATAGGCTTCATAGCTAGGTAGGACCATGGATTGATTTTCTCATTTGACAGCTTGAGAAGCATCTTCAGATACTGTGAGAGTCAGTCCCCAGGGAGGTCAGTTTCAGCTCAATTCCTCCAAGTCCAGCACCTGAACTAAATGATGTCTTCAGCAAACCAGTCACGCCCTCGAGTTCTGGTAGGCAAATAGGGCATCAGCAATAGCTCTTTGGTTTGGGGGACTTTTGGAAGCCACACCCAACTTGAAAGACAATGTCTTATGCCTGGCATTGGGGTTCTAGTTAGTTAGTCAATGGCCTTCTGGAAGAGCATGCTTACCCTGGGGAGCATTACTTTGGGGCCAGTAAGATCATGTTCAGCTGGCCAATGCTACGTGGCTGTGGAATGTTCTCAGAAGAAAGTACCAAGATCTCCTGTCTCCAGTTCTCACCTTCAAGAATAGATATCTCTCTAGTTAATGGTTTTTCTCTATCTCCCTCTGTCTGTCTCTTCCTCCCATCCCTCCTTTCCTACCTTCCCTTCTTCCTTATCTTATTATTTTTCTTCTTCACAAGTCTCACAGTTGTTTTCATGAAAGCATGAATTCAACTGAGTCATTTCACATTACTGAAGCCCAGAAATGTGATCTCTTCCTTTCCAGTTTTAATAGACACATTTTTTTTCTCTCCCACAAGTCCTAAGAAGTAATTTTCCCAAACTTCTTTTATCAGAAACCTTTTTTGTTTGCTGAGGATCTCATGATGTTATGGTGTTTCTAATTATTTCAAGCACACTCACTTCATGGGCATTTTGGGATTCTTCCAGAAGGCTATGTCCCTATTGGTTGCTCCTGTGTGCTCATATGATCCTCTGACCCACCATGCAGATCCAACACACATGGGCCACCATGTCAGATTCAGTTTTCTTCTTTATTTCTGAAGTCTAGCAATTTGTTTTTTTCCTGGACTAAGCTCTGCACGGTTTTCTTGTGCTGATTACATATGCTCCTGCAATTTGATTTCTTGGTAGAGGCAGAGAAGTGGAGCCTCGCTGCAGTAGTTAATAAATTCCAAGTGTATTGCTTAGAAAGCGATTAGACCCTAATACAGTGATCAATGACTACACAGAATCGTTTAGAAAGTTCTTAATAAGTTTACGTTGTGAAGACTGCCACTGGGCTGGTGAGATGGCTCAGTGGGAAAAGGTGTTTGTTGTACAAACCTGGTGACCTGAGTTTGAGACTCCGAAGTCCAAGATGCAAGGAGACAACTAATATCACAACTTTGTCCTCTTAGCTCCACATGTGACACACATGTCTGCACACATACACACAATTTTTTGAAGTTACTATACAAAGGTCTAAAGAATGGGCTCTCCTTTCTGATGTCAAACTCAACTCTGACAGTACTTGGATTTCCTCTTTTCCTTTTCTACCTGGGGCAGGAAAGGCGTGCTCCCTTCCCACCGAAGGAGACTCCCTCAGCACAGGGCTGACCTCACTCTCTCTATTGCAGCCCCTCCACAGCCACACTGAGGACTATGCGTTCAGCTTTGTAGCCATTTGCAGAGTCTAGGGGAATCCTCATAGAAACCCTTCTGATAATTTGGGCCCGTACAATTCCTTGTTTTCAATGTCTCTAATTCCTCTGAATGATTGGGCCGAAGGAATGTTGAAATTTCCAGTAACCCAAAACTTCCACAGCCTGTCACACTTCAAACCCTGAGCTGGGCATCCAACCGAGAATGCAAAACACTTTTTTCACACTTCACTTCTGACCAAAGGAAATGTGGTATGTTGGCTTGGACTTTGAATTTCAATCAATTTAATTCAAAATAGATGAAATCAAAGGGTGCTTCCAGAACATCTGAGAGAGCCACCAAGTGCCCCACTGCTCCTACCCTGTCCTGGCAAAGCTGGTTCTGATTTTGGATGTTTTAAGTCCCCTTTTGAAGTTCATCCATGGTGTTCAAGCTTTGGCTTGGCTTTCATTCCACACCACATTCTGTACTCGCTTTTCATTTCACATGGGAACTAGAGTCAGAAGAACCAATGAGGACTGTGGTAAAAAAGTGGGGGGGTGGTTAACATCGTGTCCCCAGAAAAGGAGATCAAGCCGAAGTGTTCCCTGCATATCTGAAATCAGACTCGGATGGCCAGAACCGAGGCATCGGATTGGCAAGGGCATCGTTTATTGAGCACCTATTACGTCCACCATGGCAATGTCTCATGCTACAGGAAAAATAAATTGCAGGTTTTGTGCCTAAGCAAGAGCCAGACGTGTAACCAATAATTAGGATTTTAAAAATGTGCTGAGTAGAGGATTCTGGGAGCACAGGAAGAGAGTGGGAACACTGGGGAGGATGTCAGAAAGGAGAGGATAGTTCGTCAGGCTTGTGATCACAGCAAGGAAGGGTAGAGGCTATAGAAAGCAGGGGGTAAGGATGCTGAGGGTGAGGATGGGGGCCCCTGAGCCAGATGGTCCAGCTACTGAGCCAGGGACAGGGCTGGACTAGACTGAGCAAGATAAAGGTGAAAGAATTCTCAACCAAACAAAATCAGGCACTGAAACAAAAGATAGGGGCAACAGCAACGGCAAGCAACAGTGCCCAACACACCTCGTGAGGCGGGACCTACCATGAGGAAGTCATATTCACATTAAAAAGAGTTTACTTCCTTTTTATGTGGGTATGTGCTTTACATGCATGCATCTATGCATGTGAGCGTGTTGTGCCCAAGGATACCCGAAGAGGGCACTGGATCTTCTCTCCGTAGACTGGGGTTACAGAAGCTTGTGAGCTGTGAGCCATGTGCATTCTGGGAACTAAATGCTAGTCCTCTGCAGGAACCGTGAGGCTCTTCACTGCTGAGCCATCTTCGCTGCCTCCCGAAGCCGTAGTCTCAAAACTTTCCCTGTGCCCACTCAGCTTCTAGCACATGCTGGGAGGGCATGATGTCATTCTCTAGGTCATTCTCCAGACAAGGGGACCTGAGCTGAGAAAAGATGCCTCCATTACTCGGGTCACACAGATCAGAAATAACACTGACGCTGGGGACCCAACTTCTGCTGGCATTGCCTTGCCTCCAGTGGTCACTGTGGGGGGACACACTGCGTTGGCAGCCTGGCACCGGCCCACGTACCAGCCTCACGGATGTTCAGCTCAGCTTCAGACGATGAACAAGGTCTGTTTCTACACATCCCAGTTCTCTTGTACCCAGGTCCTTAAAATGAGCATCTTGACCCGGGAAGGAGCACACATCCCCTGGGGATGTTCTGAAAATGCATGTTCTTCTGCTTCTTCCAGACCTACTCACTCATCAAGCAAGCCTTCTGGGTGATTCTGGGAAATGCTCAAGT
The DNA here is from genome assembly GCF_963924665.1 of Micromys minutus. Classification (NCBI taxonomy): domain Eukaryota; kingdom Metazoa; phylum Chordata; class Mammalia; order Rodentia; family Muridae; genus Micromys; species Micromys minutus. The sequence goes on from NC_137969.1 coordinate 248,796,586, forward strand.
TTGCAAACCGCAAGCACCTAATCATCTCCTGGGCAGAGACGCGACTAGAGCCAGCCAAGACTACTGATAGATGGTCTTATCCTGAGAACCAGGACTGGTGCCTAATGACAGAGAGAGGTGGGGAGGGAGGAGACACGGAGGGCTGTGGCCAAGCACTCACGCTTTATGATGTTCTACAAGGCAGCATAGCAGTAAATGACTTTCACTAGCCTCAACTACTAATAGAGCAGCGTTTCTCACCCTTCCTAATGTTGTGGTGACCCCCTGCCATAAAACTGGTTTTGTAGCAACTTCATAACTATGGTCTTGTTATTGCTGTGACTCGTGATGTAAATATTAGATATGTTGGATATCTGGGACCCCAAAGGGGTCATGACCCACAACTTGAGACTTTCTGTAGTAGAGCAAGCCAAAACCCTTAGCTTGAAACTCCAAAACACCCACCTTTGTCGGCACCAGTGCACTGGGTCTCTCCTCAGCATTCTACGGCTCCACCCCCTGCCTTTGCCATTGACCTCTCGGTGTGATTTTACAGAAAGGTAAACTGAGGTGAGCAGAGGTGACAGAGAGGTGACTCTGATGCTCAGCGGTCCACCCCAGCAGCCAGCTTCAGTTTTTGACTGAGGGATTTCAAATTATCTGATGTTTTTGGTGACATTGTAAATGAAATTTCAGTGCCAGCACTGACTTGGTGACAATCAGATTTCTCTATTATTCTGATGCTTAGGGCATCTAATGCACTGTGAATGAAGACCCTTTTTCTAGGCGTCTCCTCAGAGGTTCCATGCCTTGCTCCATTTCGAAAAACATTTCTGGGTCTCAGGAGCAGCTGGGTGATTTGGTGAGCAGGCCTTCACCTGCACAAGGCATCAGCAGCAGTGCCTGTCTGGAAGCTTCCAGAACTCTGTTCTGCTCTGTGAGGGGATGCTGGCTGAGAGATCTCTGTTCATGCATTACACTCAGAGCCACGTGTGCCCCAGCACAGCCATGATATGCAGTCCAACACAAACATAAGCTTGCCGGAACATGGCATTCAGTTTCAAATCTTTGTTTTCTGGGACTCTGAAGTGGTTCTCAAGTGTGAACCCTGCAGATGACAGCTTCTTGTCATGATGTCAAAATGTTGGGCACACCTAAATCCTCCACACCCAATCCTCTGGCCATCTTGTCAAATCCTCCTAAGACTTGATTAGTTCCATAGTGTGTGTGTGTGTGTGTGTGTGTGTGTGTGTGTGTGTGTGTGTGTAAGAGAAAGAGACAGATACAGAGAAACAGAGGGAGAGAATAAATACTTTCCTCTCACTCCCCAGACAGTGAGATACATAAGCCTTTGCTAACCTTTTCCACGGTGGGCACTCAGCTATTTGATTATAGAAACTACAAGGACGTTTCCCATATGCCCAGCAACATAGCAAAAGTCCTGCCTACCTTCATAGCAGGGAGGCTGTGTGCTGGTTTAAAGGTCGTCCTTGGTGTCTTTGCTGGCTTAGGACAAGCCCTTCACCCTTCGAAGAGGGACTCTGGAAGATTGTGCTCCAGGCAGACAGCCTTTGTGTTAACTTTTGTCCCAAGCCATGATTGTTCTGGGTAAAAGAGAGGTGCAGTACCCCAGAGGAGGCCCAACTGAGAAACCGGAGCAGCTCTTTTGATTAATGTGGCCATGTAAGCTAAACAAAGAGATCAGCCATTACTAGGTAAAATCAGCCATTCCAGAAGCCCCCGTGAGACCTGTTTCTGGATTCAAAACAAATTAAATCTCCAGGTTGAGGGGGTGGGGTGGCCGTGGACTGGGGAAAGGCGCTGCAGAAAATAGGCCCCATTCCTCATTGCTGGGGAACAGAAAATAGGTCATACTTTAGGAAAGACGGTCTCCATTATGTATCTGTAACATTAAATGCCATCTTACCTGACATTAAGATCACACTTCCATTGGGGTGTTCCTCTCTGGTCATTCCTGGGGGTGGGCAGGCAGAGATGATAGCCCAAATCTTCACTGGAGATTGGGAAAGATCAGGGAACACTTAGAAGATCGAGGGAGCTGTTAAGACCATCTAAGGTAGCATCCTCGGTTCAGGAAGAGACTGCAAGCCTTTACGTCACCTTTCCAAAGGTTTCTTTGCAGCAGAGATGTCAGCATTCCGTAGAAAAGACCGGCAAACAGCAAACAATACTTGTTACAGAGCGCTGTGGATAGCACCCAAAATGAGGATGGCCACATTTCCATACTGTTGTGAGACAGGAAAGGCGCAGCAGGGAAGATTCATTGCTGATGGGTATGCAGCAGTTCTGCCTTCAAAAATCCACATTTCTACTGAGCTGGCCCAGGAAGCTCTTGGGGGTGTGGGTATTGGCAATCCTTAGCAACTCTAGACAGATCAAAGGGCTGTTTTTCTTTTTCTCTGTGTTCTGAAATTTGGTTGGAAACACTTTACCTCTTTTCTTGGTTTTCTGTGACTTTGGGGCAGTTTCTGGTCTGCCAGATACTTTGACCTTGCCTGTCAAGTAAAGACCCAAATGGCCAGCTGTTTCATTGACATTCCTTGGGTGCTTAGTAAAGACAATGAGATAGGGAGCAGACGCAGCCTCTCCATCCCTGTTGGCAGAGTTCTGAGAAATAGAAGCAGGAGGCTGGTCAGCATAAACATCTCCAATAGCAAAACCCTAGTCAAGACATTTGCTAAATTCTCAAGGTCTCTGCCACCCAAAGGGGATAGTGACTGGGAACCCCCAGTTGAAAGCTGGGGACACCAGGCCAGGCTCAGAGACTCTTGGGAGGCAAGCTGCTGCCTCCTTCCTGGTAACAACACCAAGATGCTTTTATTTTAACCTTTCACTCTCAACATCACTGCGACCATTTCCCATTATGTGCACATCCGGGAAAGGCGTCCTCCTACATATTACCTTTAATTGTTACTTTTGCTTCGAACAAAACATAAATCACACTTATCCCTCTTAATTTGCTTTAGTTTTGAACAGTTTCACATTTGTAAACAATGCAAGGTTGGTCAACACCCCCCCTTCCTGCTAACCTCTTCCCCTCACACCAGCTCCACTGTCCACTGCTTCGATGTCCCCACTGCCCTTCCCTGTTCTTTGGTTGGGGGTACAAAATAGGTCTTGTACACATGGTCATGCCTGCTGTGTGATCTGATTACCAGAGCCATGTCATGTCTGATAGACTGTCCCCCCAGACTCTCCACCCCTGCCTCCATTTATGTCTCGCGAGTCCTGGGCTAATGGAGGGAGTCACATACAAGCTCCATATAGAACTAAGTACTTGACAATTGTTTATTCCAATCACGATTTGACCTATATATACCCTGTGCTACTCACTCTATACCCTGTGTCCATACCCTGAGCACCACGTGTTGCCAAAAGAAGCTTCTCTGTCAAGCTGGGCACTGCACAGGTCTGTGGGCATGAATGTAAACAATTAGAAGGCAGCTTAACTACCTGTCGATGGAATTTCTTTTGTTTTGTCTGAAACATGGACATAAGTCAGTTCCCCCTACTGTCCTGGGGAGATGGTTGAGAGGTTAAGAACACGTGCTACTCTTCCAGAGCCTGGGCTTGGTTTCTAACATCCTTGAGCAACTCACAGTTCCATTGTAACTTCTGTTACAAAGGAGCCAATGCCCTACTCTGGGTTCTGTGGGAACCCACATAAAGCCTACACACACACACACACACACACACACACACACACACACACACACACACACGTGGGGGGGGCAAGGAAGGAGGGAAGGAGAGAGAGATGAAGAGAGCGAGGGGGGAGAAATAAGTAAATCTTACCCAAGAGCAGTGATGTACATCTTTAGTCCCAGCACTTGGGAGGTAAGAACAGGAAGATGTATAAGTTCAAAGCCAACCTGATCTTCCTAAAAAGTTGTAAGCCAGCCAGGGCTTTAGAGTGAGATCTTGTCTCAGGAAAAAAAAAAAAAAACCTTTAAAATAAGTTATTTCCTATTTCAGGATTATTTTATAAAAATATGAAAATAAACAGTGTTCTGAGAAGCAAATTATTAGGCACAGCTGAGCTATGAAATTCAAGATTTCATCTGGGCTGAGAAATAAAGTACACAAGTACTTTCTGTGACTCCCTAAAGATTTATAGGACCTCAAGTCAGTGCTAGGTGGGATACTGCCTTGGGAACAAACCCTGGGGTTGGCGCTGTGGTCCTATCTATTAGGAGACATGCGACATTGAGCGATTCGCCATTGTTTATTGATTCTAAGGCAATATTTTAGGAAATATTTTAAAGGCAGAAACAGGGAGCACCTCACAATTGATGGTGTCTTCCAATTACAACTGTCAGCCTATTTTTCTCCCCGTGTTACATAAAGCAATAACGCCTATTACAAGGGATGCAGCTCGCATGTGAGGAAATCCAGGCACTACCCTTTCTGCATTTCAATTTCCATCTCTGGAAATAGAAAAATTGCTAACATGCCATGGTTGAGGATTACAGTAATTAATGGATTTAGTGGATTTCCTAGGATGGGCACTCAATAAATGACATACTGTTATTACCATCACAATAACTTATTAATACTAGCTATGATTTCAGGGGAGATGCTCTGCCCGTGACGCCTATTTCTGCTATGGAGAGGGGGGAAAAATCTAGATTGATAAGAGTTGGGTTATTTACTCAAAGCAAAGACCAATTTCAAACACAGTGCCTACCTGCTTCCACAATTACCATTCACTTCACTGGAGCTACTCGGTCATACAGAAATGCACACCATACATGATGTGACTCACACACAATGCAGATCCAATAGCTTACAACCAACGAGTCCCTGACTCGTCTCTGAATCAAGACAGGAATGGCCAGAGTTTGTAGTCCCCCGAAAACCCTCCCATTCCTCGATACTGGCTCTGCACAGCTTTGGAATAAGGATATTTATTTCCAGGTGCCTCCAAAAGCTGTGGTTATTTAATCACCCAGGAACCCTCCCAGTAATCACTCTGAATTGCATTATGCAAGTCAGCAAATCCCACTCACTTTAATATACATGAGCAAGTCGGACGGATATTTCTCACTGAAGGTTTTATGGAAAATTTTGCATTTATTGATTTACCCCTTAAATCTTATTCTTTAAATACACCCCCTATGTAGACACACATGCATGCATGTATGCACACACATACACACACTCCATATATGTGTGTGTGTGTGTGTGTGTGTGTGTGTGTGTGTGTGTGTGTAAATGCTTGCTATGGCCATGTTTGTTCAACCTAACAAAAATATAGCATATTGACAACATTATCTGTCATCCCCACATTTCACCTGGAGTAGGAACTGTTTGATCTTCCAAAGCTTGCAGACTGCATCAGTTCACAGGGGTATCTTTTATTCATGCACATTAAAATAAAGACAACCATATGCAGGCTTTCTACAACTGGCAAAGAGGAGAAACAGAAGCAGAGGGCTGCAAGCCGGCTGGACTAGCCGAGGCCACACCCCAGTCCATTTCTGTCCTTCTCCAGGTCCCTTCCATTGCCAATGGCCAGCACAGACTTCAAAGGCTTGTTCAATTGGCAATGTGGCCAGACTTCACCTCTTTTGGTTAGGGGTCAAAGGTCTAAGAGGTCAGGATGCTTGTGGGTTTGCATGTTGCATTTCTCAGGACCAAAGTAGGAAAAAAAAAAAAACCAAACAAACAACAAACAAAAGAACAAGAAACACTCTGAAGTTTCCCATGGAAGCAGGTTCTTAAAGGGACAGTGGGGAGAATTGCAAGGAGAAATAGTTCTCTTTACCTTTCTGTTTTGTGAAAACCGAAGAACTGACTATACAGGTTTCTGTAAGAACTAAATAACAATTTTTAAAAACTCTACCTAAGATCTAGAGAGACGGCTCAGAAGTTAAAAGCACCTGCTACTCTTGCAGAGGACCTAAGTTCAGTTCCCAGCCCCCACAGGTTGTCCCATAGCCACTGGAAACTCTAGTTCCAGGGGGATCTGACACCCTCTTCTGACCTCTGCTGGAACCAGGCAAGCATGTGGTTCACAGTCATACATTCAGAGGCAAACATCCACTCACGTGGAAATAAAATAAATATATCTCAGCCCAATATATACATAAAGGTGACAGCGTGGTCCTGGGCGCAGCTCCAGAGCCTCTTTGTTTTATTCCAGAGCCCTGGCTTTGGGCTTCCATCCTGCAGAAATAGTGGCATTAAATGACACATTTGTGATAGATTTCAGTTTACTGTGCAAACCATAAAAATACCCAGCTGTCTCATTCAACAAGAATTATCTGTTGCTGTTGGATGCTATTTTATCTTCTGAAATCTCTGGAATCAAAGGCATTGCCTGCCTCTCGGTCTGTCTTGGAGTAATGTACTCCACATGTCAACTGCATGTCTGAGACTCTCTCAGGAGGCAGCTGGTCCTGTTGAAACCCCTTGGCTTCTGGATTGTGCGACCGTGTCCCTGCCTTGGAGCGTGGGGCTTCATGTGGCCAGTGAGGCAGGTCCGATGCAGTTCCCTAGGATACCTTGATGTTCTGTATTCCTCATGGTCCTCTTCTTTCAGGGGGAACACCATGGAGATTGTTCTCTGGAGATCCCTGTGCTTTGCTGGGACTGCTGATGAGCCCACTGGCAACGGATCAGGCAAAGGATGATGTCCGATCTCTTATGCGTGTACCTCCCACTAGGTCTTTTATGCAAGTCAGCCTTTTCACATTAATTTTGAATGCCACGTGAAGTCTTTGGGGGGGGGGCTTGGATTTCTAGTCTGTTAAGCTAAAATTATGTAAATTAGCTTTTTATGTTCTTGCAGGACACGTGTGACAGCGTGACAGACAGAATTAGATGTGTTATCAGTGGAGGCAAACGAGAGAAGCCTTATGACAGGAGAGGTCACCCAACTGATGATGAGAAGAAAACTATGGGGTGGGGGTGGGGAGATGATGTCTATGTAGACCAGTTACAACCATGGTCACCTTGAGCCCCACTTTAATCTGAATAGATGAGGCACCTCACCCTTCAGAAGGAGTGGGTGTGGTGATGATGATGGAGCTGAGACAGTAACTCTGCTCAAGTGAAGGCTCAGTCCAGTCTTGGGGAGGTGGCTTCTTCAGGGGTTCAACTCCAGGGAAAAGCTTTGCTCCACTCGATGAAGTTGAAGTAGCTACACCTTCTGAGCTACACCTTCTGAATTCTGTTTGCTGGGGGAGGGGAAATGGAAAAAGGTCAGAGAATTTAATTCCTGATTTCTCTTACCACTGTGGTCAAGCCACTGAGCCATTTTACCCAGGCCTTCTTCTTTAGCAGCCAAACCTCACGGCAGCTACAAGCATTTGGTTTTTAAGCCTTTAGCTTGTAGAAACCCAGAGAGCCACATGCCTGGGCTCTCCTGTCTGCTAAGGCAGAGATGACACTCAATCTGAGATTTAGGTGACTTGTCTTTTCTGTCCCTCTGTACCACTGCATGTGGTGATGAGGGTGGTGGCAGAAGTGTCTCAAGAGCTCAGTCTTAACTTCCTCTGCTTCCTCAGCAGCGCACACAGGACAGCAGGAAGGGAAGCGGCTGGCAGCAGTGAGAGTCAACTTTTTGTCCTGGGAAAATGTTCTGTGACATCATGCAATTGGGCAGAAGATACAAAGGGATGGCTTCGAGGTTGACATATGAAATAAGCCTGTGCCACAGGAAGACCGAAAACTGGGCCAAGGAAAAGACAGAGCCTCTGCTAGACAAGCCTGCTACGGACAAACCATGGGTGCTCACAGTGGGTTGTGACTATTGAGCTCCTCACTGTTATCTGGCTCCCATCTTCAGAAGAGCTTTCTCCCCTTGTGAACTGTCTCTTTCTGCCACTATTCACACACCCCTGTTCAACTTGGAAATGAAAGCGGTTGCCCTTGAACTTGAGACCCATACAGATTGCCTGGCGGTACTTTATCACTTGCTGGAGCCTGTTGATCGTCACATGTCTTCGTGGGTGAGCAAAGACACTGAAATCTTCACCTGTGTTCTGAGAGACTGCACTTATCTGTTTGAGTTTGGGACCGAAGAAAAAACATTGGACTGACTCAAGACAGAAGAATAGATTACTTCTTGAAGGAGGTGTGGGTCTCAGAACACGGCACGTGGCAGACGGGAACACCTCAGAGTAGTGGACAGTACTGTAGTTTCTTTTCTTCCACAACATGCCCCGGGTATATGCCAGAAAAGTGGTGTAGCTGAGCCCCTGTCTGCTGGATTCATTTAGGAACACACACACACACACACACACACACACACACATACACACACACCCCTCTGCCCTTCAACAATGGAATGATTTTGATGCATCTTTTAACTAACCAAAAGTAACATCTTGACAATTTTAATGGACTAATTATACACTCCTGGTCATCTTGAAAAGTGCCCATTTTGGGTCATTATGTCTTGACAACTGTAAAGGTCCTCAGCTGGAAAATTAGGAATCAGACAGAGAATTTCAATGACTCTGACCTTGGGAAGTCCACAGCCGTCATTTTCTTTCACAGAAGAAGTCCATGAGGGAGCTCTAGAAGGACAGGGGTGGTAGCTTCAAAGTGACATTAAAGCCCAGCCCTCTCCCCTGCCTGACCTGAGCTCAATCCGAGGAGCTAGTGAAATGCTGCAGATAGTGTAGACCACCAGCCAACCCCAAATGCCAAAGTATCAGACTCTCAAATGTACCTAAGTTTGACACTCCAAGGCCTGTCTTCTGTGACCTTCTGTCCTCAGACTTGCTCAGGCCAGGCTGCGTGGTGCTGAAGGGCTCTCTGGTTATGTTGCCGGTTCCTTTTCTTCACATCCGGGTCCAAACGGATTGCCCTCTGTGGTAACAAAGCCTGAGGAGTTCTGCAAGCAGGAACACGGCAAAGCTATCACCGACGCCTCCTCTCTGGATGTAAGGAGCAGGGGAACCTATAGAAGGGGACAACTCTGAGATTCCCTCTGAGAACTTAAGAGACACCACAAGACTGAGCCTGAAGGCCAGGTACCTGGACTGAGACCATCAAAGACCAGAAGAGGATCCTCGTTCAGAAGAGAGAGGGATCCTGCTGCCCAGTGTTTTGTCTATACCCACGTGACTATCTGCTGACCATACTGATGACAGCAGCTCTTCCTTAAGGTGTGAAGGGCAATGCACGTGTCCTCTAAAAATGCTGCCCAGGCTCGCCGTCACCTCAGCACCCTGTCATTGGCCAGGCACGCTCCCGAAGTTCATGCTATCGCCTGGCAAGCCCTTCATTGAACCCCACAGCAGCAGAGCAGCAAGCAGGGCACCCCTTCAGAGATGCAACCATCTCAGCAACTGATTGAGGTGGAAACTCTGGAGATCATGAGGGCACAACACTAGCCACCACAACAAATCCTAACGTGTGTCTCCCAAGCTTCCAGCTCCAGACCAGACTGTTTAAACAATGTCCTGATTCCTTCAGCAAATGCGGGGCACTGTTGTAGAAAATATTTAATCCCAATCTGGGGCCTGACTCCACCTTTGATTATACAATTCCCAGGACTAAAGCTCAGCAGATATCTACCCTCTATGCTATCAGAATGTACTTTTCTATCAATAGCCCTGGCTTACTGCTTCCTATGTTCCATCTGGGCTGCTCTTAGTTCCAATTGGCTAGCCCTTGTGGCCATGATGTTAAGATTCTTACCCCATGGCATCTTCTCTTTCCTACCTTCCTCTTCCTTGGAGAAGTACAATCACTGTGCCTAGGTCTTCTTCATGCTACTAATACCCATGGTTGTACCTCCTTTGTCATTCTGTGAGGCGCTGGGGAATGCAGGCTGACTGACTGTCCATTGGTCTTTCTAGTCTGGAAGGCTCAACGAGAAACTAGAAAAAGCCTGTGGCGTCATGGCAACTCACCTGCCCCAGAGGCTTCAAATTCTAGACGCAGAATCCCCACCACACCACCTTTCTACAAGACATCACTTTTCCTGGCTTCTGGGCTCTCTTTTCTCCCTTCAGCCTGCCCACTCCCAACACCACATGTCAGCACAGACTGTCTGGGGGACAGCTGCTGTGTTTACCCTACTCAGGACCCCAAATCTGGCTCCAGGCATCCAGAATTGCTCTTGTGGTTTGGTTTTTCACGTCTTGGAAAGTTCCCCCAGAATGGGATTGGTGGGGCTCTGGCCTTGGAGAAAGAATGCGTTTGGCCGTGGCCGTGACCCTATACCCTAGAGCCAGGCAGTTCAGAAATCAGACTCAGCTTTTCCTCTCTGAATAAAGGGGTCATTGTTCCCAGCTGCCCAAGTAGAAATACCCTGCCATGAGCCAAACTTGAGCTAATAACCAGATCCAGGCTTAGGATGGTGAGAGGTGGAAGGCCACGGTTGTTTTAACTTTTTAAAATCGCTTTTAGTTCACATTGCCAAGTGAGTAGGAAAATTGAGACTCCTTTCCTCCCATACTCCCTCCAGTAGTCGTCATGCCTACCCACCTCTACCCTCAATTTAATGTTTCTTTGTATCTACAGAGAGCATCAGTGTCATGTGGCTTCAGAACTCAGGCCACCACATGATTTGGGCTGGCACCAAGGACCTGGCTTGGCGTGAATTCTGGATCCCCTTTGGGTTTGTCAATGTGTGTCTTAGACCATACTTGGCCCGTCCTGGGTGGCTTGCCTGCTTTCGTCTGGTCCCTTTTCTTCTGGGAGTCTTATGTACTCCTCATTGGGAAGCAAGACTATTATAAAACTAAAGATTTCAACTGTGTGCCCTAAGTATCACAGTCCACCCACCCCCCCAGCTGAGACATCATCTGACCGGCCCATGTCTCTCCTCTCTTCCCAGATGATAGCCCTCCACTCTCCACTGATGCACCTGCCACTGTGAGGTATGGCTGGGAGATGTGGCATCACCCATGAACCTCCTGTGTGAAGGCTTGGGATACAGCTGCTGGTGCTAACGAGGGGTGGGCAGAAGGTGAATGTGTTGGTGCACAAGTGGATGACATGGGAAAGGGTCACCTACTAGGAGGAAAGGGTTCACTGGAGGTGTGCCCAGGACAGATAGTCCTGTCCCTAGTGCCTTCTCCTTTTTTCTTTCTCCCTCCTCTCCCCTCCTCCCTTCCTTACCCTCCCTTTCACTCTCCTTCCTGGCCACCATGAGCAGCCTCTCCATACATGCCCGATGCCACCAGGGAAGTCTGCCTCACCTCAAGCCGGAAGCAGTGGCTCCAGTGGACCATGGGCTGAACTCTCTGAAGCTGTGAGTCAAAGGAAACCTGTTCTCTTGTCAAAGCGGTTTCTATCAGGCGTGTGCCACAGAGACAAAACCCCACATAACTCACAAAGGGCAAGCAGTAACAATGCACCCAGATTATCAAAGCTTGTGTGCGAGGGCCTCTTCTGTGTTAACTCAGGAGAAGGCCATGAAGCACACTTTGATGAAGGAAACAACAGGCAGTGTGACAAGAAACAAACGCTTAAAGATAATACCTGCAAAAGGCTTATCCGGTAGCAGCCGACTCCTGACAATGCCATGGCTTGTGTGCAGAGGACCTGGGACCAACCTGTTAGAGAGAACAGACCAACTCGAGGCAGATGCTTTGTCACTCAAAATGAGAGCATCATGAACCAGCCAGGTCTAATGAACGTCAACTAAGTCAAGTATGGGCAAGCTCGACCTGGGCTTGCTGAATAGTTCAGTCACTTGATCCAAGATACAGCATGCTAAAACCATTGTCTAAGGCCTGCAGTCTTTGGGCTTATTTGTTACACAGCATTGCTAACTGATGGACTGGCCTATGGTGCTCACACTGGCTGTACATCTGGGATTATTTGTCTTCTATAGTGTCCCATTCTTTTGGTCCTCTGCTTATGCATTGACTGTCCAGGTAGGTTGCAAATCCATCATGGAACAGGTCTGTTGGTCACATGATTTCCCACAGGTGTGACATATAGCACATGGCTCAGACCTATTAAATCCACCAGTAAAGGAGACCAGACAGGTCTGAATCTGCAACTCTTGCAGCACTGTTTTGTGACTTTGATTTGGGCTGCTAAGTTCTCTGGGCATCAGTTGTCCTATCTACAAAGGACTAAACGCAGCCTCAGAGTCCTTGGAGGGACTAACTTGTGCATCCCTTGCCATGGGCTGTGCTGGACCCAACTTAACAACAGCATATTTTTAAAAAGATGTATTTATTTATTGTTTGTACATGAGTACACTGTCTTCAGACACACCAGAAGAGGACATCAGATCTCATTACAGATGAGTTGTGAGTCACCATGTGGTTGCTGGTACTTGAACTCAGGACCTCTGACAGAGCAGTCAGTGCTCTTAACCACTGAGCCATCTCCAGCCCCAGAAATAGCACTTTAATATTCTCTATGGCTCCCAGTTCTCTTAACATCTTTAGCCACAGTTTTTGTGTCAGCCTGTGTGCATTATATGGGGAATATTTGACACAGAGATTAGTCTGGGCAGGCATTGGCCTTTGGGTCTTTGTCTTTCCTTCTGATGGCTTGAGATGCCAGGAGACTCACTTCTACACACACACACACACACACGCACACACACACATACACACACACACACACACACACACACACACACACTGGCCATGTTCCTTCCACTGGTAGAAGCATCAAGTAATAAAAGAATACAGAAGACAACCCAGTCCATGTTGCAAGCCAGGAAAGGCCACCAGGCACAGGGGGCTAAAAAACATGGAAGAAGATGAGGCCCCGAGAGTTAAAGCATAGAGTGAGAGTACACTTGGGGAACTGAGGCAAAGTGGGAACCAATCACAGGGGCTCTTTCTCCAGGTAGTTGCAGAAATCAAGGGAAAGTTTTGATGAGGACAAATTTCAGTCTACATTTAAATGATTCCAATTCCCTTGCATAATGGGAGACAAGGACTTCTCTGAACACCTAGTCCTCAAGTCTCCTGGGATCTTGGTGCTTTCTTGTCTACCAACAGCACCAACTGGCTAAAATAATGAGTGTTGCTTGCACACCAAGTGTTCATGACCCAGCCACTGAAGTCAAATGCATCTGACAAATAAGAGCTATAGATCCCACATAGTCCAGTTTGGAATACAGAGGGCGATACACAGGACTCTGACTTCCCATATCCCGCATGTGGTCCTTAAATCCTCTTCTCATTCTTGTTTGAGACAGGACTTACATAAGAGGCTGACCTCAAGCTCCCTAAGTAGGTAAAAATGACCTTAAATGCCTGATCCTTCTACTTCTCCTTCAGAGTGTTGGAATTACTAGCATGTGCCACCACCTTTGGGCTTGTTCCAAACTCTTTGTTTTGTTTACTGAGACAGAGTCTCAGGCAGCTCAGGGTAGCCATGAACTTACTATGGGTAGGGCATACATCACCACACCTAGATTAGTCTACATTTTTAAAATTGAAATCTACCTAGTGTCTGCCAAGAGTGTGTGCTGGTGTACAATGAAATAATGAAAGCTAAATAGGTGATCATTTAATTCATATTTTAAAATTGTATCTGTGCATGAACACACACAGAGATGTATCACGCATGTGGAGTGTGGGTGAGCCCTTCATGTATGTGATGTGTGAAGGAGCCCTTGTTCTCATCAATGCCACAATTTGCAAAACTGAGATTTGGGATGTGAGAACAGTGGTCCAGGAGTGAATGTTCTTCACAAGGAGGATAAGGGGAGCCTTTGTATAGAGAGAGCATCATGTGACATTCTTAGGTCATGAGGCAATATAAGTTAGGGATGTGATGTGAACATGGGAAGGATGAAGTCAGAGCAAGCCATTGCTCACCGATTACACTTCTGTCATTGTCAAGCTATAAAATCAGTGCACCGACTTGAGCATAGAGAGGGATGAAGGTGCGTGTATGTGCAGCATGCTTGCATTTGGGGATGATGTCAAACTCTTTATTCTGTTATATCTCTCATAATGCACACAGAGGTACTTAACAGTGGTGACTCTGGCCACTGATAGGACCCGTGTGAGCCAGAACCATTGTGGAGTATTACAGTTAATACAGACCTGGTAAACAACAGAGATAAACCCAGAGCTCCACTCTGAGTTCCCTACACTTCAGCTCCATTGCTTGGCCAGTGTGTGTGTGTGTGTGTGTGTGTGTGTGTGTGTGTGTGTGTGTGTGTGTGTGTGTGTGTGTGTGTTGGGGTGGATGTGTATATGTGTGGGTGTTCACTCACACATATGCATATCCAGGGGCCAGAGGTTTATAACAGATATTTTTCTCTATATCTCCCTGTCTTGTTTTTTGAGACAGGTTCTCATGCTGAACCTGGAATTTGACATTTCACTTAGACTGGTTACCAGTAAATACCTTGAATTTTCCTCTTTTCTGACTCAATTGCTACCATTTCCATGGGTTCTCTGTATCTGAACTCTGGTTCCTATGCGTATGTAACAAGCATGTAGCCAGCTGAGCTATCTTACAACACCGTAGATTTGGCTTTTAATGTAATGAACATTCTCTAGTGGTGCACATCTTCAGATAGATAACAGTGAGGTGGGGCAGTGATGGAAAAAAATCAAGCCAGACAATGACATCTCATGGGCACTGTGAGCCATTGGGGAAAGCACGTTCGCAGTGTGGGAGGAGGCCTCCACAGAGAACTAAGCGCAGACAGGGCCAGGCTTGGAGTGCACACAAGCCAGTGTCTTCAGAATGGAGTGGGCTCTGCAGAGCCATGGATTCCCCACTTTGCTCCTGCACACAGCTTCACCCTATCTATGCACCAACTGTTACATGCACACACAGTGTAATTATACACTGTGATGTGGACAATCCCAACCTACTCACAAACACCTACTTGATGGTTCAGGGCTTTAAGGGTACAGGATCTTGAACTTCGGTGGTGGTCTAGAGATTCCATAGGGTATCACTGTTTCATTCCAGAAACATGATTTTAGCTACAACTTTTGGCTCTAGGGAAGGGGGTTGGTGAATGAATTTGCATGTTGCCCACTCTTGGGGTGCTCAGATATGCTGCAGAGATAGCCGTGAAGGGAAGTGCCAAAAATTGGGGGCTTTGGGGGAATCATACAAAAAGAGGATTGCCAGGATCCCAGAAGCAGAAGAACCTGGTGAGTGAGGTGTAGGTGTCAAAGGACTTCCCCCTGGTGTGCTCTTCCCAATGCTGCGGGGAAGAGACATTTCAACAGGAGGGAGAACACAGGAATGACTTGAATTTGGGGAAGACTGCAAAGTTATAATTTTGAGTTCCCCTTTACATCCCTGTGGCTTCCTAAGGGTGTGCCCTGTTGTCAGGTGGGGCTAGCTTGTGAGAAAAGCAGAATAGAGGGGAGCTCTCAGCCCTCAGTTTGGTTTCTGAGTCTTCTTGGAAACTTTAAGGAATGAGTTGCAACCGGCCTTTGTGGTGAGACCGCATCTTGGAATCTCTACTTGGCTGGACTTGAGTTGAGCTCCCTGCCTTCCCCTAGGCCCTCAGTACAATACCAGGCAAGAGTCCAGTGGGAGAGAAGCGTCTTCCTTCCCCATGACATCACTCTAACAGCTGGCTCTTGCCTTGTGTCTCATCAGACTTAAGACTGTCACCCTGGTCTGCCACTGTTTTAGCCGGAGCTTTCAATCCCTTACTGGGTGTCTCTTGATAAATTTCCACCCATTGATCACCACCCCAAACCTTGCCATCACTTCCCAGGTGTTGTTCTGTAATCACAGTGAAGCCCCAATTCTCTCTCTGGTGGAAAATTTCATTGCAATGGACCCTGTGCAGACAGGCATGGCCATATTTCACTGTGCTCAGTTGAGCTGTTTTGTCTGTGGCAGCTGTCAGATCACTCAGGATGCACCAGGGCCCATGTGCCTCAAAGCCTTCTGTATACCCCTTCTATTCTCAGAGGGCTCAGGAGAAAGACAGAAGAGATCTCAGAAATTTCTAGAATATCCCAAGTGGCCCTGCATTCTCTAACAACCTCTTCAATGCAATGCCTCTGATGCCCCCAAATGTTTTGCAAGCCCAGTGACAGCTTTGGGGATGGCCTCCATCTTTGGGGTTCGAGGACAGTGATGGCATGTCTTACCTCTATCTATCTAGACCAGATGAACTAACTGTTTTATCACCCAATGCTCTCTGTGTCTCTATCCTTATCTACCAGGGCAATTAATTTGGCCTACTTTGAAGGTGGGCAACCCAACAGGCTTGATGATGAGAAGACTTGGTCATGCTTTCTTGTAGAACCCAGGTCTACCAGCCCAGGGATGGCACCGCCCACAATGGGCTGGGCCAGGGATGGCTCCACCCACAATGAACTCCCCACTTGATGACCAGTTGAGAAAACGCCTTACAGCTGGATCTCATGGAGGCATTTCCCCAAGGGAGGCTTCTTTCCCTGTGATAACTCTAGCTTGTGTCAAGTTGACACAAAACCAGCCAGTACATAAAAGAAAGAGATAAGTGGTGCTTTGTCCTGGCCTGTGGCTTCTACAAGGTTCTCACATCTGGGGTAGAGACTTATACATTGCAGTTAGGCCCTGGTTGTGGTTGGGCTCCCTACTCTACAGTTGAATATGAGCTGATATTGGCAGATAATAACAGAAATACAGCTAGAAGTGGTTTGGCCCAGACTTCCTTTTCAGGAGGTCTTTGTTGCTCTCGGGATACAGGAATGAGTTTTGTTGCATGACAGCCTCTTTATCATATTGTCAAGCTTTGCCTTGGAGGGCTGTCCTGCCTGATGTATGGCTGACCCATTGTCTTGGATGGAAACAGGGAGCTCATCTTGGGTGAGCTCATCCTTACATTTCTCTGCTCTCTGTCAAGGGCTAGATTGAATACATTGGGGAAGAAGAAGATATCAATGTCCATCACAGTGTCAGAGCTTGCAATAAAATTGGGGCTAAGTCTTGCCTGGATTGGCCTTATAGTTGTATGGCTCTTTGCTGTGGGGACCTGAGCTATGCACTGTAAGATATGAAATAACAATGAAGGTATTCTCTGAAGAACAACACATGGACAGCCTCTGAGCTTGGTGCTAAGGGATGGATCTCCCATTACATTATCACCTCAACAAGTATGGAGGCCATTCGGTGATTCATGTCCTTCATGCTGAGGAGCTCAGAATCTCTGGGTTGTCCAGGTTCATTTCTTAACTCGGCATAACATATGTCTGTGTCTGACAGCCAATCACAATAATGAAATAAAACTCTGGATAATCAAAATGAAAGGTAAATGTGGTTTTATGGTAGATTCCTTCTTTGTGACAGAAACAGCCAAGTGCTCATGGTTGCCTGTGTATGAACTCACCAGGCAGCGCTGAGGAAACAAAGCTCTGGGCCTCATGGCTACAGGCTTTGACTTACAAGGTCTGAGGTTCTGAAATAAATGATTTCTTTCTCAAGTTACTTTTGGTCAGTGTCTTATGACAGTATCAGAGACCGAACTGTCTTCACAAACTCCATTAAAGAACTGGAAAGTTGAAGACCTCCTCTCTTCACTCTCAAGTACCCAATTACATAGGACACACATCTACAGAGGACGTTATAGAACCATGTTGGGTTTGGTGATATCTTTTGTTAGGGGGATTATGGGTAACTTTCTAAAAAAAAAAAAAAAAAAAAACAGACAAGCAAATATAGACTCCCAACACCTTGGCACCAAGAACTGAGTCATTTGTCCTCAGCAATATCGACTAATGTCATTCAAAATTGACAGCTTAACAATGCAAGAGAGACTGCATTATATTTTTATTTTTTGACAGTTTCATATGAATATATAATGAATTTTTGTCATTTCCACTCCCTTACTGACACTTATACACTCTCCTACTCCCACTGAAACTCCTCTTCCCAAACAACTTCCTCTCCTGCTCTCAAGACTTTTTTTGAGAGTGCATTCGAATGTATCTATGTGTGCATGTGCACGTAAGCATGCATGGACATGGGTGTATGTGTTTTGTGTGCATGTGCATGAATGTGTGTGTGTTGTGCATGTGCATGTGTGTGTATGTGTATGTGTGTTGTGCATGTGCATGCACATGTGTGGTGTGGTTGTGTGTTTGTGTGTCTATGAGTGTGTGTGTGTGTGTGTGTGTATGCACTCCTTAGTTTAATGACTTGCTTGTATGATCACGGGTGAGATGTTAATTATTTGAGTTGGGCAAATTTTAGTGTTTATGTTACTGAAGAAAACAACATCAGAAATAGAGAAAATAAAGTGACACTGGGCAGGGTGAGGCCATTCTCCAGTGCAGCCCTGAGCTTGCCTTTGTTCACTGTTCCTCTTGGCTTAGTCACTGAAATAAATATTCTTCACATTTATGAGCTACTTGAGCATCCTTTTGGCTGTGGAGTTTTGTTATGAATATGTTTTCTGTTTTCTGTCTTTACCTGAGTACATATTGGAATTATTTTTCATTAATTTATAAGTTCTCTTTCTAGATTAAGGATATTAATATCTTGTCTTTATGTTTCAGGCATTATTTGCAAGCCTGTTTGTTCCTTTTCCATTTTAGCATGTTTTTGACAGTATTTATTATCTCTTTCCTGAGAGTTAATAGAAAAAATATATTCATGAGTAAAATTTGAAAAGCAAAGATGGGAATGTGAATTCTGAAACAAAGTATGTTTTGATTCCTCAGAAATAATCATGACTACATTTTTGGTGCATCTCTAGCTGCTGACAGGAACATGAGTTTTTTTGCTTTTGGTTTTTTTTTTAAAGAAATTGAAATTATATAGTGTGTGCTAGCTACATTGTAGCCTGTTTTTGTGAGTGTTTATTTCCGTAACCAATAGTCTCCTAAGGTGTGATATTTCATAGCTATAAGCTCTTCTGTTACAACATTGCTGTATATTATTTTAAATAGTTGCCTGGTACCCAGAAGTCTTGATGCTTCCAAACATTACTCAGAATAAATACTGCAATGAGAACCCTTCAAGATGAATGTATCTGATCCTGTAGGTTGGATGTGGCCCTAAGCATGGAATTGTGGGGATCAAAGATAAAGCCTATCATAAAAATGGGAATAAAATTAAGACAGCTCAGTGGTTAAGAATGCTTGCTGCTCTTCCAAAGAAACTGAGTCAGCATCACCCCCTACAAGTCAGGTAGTTTACAACTGTCTGTAACTACAGCTCCAGTGAATCAGACTTCCTTTTTTCTTTTCTGGACTCTCTAGGCCCATGCTCAAAATGACACACACACACACACACACACACACACACAGACATATACACAGACACACACACACACAGACACACACACACACACACACACACACACACACACACACACACACACACACTGAATACAATATGAGGGGCATGTACCCATACAGTCTAGAAGGCTCTGAGCACACAGAATGTGGTGTAGCAAGTTCACCAATGCAAACATGCATGAGGGTAAGGGAAGCAGCCACTGTCAGAGACATTGAGCCTGGTGAACATGCATTTTAGGCCTCATAAAGATCTGGATGAATCTTTCTCTGAGATCATAAGTGATATTTAGGAAGGTCAGGATAGGAGCCTGTGACCAGGGAGCCCAGGAGCTAGGATTTTGGAAGGAGCTTCCCCATGTATACTGTGCTGTTGATGGAGATACACAAGGGAGATTGGTTGATGGAGAATGTGGGAAAAATGAAAAGTTGAAGGTTCAGAGGAACAGTGTGGGGAGAGGGCAGTGTAGACTAGGCTCTGGAGAGCCTGAGAGGGAGAGAGTAGACATGTCCATGAGTAGAAATAATAGGAACAGCACAGAAGGAAGACAGCCAACAGAATCGCTGCCAGGATTGGTTCCCTGGCCCCTCGGTTTCAAAGGTATCCGACACATTGGAATCTGTAGCTGTGTTGGTGAACAGAGGAAATGCCTGTCTGTGCAGTCTGGTGCCAATCAGGACAGGGAAGCCAAGTCTCGCCCAGGTAGTGTCCGTTCTTTGAGGTATTGTTATAGTCTCCTGGGGTCTGGATGGACTGAGTGTGGGATCCAGGGCCAGGATGCCCAAGTCAGCTCATACTGAGACTGGATTTTCTGTGACAGGCAGGGAGAATATGTATTCATGCACTTTGGAAGACCTGTCCTGACTCAGGGACATTGAGGGCTCCCAGGGACCAGCCTGCTTCTCTCTGACTCCTCTCAGCTCAGGGAATTCTCTTGAGAAGCTTTATGCTGCTTTTACCTTCTCATTACTTTTAA
>NC_137969.1:248819213-248986713 GCF_963924665.1 Micromys minutus
AGAGACTATGGTGGGTGTTTATCATTCCAACCACCACAGCAACCAAAGACACACCCATATCTGTGCCTGATGTGTCATTAGGTTTTTTATCCAGCCAATGGAGAAGAGGAGGGACACTACTTTAAGCAGAGGTCTGAGGAGCCCACAACATTGACACAACTCATATGACACCCACCCTAAGACATCAAACCTGTGGAAGAAATAGACACAATCTCATCCTGCCTGACTTCACTGTATTGAACTTAAGGATAGTTTTTAATACGCCTGTCCTTGGTCCCCACAGGAGGGAAGGTGTCCTTGAAGCAGGAAGGCCCTGTGAAACCTTCCCTGTGTCCTGAGACTCTGAGACTCCTGGTTGGGAATGTGCAAATCCACCCCCTCCCCCATTTAAGAAAGCAGCCACCATCTCTGTTCAAAGCAGCTGCTTGGATACTGAGTAATGGATACATCTTTAATGAGACCCAAAATCCAGCAGGATTTATTGATTGGGAGCAATTGCTTTTAAATACAAACTAGTAGCCCAGGATTATAACATTCTTTTATTTTATTTTTCTTCAACTAGTTCAGTTGGTTTGAATTAGAGACATGGGGCTGAGGCTATTAGCTAAAGCTAAGAAGAATAAACTTTTAGCGAGACATTTAAGCAAATGCCACCCCCCAACCCTTGCTGCCACCACCACATTACTAAAGTGCCAAAAAACCCTCCATGGGGAAAAAGGGAATTTTGAGGCAAGTCCACTGTTTAGGGAAAAGAAGCCACATGGAAAACCAAGGCCACCATCCAAGATGGAAACTAACTCAGCCAGCATCCTCCTGCAGCCAAATGGACAGAGGCAGGACTTGTTCAAATTACTTGTTCTGGATCTGATGCGCTCACCAGGATCCAGGCAGACCTGAGACAGCATGGCAGTCCCCAAACCGTATCCCACCGGGGGGCATGGGGCCCTGAGGAAAGATGTCTGTTCTGCTTCTGTGTGGTCAGGATGAAGAGGTTTCATGGCTGGCAGGAGGAATCCAGATTTACTCTAGATTCTCTTTATCACACCCTCACATGAAGCACCCTAATAATCCCAATTTCTTGCTCACCTATCCCTCTCTCACACTCTCAGGCCCTCCTCATGAGGTCATGCTTAAATTCCTGAGTATGGCTTACATCCGAGGCACCCTCCACACTCACGATTGTGTGGCTCTGTTACTTTGAAGAGGCTGCAACATTTTTATGGGTGTGTCTTACCTTTTGGTATTACCATTGACATTGTCATCTGCAAAGTTCACGCTGAGAACCATGCAATTGTGTTCCCCAGCCCAAGACTAAAAAAAAAAAAATTAATTCCTACAATGCTTTAAGTAAGATTTGATT
This sequence comes from Micromys minutus, assembly GCF_963924665.1. NCBI lineage: Eukaryota > Metazoa > Chordata > Mammalia > Rodentia > Muridae > Micromys > Micromys minutus. The sequence goes on from NC_137969.1 coordinate 248,820,574, forward strand.
CTGCTTTGGGGGAATTCATAACTGTCGTGGGAGGCTCCAGTCTACTGGCTGCAGGGTGGATTCACCAGTCTAGGAGATGACCTGGCTCCTAGGCACTACAGGAATCAATTAAAGGTGATATCCAACCTCTGGTCCTTGTTTGCTGATTTCAACAAGCTTCCACCTCATGTTGTCACCTTGGTAGACAGAGCAATACTGCCATGCCTTACCCACAATGATAAACCTGAACCATGAGCCAGAGGGAACCTCCAGTGTAAAAATACCACAGGGAAATACAGTTAAACACTAGATTTTTTTTCTTTTAAAATCGCAGATGTCCAAGGCCTAAATGCAAGCAGGTACAGCTTCTTCTGTGGCCTCCATAGTGTTTTATAAATGGTTCTCTGACTGTGTGTGGTTGTGACATGCTTTCCTTCTCACCTCCTACCCCCTCTTTCTGGGGTTCTTGTTCTTCCCCTCAGCACTGGGGGTATCCCGGTATACACCACTATATCTGGCTTGTATGTGATTCATGAAAGCCCGGGGACTCTAACTCTGGTGTTGAGCTTATGCAGCAAGCACTATGCCCGCTGCCTCATCTCCTAACCCCCTCTCCCTGCTCTTCTACCGAAGCCCCTTCCTCGTGTAGGAATAAGTGTTTGGAAACATCTGGAGAGACACCACCATTGTTTGTTCCTTTGGAATCTCCCACTTGTGTCCCTTGATTTGAACAATGAGGACTGGACAAGAAATTCTTTGCCACTGTTTTCTCCTCTTTCAAGATTAAAAGAGAAATCTGAATACAGGCTGCTTCTGGCCTGCTGTGGTATGGAGTATTCATAGTGTACACACACCGGCTGCCCACTCAGACTGAATGAGGTCACTCACCTGGGGGCCACCCGGTACCTGTGCCTCCCTGTAGCCTTGTCTTTTTTGATGCTCTCTGCCAGTCACATGGCCCAGAGAAGAAGAGTCAAGCCTTGTCTGTACTTGGCTTTAAGCCTCCCTTCCTTTACTCTCTTCTTCTCAGTGCCAATGTGGTTTCTATGTAGACCCCCAATCCACTGCCATCTCTTCCTTTAGCTCTTCATGGCCCATGGGCAGCACTTGATTTGGGTATTTGGAAGCAGCTGTGCAGAGCACAGCATACCCAGACTGCCTACCAGAATCAGAGATGTCTCTCCTGACCACCCAAATCTTGTCTATTGCCTCCTTTCAGAATGTTCCCTTGGACTGTCCCCAAGATGTGTATATGCATTGAGAAAAGAATTTTCTCAGTGCTGGTGGCTCCTCAAAGTTCTCTCAGAGCTCAGGGGTCACCTGAGTCATGATTCCACAAGCCACACTCTCTTGACCCCACCTCCCCTTTATCCATGTGTTTGCAAACATCTCTTAATGGAATACAAAATCCCTCCTGTCAATGACAATGGGGACATTTGAGAGTCAAATCATCTGAGTGACTGCATGGGTCTGAAAGTAAGAAAGATAGCTCCTGGTGCCAACCTTGGTCCTGGGGATAATGGTGTCCCAAGGATGAATACTTTTGCTAAGTCTCAGAATAGTTGTGTCCAAGCAGGGAATCTACTCTGTTCATGTTACAGCTCTGTGGTAGACAAAAGAGTCTTCGTGGAGCCTTGAGATGCTAGGGAAAAAATCACTTTCTATTGCAGGGCAGAAAGGTCCCAGCTTGGCTTTCACTCGATGCATCAGGTTTTCAACCTTCAGCTACTTGCTTTAAGTTCTCAAAGCCCCCCATTCAGAAACAAGAAACACAAATATTGATTTTGACAGGTGGGAGCTGTGAGGATCCAATTATATACCATAAAAACCTAAACTGGGGGTTCCACACGCAGGGCGTAATTCACTAATGTAATGTTTAAGCTGTGCTTAAACACTAGGTGCTGTGTGGCTTATTAAGTTGCTGTGAGAGATGAGGACACTGGTGTTAGGGACTCTAGTGTCCCCGCTCTCATGTCATTTTAGCTCTGCATCCTCACTGACTGCATGTTTACTATCCTTCCCTGAATCCAGAAAACCTTTTTTCCAAAGGGTTCCATGGGAGAAGCCGTCCTGTGCTCAGCTCTAACCCGAGACTCTGTCAGACCTTATGATACCTTCCAGATAACACAGCTGTCTCTCACGGGTCTTGATCCAAACTTGGGATCTCTCTCCTGACTCCGTGTGTGGGCGTGACGTCCTGCTCCTCAGTACATAAGAGGATGGCCTGTATTCTCAAGGACACTCTAAGAAACCTTCACACGGTAGCAAAACATGTCCGTGGGTTTTCCCCAAAGAACAATTTGGTAATTCATACTGAAAATTTATACATGTGATAACCCTTTCATTTGGAGTCTCAAATACCAAAGAAGTTTCTTCAGCAAATACTGATAGTCTTCTTAAAGAAATTATTGTATGCAAGATCTCGATATAAACAACTGCATCATTTATGCTGCTGAAATTCTAGAAACACAAAGAAGATGTCTACTGATACAGAGGGACATTATAAAGTAGCCGTGAACAGGTATTTTAAAAATGCACATTCTAGAAAGTTGCCTGACATAAAACATCTTTACAGTATTTTTGAATAGTGGTCTTTGTGTGTGTGTGTGTGTGTGTGTGTGTGTGTGTATGTGTGTGTGTGTGTGTGTGTGTGTGTGTGTGTATGTGTGTGTGTGTGTGTGTGTGTGTGTGTGTGTGTGTGTGTGCCACTTCACACTAGCTTCATGGATTTGAGTTAGTTCCTCAGGTTAGGGAGATAGAAGTCTATTTTAGTAAGAACATTTAACACCTGTACCTGAAATTCCTATAATACAGGAATTGTAGGTATTATCAGCATCAATCAATAGTATGGGTGTTTGTGTAGATGGATGGGTGGGGCAGAAAAGAACTTTCCAGTGGAATATTTCTGAGAATTTAAAGGTTATCAAAACCCAGGAAAATATAGAAAGTTCAAGAACAAAGAATACAAACTGGTCAAAGAATTTCATAGATCAAAGAGCAGCTGGGGTACGAGGATAGAGAGAGATGGTCAATAAGGCCTGGGGAGCTCAGGTACATGTGTGATACACAGGGTACCAGAAGGTGTTTTGTGGTGCTAGGAGACCCTGGAGAGATTTAGTTTTATATCCTGGGAATATAGGTAGAAAAGTGTGTATCCCAATAGAAATGAATCCATACTCCAAAACATATCTGTATTCTGATGGTTATAACAGCCAAGATAGGGAAACTATCAAACTCAAAACACCTCTTGTGTGACCTCCAGGAAAGACATGAATAAATCCCTGTAAGTTCTAAATGTGCTGATGGCTGGTAATGACAGGTCCATGAAGATTCATCTGAGAGAACCAGTGAGAGCACTGGAGTTTCCCACAGAAACATGAGTCACAGGCAACTTATAGAAACATGGGTGACTCAAGGGTGGTTGTATCTCTGAAAGACCCACCCCAGCATTCACGGAGCATCCCTCACAGCTTGGAGTCAGCTCCACTTGATTCTTCCCCAGAAAGTAAATAAAGCGTAATGTAAGTTGGATAAGCTGTATGTTCTGGAGCTGTGTGATGACTTCACATCACTTTGCCAAAGTTCTAAAGAACAACAGATTACATGCTTTAGAAATGGTGAGACTTTCATTACATACAGGATAACATTATTTTAACAATGGGTGTGTCACCATTCCCAACCCAATGAAGAAAGCCACAGCTACCTTCAGCCAGATACAGTCACGTGAAATATAGATTTGTGAATTTCACAGCTGTAGAATACATCTACACACATATTCACTTGTGGTTGACTTTGAGAGTTTACTTAGTGTATTTTTTTCTGTGTCAGAATACAGAAGCTTGGGAGCTAGGAGTCTGCAGTCTTCACTAAGTTATTTGGGTGAGGACTGATACATAGGTGAGCCATGTACACCTGTGTGTGTTTCTCTAATGCCTTCTCAAGGTTCATTTCTCAGGTCCTCAACATGCTGTAGACAAAGGTGATGTATGGGGTTTCATGCAGATAGGTCTCTCTGCTTTTTGCCTCTTTGTAAGGTTTAGGGACCAATATGGGAACATACTTGGCATGGTTTTGATTGCTTTTTTTTTTTTTTTTTTTTCTAAACTTGATCTGGCTTCTAACCTGGACCTTTCTCACCTTTGATGACTCAATAGTATAGACCATTAGGGTCTCAGCAAAAGAATAAGGGATTAAGTCAGCATTAGCTGATGGAGAGCCATTAAGGCCATGAAGAACCTGAAGCTGTCAACTATACTATCATGGGCTCAGAGTTGGGCAAAGGACAGGAGGCCTGACCAAAGTGGCCCTTTATGATTTCATTATTATTTGAGACTCCATACAAATTAGCATATTTGGCAAGCTTTCCTATGGTTTGATTATTAACTCTGTGACACTGGCCAGATGAGCAATGTGTATTTCACTGTAGGTGTTGGACTGGAATGGAGCTGGAAGGCAGATCTGGTACAGGGAGCCAGGGATCCAATACCCCATTGTCAAGAGCTTTGATTGGAAGACTAGAATTTGTGGTAATAGTTTCTCCTCAGGGAGGGCCTATTTAAACCCAGGTTTTCTGCAGCATCTGTAAATCCAGCCAGAGTTCTGTTCTAGGGCAGTGTAGGAGGGGTGCACACAAGTAGGTCAATTTGGGGGTTTCTGTGAACTAAGAATGATGGAGAACGTCGGAGTATCCTGTCGCCCAGGTGACTCTCCGTTTGTATTAACCAAGGAAGCTTGGACTTCCATTTACCCAAAGGGCAGGGGTGGGTATTGGGTAGAGAGAAATTCACCTAAGCAGAAGCTAGCAATGAGCAAGGTTCCCAGATTCAGAGATGGCAGACACACCTTGTACTGAGAGCACACAGCATTGTCTGGTGATTGGATCTTAAGGCTCACTCTCAAGTTCTGAAACAGAACAGAGTAATTGATGAACACAGAGAAACAGAAGCTTGCCAGTGCTTCCCAACACCAATCTTGTTATAAGAGCTTGCTGTTCCGAGAGGAGCTTATGCCATTTTTCACAATGGTGACAATGTGGGACAAGAAGGGACAGGCTTAGGATCAGAAAATTTCCATGTCTGTGGTCATCATCCCTCTGGGCACATCACTATTCTCTAAATCAGGGGGTGGACCAGGCTGCATCTGAGGCTCCTCCTGTTTTAAGGCTGATCACAGAAGTGGCAATAAGAAATGACATTGGATGGCACACCTGAATAATTTCAACAGGATTTGAAAATAAGTGATCAAATTTATTACGTGATGGAGGTTTATTGATGCAAAGGACCCATACTGAGTTTTATACATTTTTGTTGTCCAAGGCTTCCTGTGACATGACATCCTGGCCCAGCCCAGGGTGACAGAGACCCAAATTTGTCAAAGACTGCATAACCAGAAAGAAGCTGATGTGGATCTTTGTTGTAAAAAGTCAAGAATATAAAACAGGACTATGTCACAGGCCCTCATACTCTAAATTTAATGACCATGATTAAAATAATTAATCATCCCCACAACACTCTGAGGCAGGGAGTCTGGAGCTGACAGATGATGAACGTGAGCTGTTCTTGAGGTCAGAGAGCTAATGGGAAGTTACAAAGATGCAGGATTCACAGGAATCTATGGGAAGCTTTGGTGGTTCGACTGGGATGCCCAGCATAAATGGGATGTATTTGCTATTGTAGCTAAATAATGAAAGACTCGAAATGTGAACCTTGGAGAGTTCTCAGAGCAGCTGCTACTTGCTCAGTTCCCTCATTATTGTACCGGGCTTGACTGGACCCTCTGTCTCTCCTCTTTCTTGAAAGAGGACATGTTTGCAACCTCCTGCACTGGGTGTGTCATCCTTTCCTCTCAACCAAACATCTCAGCTTTCAAGAGTTTCTCTGTCCATTCCTTTGACTTTGTGTAAGCTCCATCCTTCTGTTGCTGTTTAGATTACTCCATCTTTGATTCCCCTAAACTATAGTCTCAATAGTGAGAACATGTTTCTGCAGCTTAGGGCTGAGCACAGACCCTCCAAGGAAATAATTTGAGAAAGGAAAGATGGACTGGAGAGATGGCTCAGCAGTTAGGAGCATTGGCTGCTCTTCCGGAGGACCTGGGTTTAATCCTAGCATCCACATGACAGGTCACCACCATCTGTAACTCCAGTACTAGGGGGTTCTGTGACCTGCCCTCTTTTGGCCTCCTCAGGTACTTTTGGCCTCCACAAGTGCACATATCTACCTACTTACGTGGTTAAAAACAAAAACAAAATTGTAAAAAGGAAAGTAAATGAGATCGAAGGAAAGAGGGCACATGTATAATTCTGACAAGAATTGGAAGTGATTCACTCAGATATTCATTCATTTAGTTATTCAAGGAGTGTCAATGGGGCCCTGCCCACACTGCAGGTGTCCGGGTTATCCTGGAAGGTAACACAGATGATCTGTTTTCTCATTGGACATGGATTATACACAGATACCCAAGCAACAATCCTCAAATGTCTGGTTCTATGAAAAGATGCCAAAGACTGTGGTCGTGGGTTGGTAGGTAAAAAAAAAAAAACAAAAAACAAAAAAACCCAAAAACCCAGTTGATTCGCAAGTATATGAACCTGAGTTCAAATTTGAAGAGCACAAGCAAAAGCTGGACGGGCTGGCAAGAACGTCTATAACCATAGGGAGAACAGATCACACAGGAAGCCAGGCTCCACATTCCTTTTGTGTTGATTACATTGAAGGATGCCAGGCAGAAGTAACTGATGACAATTTGCAGATTATAAGACAGATAGTAAGAGCAATGGAAAGTGGAAGTTTCTGGGTAGTGTATCTAACTTTTAATCCTCTTGTATATTTAATTAAAATTAAATTATATCTTTCCTCCTCCCTCTCCACTCTCTATTCCTCAAATCCCTCCTTCAAATTTATACCCTATTTTTCTTTAATTATAATTACACACACACACACACACACACACACACACAAAGTGGTAATTGAAGGCCTATATTTTATTAGATTCACAGTAAAGGGAGAGGTTTCAATTCAACTTCTGCCATGACCCAGGCTTCCAAAAACTTTCCATTGGATATGCCTGTGTTTATTCTCAGGATCCTTTCTCCCTGTTTTTAGGCAAAGTCTCTCATGGTTTGTTGTTGTCCATCCAGTCCTAGAATTCCTTGTCTCTGCCTCCCAGGACTGGGGTTTTACAAGCTCACAGTATGACACATGGACTCTGATGTTGAACTTGGTTGACTTCTTTGAATAGCCACAGGCACTTTAATACTAAGTCTTCTCTGTGGCATCCCATTGGACATTCCTGTTGCTACAGTTGGTGGCTTTCTAGACATTGTCAGAGTCAAAGTCTCCTTGTTGGCAAAGCCCATGTCTCCCTGAGATAGAAAGACTGCATCACACTGTGATGTTCACATTTTGTCCACTCAACACAAGCTGGGGTCATCTGGAAAGCAAAATATTAGTTGAGAAAATACATCCATAAGAGTGGACCATGGGAAAGTCTGTGGGGCATTGTTTTGATTAGTAATTGAGGTGGGAGGACTCATCTCACTGTGGGTTGTGATATTCCTTCATAGATGGTCCCAGATTGTATGAGAAAGCAGGCTGAGCAAGCCATGAAGAGCAAGCAAACAAGCAGCATCCCTCCATGGCCTCTGCATCAGCTCATGCCTCTAGATTCCTGCCCTGGCTTTTCTTTATGACAGCCTACAAGCTGTAAGATGGAATAAGCCCTTCCTTCCCAGGTTACTCTGGGTATTATCACAGTAACAGAAAACCACATGAGACATAGTCCTCTGTCTTTGTGCTCCTGACATGGATAGCTGCATTCTGTCTTTTCCCCCAGTTTGGTTACTTGGATATCAAACTTAGACAACAGTATGCATTTGCTTGTGCTGCAGAGGGCTTTGTTACTCGATCTTCAGACAACACTTTGCTGTCCTTGTCACTTTCCAAGGAGCACTGGGCCTTGTCTTGTCCTTGGCAGCAGCAACCACTACCCGAAGCTCCCAGTTTCTGGAGCTCTCCTGTTTGGTCCTAGACAACCTAACAACAGGACCTCCAAGAAAGGTGCTGGAAGCCAAGTCTCTAGGCTTCAAAGGGGTGGTTCCAACCTGCCTCCAGCTAATTGCAAAGCCATCCTCATACCAACCAATATGTTTCCTGCAGTATGAGGTCAAAGTCAGGTTGTCCTGTTCTGTGAATAATGAATTCTAAGTAATATTAATAGTTGAGTGATGCTGATGCTCTTGCAGACATGTCAGCCTGTCTTCTGTCTGCTGTCACGCTCATCTCACTGAGAGTGTGCAAAGACAAAGTCTCTCCCCTCCCCAGCTCAGACTTAATACAGTGCAGGCAACCGCTTCCTTCCCACTTCTCACAGACATCTGAGATTGATTTCAGAGGCTGAGTGCTCAAATTAGAAAGAGTTATGGAGATAAACTCAGAGATGAAGTTACCCTGTTGAGGCTCAGAGAACAACTGCTGAAACTGTGTGTGTGTGTGTGTGTGTGTGTGTGTGTGTGTGTGTGTGTGTAGATTTCTTGTGTATGTCTATGTATGTATGTGCATGTGTTTGTTTGTCTGTGTATCTGTGCCTGTGTGCATAAGTCTCTCTGTGTGTCCATTTATGTGTGTGTATCTGTGTGTGTGTGCGCGAGTGTGCCAGTAGATCTGTATGCATATCTCTGTGTGTGTGTGTCCATTTATGTGTCTGTGTGTATTTGTATATGCCCATATGTCTTCTCTGTGCGCGCTCTCTCTCTCTCTCTCTCTCTCTCTCTCTCTCTCTCTCTCTCTGTGTGTGTGTGTGTGTGTGTGTGTGTCCATCCCATAGAGAAGGTTCTCCATCCAGTTTGTTTTCTGGAATCTTAGAATCCAAAAGAAAGAAACACAGGTTCTCATACCCACCTGGGAAGATGGTCAGATTTTTAGCGTCTGCTCAACCCCAGAGTGAATCAGCTTTTTGAATGTGACAGGGACACACTGAGACTCCACAGAGGGGATGGGGTTCATTCCACCACTTTGGATGCTGTTTTATTGCATGCTGGTCACTCACCCTTCTACCTGTTGTCTAAGACATGGTCAATGATGCATAGATGCTTTTGAAGATGCGAGATAACATTTCATTAAAAAAAGATACTTTCTTAGAAACTAAACTTTAAAAGCAAAGATCTTCATTATATTAAAAACAAACAAACAAACAAGAGGCTCAGAATAAATGCACACCTGGCAGCAGTGTCTTTATATAAAATACAAGGCAACCAGGACAAAAAGCTACATGTCAAAATTTTTTTGACTTATTTTATTCTTTTTTCTGTTTGTATTAAGTGGGCATGGCCAGAGCTGCTTCCTGGAGCCTGCCCTCTTGCTGCAAGCCATTCTGGATTTGAAAGGACCTGTAAGCTACATCATCAGACTAACTGGATTGAAAGAGAAAGCTCCAGTCTTCAATGCAGTCCTCGACACAGCTCACTTCAAGGTAGAGATGTGGGATGATGGGAGATGGTGGTGAGTTCAAATCTAACTTTGTGGTTCCATGAGGAAACCCTCATTGGATTGGTTCATGTCTCCTGAGATGCCTGGTTTACCTAACATTTTTTTTTAATGTGTCCTGGAGGCTTAACTACTGTGGTTAATGACAGAGAGTTCACAGGTTCAGGCGAGTGACAGGCCATGAGTATATTCTAGATCAAGGAACCCACTAGTAAACATGGTGGCTGTGGAGTCACATGGTAGATATGGTAACAGAAGGTTCCTGAAATTTTTAGATGGCAGCGATAGAGAATTTGGGAAGGCAGATAGTCCATGTTTTGACTTTAGACTCTTCTAGATTATAACTGAGTGGATTTAGGTAAACCAATTCATGCCTATGACTGAGTAGAGCTTCAGTAGACCAAGCAACAGGTTGTCAGCTCCAGTATCCTGGAGATGCATAGAACATAGCCCAGGATGCAGCCCCCAAAGTCTCCACCTGGTGTCTCTGAATCAGCCACAGCGAGAATCTGCCTGGCTTAGAGGGTAAAGATCCCAGCTGGGGAACTGAGCCTCCCACCTTCAAATCATCCTGTGAACTTTTCATGTGCTCATGCACACATTCATTCATGTTCACAATAATAATAAAATAAAATAAACCTGAGTTCATAACATTGAAAGAGACCATGAATGGATTAAAGAGATGGCCATGGTATAGAACCATGCTTGGCCAGATCCTTATTTGATGAAGGATTTAATATGCAGAACATAAGAAAATGAATGAAGAAAATAATGCCATCGGTGGGCAGGCACATGACAAAAGATCACAAGATGGGACATACTATTGGAAGAGGGAACCTGTGATAGATACTACTTTATTGTCCTTAAGTTCCTAAGCAGGGTGGGTGCCCTGTAGAAAAAGGCCCAACCCTCTGCCTTGGGGTTCAACCTTCTGAAATACCTGGTATTCCTGCTGAAGACATCAAGGTGAGTATCCTATGGGGGAGGGGGTGTTGTCAAGCAAAGCTAGATTGTGGAACATTACTTATGCATGTATATATATATATGTCTGCACATATAAACTTTCATATGCACCCAGGTCAGAGACTAAGGATCTGTGTATGCATGGTGTAAATATTCATACATAAATGTATGCAGAACCTATGCAGAACCCTCAGGCTTTCTCTAGTTTTCTTCCATTCAGATATTTTTTTAAAAGACTTGGGACAAGGCTGCTTCTGGTTTGTAGACTCTGGCTGGACCTGTGAGTCATAGCAGACAAACTCTTTTCATCAGGAGTCTGTATTTACTCACGGTGCATAGAGTAAATTTGAGATGAAATCCGTGTCAGTCCCCAAAGTTCTGCTTGTGGGCTTCAGGGGATATAGTTAACATACCTTTATCTCCTTAAGATAAACATATGTAAAAATTCTACCCAAGACCCCCAAATTTGCTCATTAAGACAGTTCCCAGTTGGAAACACAAAAGCCACACAAGGCAGATGGAGTTTGGTGAGGAGCAGTGGGTGGTAGCAAGGGACACAGATGTGAGACCGGGTGATTGGTTGTTTATCTGTGGCCCCAGGACATAGCTTGTAGGTGTGAAGACACACTTGAGGAGGGAGAGAATGTTGGTGAGGAGGTAATCATTGTAGTCAACAGGAGCTCAATGCTGCCTCTGCAAGGTCATGTTGCAGCCTAACTCGAGGGACATTTTTCTCCGAATCCAACCTTGTTAGGTCTCTGATAGCCTTAGCCATCCCCAGGAATGGATACAGAGGGAGATGAGGTATCTCAGCCATTACTGAGTTCTTTAATTGAAGTGTTCAGACACGTACCGAGCAGGAAGATGCCATTCCCCAAGGAGTCTTGCTATCTTTGCTGAATCTGTTCCTGACGCACTACCAAGCTCTCAAACTTGGGTCTGTAGTGACAAAACCACAAATTAAGACATAGCTTAATTCATTTATCAAGTTTTAATTCCATTCAATTCAAACGTCTCTTTTCCCCCCATGATGAGCAGCTTTTTTTTTTTTTTTTTTTTTTTTTTTTTTTTTTTTTTTTTTTTTTTTTTTTAATTTCAGATAACACAACCCTACTAAATCTAAGAACGTGAGTCATCTATCACAAAAGGCAAATCACTTACTGGCCTGTCTTTGAGCATCTACACTGCCTTTACCTCAAGAACTATGATCGCCTTGCTCACACCTGTGGTGCCCATAAGCTCATAGGGAGGGGCACAATTAGGAGGTGTGGCCTTGTTGAAGCAAGTGTGTCACTGAGGTTGAGATTTGATGTTTCAGATGTTCAAGCCAGGCCCAGTGTGACACAGTTTCTACATGTTGTCTGCTGACGTGGGTGTGGCTTCCTCTCTAGCACCATGACGGCCTGCACACTGCCATGCTTCCCACCATGACGATAAGGGACTAAACCTCTGAAATGTAAGCCAGCCCCAATCAAATGCTTTCTTTTATAAGAATTGCCACGGTCATGGTGTTTATTCAGAGTAATAGAAACCCTAACTAAGAGAATCATTTTGTCTTAATGACTGGAACATAATAGAAGCTCAACCTTTTGTGTTGACAATTTTTGGATGGCATCTGGACTGACCTTAGCAGGTTTTATGATTAGTGACCTGAAAGAAGTAGGGAAAGAGGGTGAAACTGAGTGTCTTTGGTATGTGTCCAGTGGATTCTGCTCCTCCATCTCCTCATAGGACATTAAAGGGAGCTGGTCCTGGAAGGCCATACCACACAAGGGGTCATGTGAGCCCAGCACAACTCCACTTTGAGCACCAGGAATTAAGCATAATTATTTGTCCTATAAATTGGGTGATACAGTTAGTTGGAAACTTTATGTTTGAAACAACTTGGGTGAGTTGACTTTCTAAATTGCAAACTTTATGTAATCTTAAATACAAACCAGATATTTGTGATGAAGATTTAGTGCCCACATTGTAGGGTACTAAAATTACAATATACATTAGGCTTTAAAATCATAATGTTAAAGCATAAGATGCTTTATTAACTTATTAACAGATATATTAACTGCATGCTGCATAGCTTATATTTAAGATTTACTAGGTTACAAAAACCATGTCATAAGATTAATCCTGCAGGCTCTATTTTACTTATTGTTACCACTAGGAACCTGTGGTTTACTTTGTATTTCTTTTTGCACAGGGTTATCTTAGGAAGCATGGAAAGACCTGTGTCATCTGGTTGAAGCCAGGAGCACAAGTTTGAATTCATCTTCTGGAAATCCCAGTTTTCACTCACCAAACCAATAAAAAAAAAGACGATCGATCAAATCTAGGAATTAGCCATTTCTAGAACAGTCCTGACATATATCTGATTAAATAGTTCTTGGCTTGGCTCAAAATCAGCTCTTGCTGTCTGAGTCATAATAGGGTTTGCACCTTCTAAACACAGTTCCTAACTCCCTAATCATTTGCCCCATGCAAAATTGTATGTGTTTATTCATATACATATGTGTATTGTAAAGTTTTGAGACAAGATCTCACTATATATCTCAAGCTGACCTGGAGCTAAAGATCACGACCCTGTCTTAGCCTCCCCAGTACCAGGATTAACAGATGCCCACCATCATGCTTGGTGCAATGATTTTTATATGTATATATTCTTTTATGTTATAGCATATATTATGCATGTATGTGCCTGCTTGTATATGTGCAGCACATGTGTGCCTGGTGCCCACAGAAGCCAGAGAGGGCTGTGCCCCTAGAACTGAAGTTACAGGGAGTTATGGATTACCATGGGGTGCTAGGGACAGACTCTTGGTCCTCTGAAAGATTAGCCAGCGCTCTTCAAAGCTAACTCACCTCTGGGGCTTTGCCTTTTATTTGTTGCATATGATACTGGTGATGATGAGGTTTTCACACAAGTGTGTGACAGACAGCCTTTGACCATGATCTGTTACCACACTGCTTTTACTTTCTCCCCGACCTCCCCAAACCCCTTGGTCCTCTTGTTCTTCAGCAGGCAATAGAAGGCTCTCAGATGGAAGGCGGGACTTCCTGTCTACCCTCCTGCTCCTCTATGTACTCTGAGAAGAATCCCTACCCACTGCTCCTGTGTATAAGGAATGGAAGGCCTCACCATCAAGGGGTAGCCACTTCCACATAAACATCGAGTGAAGCTATTCAACCATGGAGGTAAGAGGGCAAACTGAAGCCTACTTGAGAGCCTAGAGATTGGTGATGCAGACAATGAAAGCCACTTGGGCACTGCCCCTTGAAGGGCACGCTTGCTTGGGGCCATGGGGACTCTAATGGAGGGTATGAAGGCATTCCCCTTGCTTGGGACCAATGGGACATGACTGGAGGGTATAATGGTGCTCCCCAAGATTTAAAAAAAGAGCTGGCTGCTTCATTCTCACCCACTTCCATGTGTCTTTTCACTTACCGTCCCAATGGGCGGCGCCTGGCAGGACAGAAAATCCAGGCAGCACTCCTAGGCACTTATCAACACCAGGTGACGTTCTGCTTGCAGAAGTCTGGACCCAGGCTTTCTTTTAATGCTTACAGGTGGGGACAGCTCAGCCGCCATCATTACAGAATCACCTCAGCCTGCTCCGTTTCTCTTTCACGAGTCAATGTTTGTGCAGTTAACGGCTCCGCCTTGTATCATCATCCTTTGAAACATATAACATTGCCTTGTTTTCCTGATGGAAAATTGATTTTTTAAAATAAAGTTATTTGTTTATTTGTACATGTACACCCATACACAGATATACATATGTGTGTGTGTGTGTGTGTGTGGTTCCAGCCTATGTCACAATTCACAGGCAGAGGCCAAAGGACAAGTTGTAGAGATCCACCATGTAGGTCCCAGGGCTGCGAGTCACTCCGTCAGGATTGGTGCTAAGCAACCTCACAAACTCCTAGATGCTGACATGAGTGGTATCCCTTGCATTTAGAAATGTAAAGCATGCGGGTAAACCACATGCCCAAGAGCATAGGGCTGGCACAAAACCTGACGAGTTACGAAGGATGTGGGGGTGGGGGAGGAGAGGATGGGGAAGGGGAAAGAAGAGACAATGTCTGTCCGCTGGGTGGATAAGGAAGGGGGATGTATCTGAGCGGTGGGGAAAGGGAGGAATATGGTTGAAATACAATGTATGTAGGTCTCAAAGAACTAGTAAAACTCAAATTAAAGATAATAAAATAGAAAACACACCTACAACAGGCCAAATTTCATAGTAACCTGGAAACATTAAAACACGCCATAATAAACAGATGATAATTAAAAATGGTGAGACACAGATAGCACAGCCTTTGAGTTAATAAGTAACGGCTCGAAGTAGGAAACAAGAAAGATGAAAGACAGTAGCTGGGGACTCAAACGGAATAACATGAAACAAGTCATTTTTTTTTTTAAGAGTCATTAAAACTCAGAAAGGGAGAAATAATAAAAACAGAAATAAAAGTAGGACAATGGAATTACAAAAACAATAAAGGAACATATGCTGCTGGGCCAGTGATGGACAGGAAATCATCCTGTGTGGGCCCAGGGGACAGCACAGAGAAGGGGCTGGAAGCCTAGCAGGACACTGGGGTCAACTCCAGGGCTCCATGTGCTGTTGTAGCAACACATGCAGGAGCACTGCGCAGACAAATGAAATCTGTTTAACACACCTTCATGATCACTGGGAAAACCCCAACAGAAGCAGATCAATGAGCTCCTAGGCTCCAATAACTGCTCTCTTTAGGACAGAGAAATTAGGGAGCCAATCTCCTGCTGATTCTTGCTGTAACTTCAACAAAGTAGCCAAGACAGGTTCTCATCCTCCTCCCAGTTGGCCAGTGGGAAGGAGAAAGAGAGCAACTCGAATTGACAGTTTTCAGCCTGAAACAACTTTGAAAACCAAAGTTGAAGGGGGAACGTCCTCTAAGGGGAGTACCAGTAATTTCAGTCCAAATGGGTGTAAAGAAAGTAATCTGGCATGAAATGCTAAATATATATAGAGAGCAATTATAGAAAAATTGATTCAAAATAAAACTAGAAAGACATGGATTATTTAAAATTAGATGACTAATATACTTTAACATATAAAAACACAATAAGAAAAAAAACTATATTGATGAAATTTATTCAGTATATATCTCATCCATATCAAAATGGAGGAAATTTAAACACTTGATGAAGTTCACACTTTTTCCATAATTATAAAGAAAACATTCTGTTTATGTATTGCATATTTTCATATTAATATTATTAATATTTATATTATTATAAATTACATTATATATATAGTGTATTATCAGTATGGGGCACTTGACAAAACTCAAACCCATACTTTTTAAAATAATCTCTTCATAAATGAGAAGCTGAACGTCAGTTTAATTTTCAAAATCCAAGTATCTATGAACTCATATAATATCAAAAGTGTAAAAGTCATTAAATGAAAATCAAGTGACCCTCCTGTCCCTGCTTAAGCAAATGAGCACTGAGCTAGAAACAAAATGAGTGGATGAAGACAGAGTTTGGAGGGAAGAAACCAAATTGTTGTATTAATGAAATTGTTGAGGCTTCCTGTGAGCTTGCAGATCCAGGCCCAAATTATTCAGCTGTATTTTTATAGGGCCATGACTAGAAAAAGGCTTGTTTTAAAGGACCCTGTCTAAGCAGCAGCAAAAATGCAGCATTGGCAGACCCTTTTCATCTCACAGAGATCTCTCCACTGTACTTGTTCTGAGCAGATGTGTCTCTAGTGGCGTGGGGGGGTGGGGGTTGGTCTGCCCTGAGGAACCAGGAAAGAGCTAAAGTCAGAGAACAAGAGGACTCCTTGGAGACATGGGAGCATTCCATCAACGCAAAAAAGTTCAGCATGGACAAAGCCTAGCCTCCTTACAGAAAGAGAGATGTGGGGAAGAGGGTGGCTTGGCTCACAGGCAGTCACCCTAAGCTTAACAGGAGCTGCTGCTGACCCCTCTGAAGCAGATGTTGCTAGTGCTGGCTCTTTGCATGTGCAAATTGGCTTACAGAATCCACTGAGCTACCAGGTTACTGCACCCCTAACTCATTCCCCCGAGTGGCTTTAAGAAGTGTTTTCCCCTAAGTCCTTTGGCTTGACTTGAGTCAGATTCCAAGACGATGTGGAGGAAAATCAACCTGAGAGCAATGGAAGCCAGGACTCCACAGTAGCTAGGAAAGTAGGTAGTCAGATCTTGCCTTGAACTAAGGAAGCGAGCCCCTGGAAATGGGCATTTCTGTGGGTGATCCACCAACAAGCCTGGAGCACAGGGTAGGTGACATTAGTGAATCGCTTTGCACAGTGTAGGGACAATTTCAACAGAGGTCCTTGTGTGAGCAGAGATTTTCTGGGATCCTGTGGCTTATTGGGTCCTAGAGGCAGCAGGGCAGTGTTAAGTATGTGGCAGAAGGTGGCTGTCGTAACAGGAAGAAAGCACAGGTTTTCCTAAGGTTCAAGGGTTTCCTCTGAGGACAAGCAGCCACAGTCCTGGGGTCTGGGTGCCAGCGGGGTGCTCGATTAAGAGACCAACTCCCCCCTCCCCCACAAAAGAAAAAGAAAGACTGCAGGGCGTGTGTGTGTGTGTGTGTGTGTGTGTGTGTGTGTGTGTGTGTGTGTGTGTGTGTTGGCGTGGGAGGAGGAGATAGAGGGGTAGGGATGGGGGGAGGGTAGAGATAAAGGGAGGGGAGGTCAGAGGAAGCCTAGCGGGTGTTTACAGGAAAGGCTTGGTAAGGCCAGGCAGCTCACGTGACCTGCCTTTGATCCTTAATCCAGCTTCAGGTGGGTACTCAGAGCCAGACAGCGCTAATCAGGGCCAGAGAGGCTGCAGAAGTAGCCTGGGAAGCTAAGTGGGGCAGGGTGGGAAGAAAGAGAGAAGAAAGAGCTTAAGACACTGGGAAAAGAAGTCTCCGCGGGATAAAATTACCAGGCCGGACAGAAGGGGGCAAGGCAGCAGTGGTGGCCACACCCAGGAGTCCGCCCTGGCCGCCAGCCTCCTCCAAGGTCTGCCGGAGCAGATGGAGGCAGCTGGAGCTGTGAGCCCGGGAGAGACGCTGCTCCTGCCTGCTCCCCATGAGAGGCAGAGTGGGCCTATGGACGGGGGTCTTTGGAATACAGAGGAACGATCTAGAACTCACAAGGTGAGAAGGAAGGAGGAGGCTGCTTGCCCTTGACTTTCAGAAATGGGCCTCCAACACCGGCAGCCAAAAATCCACCTGGCCAAAGCTGGAGCTGGCCTGGCAAAGTTTAACGAGCACCGACCGTAAAATATGTATCGCACTGACACATAAATAAATGCCTTTTCTCCAGACAAAAAGAATAATAAAGAAAGGGGGGGGGGGAATGGTCGCCGGATTTATGCTGCCACACAAGCTTGGATGCCGATCACTTATCTGAATAATTAAGCAGTATCAGCCAGCAACCAGATCTCAGAAACCTGATATTAATCCGTCCCTCTTAATGGCAACCCGGACTGCTGTGAGAGCTCAGGCGAGACCTCCTAATCCCCTTCAGCCTGCGTTCTGTCACCAGAGCCCTGCCTGGCTTTCCAGAGAGGCCGAGACATGCCACCGGCAGCCTAAACCTCAGGCTGGGTCTGGATGAAAAGCACAGTGCAGATTTTAAAGGAGCCAAGAGGCCCTGGGCCTCCTCTGGAGGGAGGAAGGGGAGCCGGTGCTCCTGGTCTGTGTCAACAGACCTGGTCAAAGGCTCCCTCTGAGGTTTGGGTTGAGGAGGAAGGTGGCATTTGGCCATCTGCCTGAAACCAGGCTGGAATGTACCTTCCTCATTGGCCCTTTGCTCTGGTTCCTCCTGGAGGGTGGGATTTCACCTGTGTTTGGGTTTCAAGAAAGAAAACCCTGTTTTGCTGTTCAGTGAATTCTTATGCATGTATATGTACAAAGCCGATGTTTATGTGTGGTCAGGTATGTTTAGATGCAGGTATACATGCAAGACTGGGTATAGGAGGGTACATGGGTGATCCTCAGAGGCCAATGTCCTGTATTGATCCTCAGAAAGTAGCCACTTTGTTGTTGGAGACAGTCTCTCATTGGCCTGTAGCTCACCAGCTAGTCTAAGCTGGCTGGCTGGTAAGTTCCAGGGGTCTGCTTTTTAACTACAGACCTCTAGTACACCATTGATAACTCGCTTTATTTGGTTTTATTTGGGTGTGGTAAATGTATGTGTGTGAGGCTACATGCACTTAAGTGTGCACTAAGATATCAGATGCCCTGGTCTGTTGCTTAGTCTCATGTTCTGAGACAGGCTTTTTCACAGAAACTGGTCCTTGTCATTTTTCAACAAGGATGGCCAGCAAGATCCAGCAATCCTCCTGGCTCACCTCACACCAGCTCTGGGCTTACACATGCCAGAACCAATGCCAGGTTTTCTTCATGGCTGTCATGAATCTAACTGGGTTTCTCACAGTTTAGGGGCAAGCACTTTACTGACTGAGCCATCTTCCCAGAGCCCAGAAGATGTTTCTTCTTCTAGCATGGGGCCTCCAGGAAAAGAAGCAGAAAGACAGAGTATCCAGGCCTTGGGCTATTTGGGAGAAGAATTGGTGGCATTGGTGGTTGGACCCCAGGCCGTTACCAGTCACCTGATATTCTGCCTCTAGGTCATTCTCTGGCTGACTTTGTCACTCCAACCTCTACTGACTGCTGTCCTCTAGACACCCTCGCCGACTCCCGAAGAGGAGCTCTGACTGGTTCATTTGGACTCTGTCCACGGAGAAGATATTCAGCCTATGGTAATTTCATGGGTCACTCGCTGGTCAGTCTGTGGCCGGTGACCTCTAGATCATATTCTCTCACAAATGTCAATCATTTTGCTGAAGGGAATTGAGCACTCACTGGATGGGGAGCACCAGGGACTTACACGTGTGTAGAGCATCAGTTCTTCTTTCTGCTGTGGTTTAAATTGGCTGCCGGCTCTTCTTGCTTTACATCCCTGCAAGGTATAGATCATTCCTGGTTTCCCCTGTAATGACTTCAATGACCAGCTGGCATCCCCACAAACCCCGATCACCCCTGTAGAGAGTTCCATGCCATCTCTATAAGGAATGAAGCAGGCTGCCTGAAGAGTGAAGAACACGGGCATTGTCATCAACTAGAGGTGCCATCTCACTGCCGTGGAGAGCAAGGGACTGAGGCGCTACAGGCTGAGTGGTGTTGTTCATCCCAAGGAATGGCTGAGAAGCAGGAAGTGTCTTCCCGCTCCAGATGTCAGAGCTGGGTGACTTCTGTTTCAAGGTACACTCTCTGGCAACTCCACCACTGTAGGATGCGTTGGTCCTGTCAGGCTCTCTGCCTCGACACAGTTTGCTCTTCCTGGCATGAACGGGACTGGGCTGTACTCTGTAGAGCGCTTATGAGGAGAGAGAAGGGAGGCCATGTTTTGGATAAGACTTAAGATTCAGGAGAACCACAGTGAGAGGTGGAGGTGAACCCTGCAATACTGTGCTCAGGTCAGCTTCTGGGGGACTTCCCACCCATCAGCACACTGCTCCTCACAGCCAGACACTGCAAAGAACAAGAAAGGATCTAGGGTAGTTAGTGACATGAAATGAACTTGCTGTCTCCTGGAGGTTAAGAGGACACAAGACCACAGAGGGATTAGAGCATCAGATCACGCCAGGTCCTCATCTGAGTCTTCCTCCACAAACTCCATGTGTGTCATCACATCGTTCAACATGCACAAGCTGTGTGGCTTCTGCATGTGACCCCAGCACTGCAGAGTGGTCAGCCTATAAACTATATATACATCAAGAGCACATGCACACACACACACACACACACACACAGTTCCACATGGGAGGCAGATCCCTGGTTTTGAACCACAGTTACTTGCTGATGTCACACCTTGCACATCAGAAGGGCTCATCATTGTTGTGGGGACAGGCAGACCTGGCCTCCAGACCTCTGAACCACAGAGACATTTTTCTTCCCGTATCATCACCTCTAAAGTGTCCTCTCCCTCCATCCTCTTCCTGCTTTTCCTGCTTTCTGTCAGCAGAGCTTCCTCCTAGCATGCTAAAGGGCCCTGCTGGACTCTCCCCTTTGTGGAACTATCATCCTTCCTCAGTCCTGGCTGGCCCTCAATTGCACCCAGGCCCTGTAACCAGTTAGAACTTTCTCTGCCACCAACTCCTCCGGGCACCTCTTAAGAGGGAGCTCTGGTTACATTTGAGAGATCCACTAGATCATTCAGAGGGCACCACATCTCTTTCCCTCACCCCCAAATAAGGTGCCCAGGGCACTGTGGATAGTTAAAACCATCCATCTTTGAGTATGTGCATGGGGGTGGGGTAATTCTCTCATAGGAAGGTGAGCACAGAAAGAATCAATGCCTTGGAATCTAACCACTCAACCCCACCTCTCTCCCCAGCTCCAGGCTGAGCATCGACCTGCCACCTTGGACCCAGTGTCCCCTCTTGGAGTGAAGTCGGTGTAACAGTGAGCTCTTTCAGGCATGGAAAAGATATCATGGTCAAAACATCCCGGTGAGCCCATTTCCCAGGTGACCCCTCTTTCATCCCCCAACTCCCCATTTCTTCCCCTCGCTTCCATATGCTGACGGACTGAGAGCTGCAGCAGAAACAGCTTTGAGGAGTCAGTTTCTATTGCAAGACCAACCGGGACAGAGCAGGGAGCAGAGCCTGTATGCATGTGTCTGTTGATAAAGTAACAGGAAGTCTGGCTGGGTGGGGATTCTATGAGGGGGGAGGGGGAGGGGTGCATGTGCACCAACAATCAGGAGTACCTCTCCTCTCTACCTCTAACTTCTCCTCTGTATTTGTACCAGGATGGTAAAATGTTTTTACAGGGTAAGGCAACGGTGCTTCAGAACCTGATTTAGACCTCCCTTAATTAATATGTCAGCATACGAGAAATGATGAAAATATATATAATTAAATTCCTGCACTAAAACAGGGCTTGAAAATGCAACCAAAATAGAAGCATGGCTTTTCCCCCTCCTATTTCTCACCCCCTGCCTTCCCTGATGCTCTTGCTTCTGAAATAATAATAATAATAATAATAATAATAATAATAATAATAATAATAATAATAATAATCAGAGGTGTTAAGGTAGGGGCAGCTGCTTGTTGGAAGGGACCTCAAAGACCCATCAGGCTACTGGTGCTGACAGGCTGGTCACCCCCCAAATCAGACACAAATCATTGCCATTAAAACCCTCCCCCATCAGGTGCCCTTTGCTTTACTTTCCTAGGGAAATACTGCAGACTCTGCACTGCGACAGCTGGACATGTTGCTTCCCACACGAACTCATGCCGTGATAAGAATGTCGGAGACAGGTGCTCAGAGAATTCAGCATCCTGAATAAATATGATTAAAGTCCAGAGGGCAGGTGGAGGGTGAGTTACTTATGTAGGTATTTATTATTTAGCCTTGCAGCGGGGGAACAAAGCTGTCCCTGGCAGTATGGCCGGAGGTGGCCACAACGACCTAGATTTAATAGAGCATGACCAGTTCCTCTGGACCTGATTTCCCCCAACTCCAGAAAGTTCTTGAGATGGACAGACCTGTTTTCCTCAAGTGTAATTAAGAAAGGATTTTATCAGACCAATGAGGGACCAGATTTGTAAGCACAGGTGTTTTCTCCACTGGGAAAGGGTTCCCCCTGAAACTTGGGGACAAGATGTAATGAGATGGAATTGTCAGTGTGTCTAGGGAGGGAATTGGGTATTTAGAGATTTCCTTCTGGGGTTTGCCCCAAAGGGTGGGTGACTTCTCCTCTCTCCCACCCTCCAGAGACAGGCAAAGAGGCATCTGGAGTGGCTGGAGCTCTTGGGTCCACACTGATCTTTGGTTGATGGAAGTGAGAGGGCAATTCCCTGAACACATGCAGGTGAGAGCAGCCACCTTTGAAGTCAGGCAAGGACACAGGGAGGGGTGGGTAGTGGGGACACAGTTGGTTTGACATGTGAGCTGCAGATAAAGCAATGGTTAGATCCTGGGTTTGCCTTCTACTCTCTGAGTGGCCCCAGTCAAGTTTCAGATAAGGAATCATATCTCTGGCCTGTGAAATGCAAACAGTCTTCCCAGCCTTCTCCGTGTTTTGTCAAAGTGAACTCTGTTTAAAAGTCTGCACTAGACACAGCGTGTAGCTGCTTAAACCCCAAATCAAAACGCACTGGGCAAAACAGCCCGAGACCTCCCACGGACACACATTTTCCATCTGGCCTGGTAATCCAGTGAGGTTGAGATCCTGACCCACATGGGCTCCCAGTACAATCAAGAGCAAAAAGACATTCCAGGGAAGGGCCACTTATGTTTGGATATTCGACTTTGCGCCAATCCTCTGCATACACATGGAGAGTCAATGTACACTCACTGCACATAGCCTCCTGGAACACTGTCCTTGGTCCTGTCCACCCCATGGGGATGAGTCTCATCCCTGTCTCAATCTGGGACTTAGTTCTTTTTCCAATCTTCTCTTCCTTGCCTCAGTGAACAGTTACATTCTCTGAGGAAGCAGGCACGCAGCATGTCATACTACTGTGTGTTCAAGTATTGGAAGGGAGGAAGGAAAGAAGGAGGGAGGGAAAGAGGAAAAAAAGAAAAGAGAGAAAGAGAGAAGGAAAGAGATTTTACTTAGTGTGTATGTGCACGTACCTGTGTGTGCATGTGTGTGTGTGTGCATGAACATATGTGTTTCATGTATGTGTGCATATATGCATCTGTGTGTATGTGCATCTCTGTGTGTGGGGGGTGTTGCAGCTGTACATAAAACATGAGGAGTGCAGAGAAGTACTTAAAGTGTCTTCCTCTCTTGTTATCCACCTTATTGCCCTGAGACAGAATCTCTCACCAGACTGCAGCTCACCATATTTGGCCAGACTGCCTGGCTAGTAAGCATCCAGGGTAGGCCTGTCTCCTTGTCTCCACAGCACATGTACCTATGTGTGACTTTCATGTGGATGCCAGCGACTCAAACCCAGGTCCTCTTTGTTCTTTACCAGCCATCTTCCCAGTCTCTACACAGATACGCCAATTTCTTGCTTGTCTGGAATTTATCCTGCTCTCATATCCAGGAAGCCAATTCAGATGGCATCCTCAGAATAAAGACCAATCTACTTCAGAAAGTGAATTCTGTGTATACATACACACAAACACACACATGCATGTGCGTGCATACACACAATGCACATGCATGTATGCACATAAGCACATACTTGTGTATGTACAAACACACACACACATATAAGCACATACATGCATACATATACACACATACAGAGAGACAGAAAGAGAGAGAGACAGAAACAGAGAGAAATAAAAACAGAGAGACAGAGATCCTCAGCCCAATTGTCTCACCTGCTAATCCCAGGACACAGAGAGGACCTTGCTTGTGCTGTGGTTGCACATACGTGCACATACATGATGAACAACTTCAGCTGCCCTTGGTTGGATGACATCTCACATTTTACATTTTGGACAGGGTCCCCTCTTGATCTAGAACTCCCCAAGCAGGCTAAGTTGGCTGGCCAGGGAACCCCAAGAATACCCCCATCTCTACTTTCCCAGTACAGGCTTGGGGTGCCACACCTGGCATTCTGGTATGGTTCCTGGAATCTAACTCAGATACTGTTGTCTGTAAACAAGAAGTCTGCACACTGGGCCATCTCCCCAGCCCAGCCTCACACCCATCTTTGGATTCCTGTGTTGGGAAGTGTCTAAGCTATGGGACCCACTGATGCTGTCTGCAAGATAGAAGCCTGAATTACATACAGCTCGCTCTGCTCAGCCAAGGCGAGGAAGGGATTTTCATGTGCTGGCTTTAGATTTGTCCTGGAGTGAAAGATCAGCGGATGGATTCAGATCGCAGTAAAGGCATTCCTAGAGAGTGGCCGGAGGAGGGCCTTGATTTTCAAAATCACCACTGATTGGCCCCCAAGGGGATAGTTGATTAAGAAAAAAGTCAATAGATTCAAGCAGCTTTCCAGTCCTGATCCCAGTGCAGGCAGATAAGTGGCCTCTCTGTCCCTGAGGCATGAGAGTGGCCCAGCTGCTAGTGGACAGGTGTTTGTGCTGCCACCTAGCATCCCTGCTCCCAGGGTACCTACAGAGGAAAGGCATCTGATGTACCCCTTCCTGCTAGTGCTGTGTGAAACCCAAGCTCTGAGCTGGAACAAAGGTGACAGTCAATGGTCAGGGGCAGGGGTACCACAGCACAAGCATTCTTCGGGCAATGTCTGCCTCCTCTCTACAAAGATGCCTATTGTCTGTGACCGTTCTGGGAGATGGGCTGTGTCTGTCTTCAAAGTTGGATGGGGCCTAGATAGCTGATAGAAGATGCTCAATAAATATTTGTGAAGTGGGAGGGATGGGAAGGAAGGAAAGCAGAGGAGAAGGAAAGAAAGGGGAAGAAAGAAAGGGGAAGGGGGAGAGTAAGAGGGGAGGGAAGGAGAGGATGAGAATGTTGATGTTGGTTTTTTTTTTTTTTTTTTTTTTTTTTTTTTTTTTGGTCCAGGGAGGAAGGCACATATGTGGAGGCAGGACGTTGAACTCCTGTCTGCAGTAGACATTTGACTATAGGATGGGTCAGATGGATCTGTCAGTAACACTCCAGAGATGGAATAGATTCCAGACAGATCCCCAAACAAATGACTACTCAGAGGACATGGCAACTTGAAGCTGTGTTTTGAAGACTAGAAGATGAACCCCTATCTTTTCCCTCAAAATATCCTTTCAGGCATTAGTGTGATTAGTTTCTAATGAGAGGGCACTTGGAAAAGAAAGCAAACACAAGAGGGAGTTTTAACCCTCGACATACACATCTCTCTCTAATAGGTATGTTGTATGTATTGCTGGGTGCAATTCCTCCTCCTATAGTAGACATAATCTGTGCAGGATGTAATTAATACTACATAATATACATGGCCCCATAGATAAAATTTGGCAAATGTTTTTAATACTTATGTCTTTAATGCCTCTGCCCAACATCCCTGCTCCCAGGGGGAGCTACAGCAAAGGGATCAGATGTACCCCTAGGTGTTACATTAAACCCAAGCTCTGAGCTTGGTTCCAACAGTTCCTTCACACAGTACTGCATAACGTATCTCAGCCCCTTTAGGTCACTTGCTGTCTTTATGGGGACAAATGCCATTATTCTGGACAGTGATCTGGGAGACATCTTTCTTTGAGATTCTGAGTTCAAATTTGGCACATCCTCCAATCCCCCCCACACACCGCCCAGAGATAAGTGAGAAATGTAATCGGCCAGTCAAGCAAATATCTGCTTTTCCACATTAATGTGAAGACCCTTGGACTCAGAAAAATGGTTTCTGCCAAGGACTCCAGAAGCACATTCCTCTGAACATCTCGAGTGAAGACATGGTTAGTACAGTGCTTGAGGTCACAGTGAGGGCAGTGGGTGTGAGGGGGGTGACTGAGGTGCTTATGGGGACTTGGTCAGAGTGACCATGGGGTGTGGGGATGATGGGGATGGTTAGTTGGTAGGACAGTGGTGATGGCCACAGTAGCCATTGTCACAGTGATCAGTGGTTGCAAAGTAATGGTGTCCATGACAACACTGATGGCATCGTGGTTGTGGTAGAGATAGCAGCCATTGGCAGAGTTAGCTGTGGTTGCATCAGCAGCGGTGATGGAGCCAGTGGGGGACATGGTCTGGCAGTAGCAGTTGCTTCCATGGTGATAACATCTGTGGCCATAATGTGATCATGGTCATGGTAGGGGCTGTGATCTTGGCTGTGCTGGTTATGGTGACAAGTGACCGGTATGGCTGTAGCAGTAGTGACAATGGTGACTCACAAGACATGGTGGTGACAGGGCAGGCAGGTGTGCCTGTGGCAGTACTGATGCCGACACCAGGACCAGTTCTTGTGTCTTCCCTTTGGAAATTTTTCAGGGAGTGGGGTCAGAGGAAACACCGTCTCTGCCTTCTCACTAACCCCTGAGTATCAATCTTGTTAGGGGAAATTCTGTCAGCCATTATGATTTTAGCTCCCTAGTTCTGTGAGAGAATACCTGAGGAAATCGAATTCATCAAGAAAAGGGTTACTCGGCTCAGTTATACAAGCTGCAAGCCAACATGTCTTGTCCCAGTTGCTTTGGGTCTCTGGTGACCTAGTGCATCACTGTGAGAACATCCCAGTGAGGAGCTGGGAGCTGGGGTTAGGGGACAGGGTCTGGATTTCCACAACCCCCACAGAGGGGCTGTCTCTACAAACCCATACATAGCTGTCGCTGGGCTTCATTGCTTAACCACTGTACTACAGTGAGAACGGAGCCTTTAACATTCAAGCCTCTGCAAATGATATTGAATCCAAACCATGGCTCCACCTACATTACAAAGGAAGGGTCTTGATCCTCAATGGTGGTTCAGTGATGCCAAGAAAGGCAGGCAATGTAACAAGGGGACAACCCTGTGATAAAATGGAGTTCTTTTGTAGCCACATGGGCTAGCATGGGCTATCCTTGGCCACACTTTGCATGTTCTGTGAAGTGAAAAATTGAGTTTTGTTCCCTGGGCCTCAGCAGTCCCACAATAACCACATTCACTCCCTGCAAAGACCCTCAGGAAAGTGGATTTCCTCCACCTATGCGTACAATTGTGTCTGTCAAAAATCGGCCAACTATGGCCTCAGAGGCAAACCTAGCCAATGGATGACGGATGGCAATGGCCTGTTTTCCTACACCCGCCAGCTGAGAAGGGGTTTGCGTTTCAAACGGTTAACACAGTCAAAGGAAGTGTATTTTGTGATGAATGAAAATTAGATAAAATTCAAGTGTTAATAGCTGTATAGAAGTAGTTTTAGGAACACAGCCACATTCCCTCACTCCTCCCTTTTCCATGATTGCTTTTGTCCCACCGTGGAAGACTTAAGCGTCTTCAGCACAGATTGTGAGGTTTCCACACGATCACGTACACAGAGAGCCTGCTGCTCCCTGCCACTCTTACAGGAGAGCAGGGTAACAGTACGCCTCACATTGTGTGGGCTTGTGCCTCATCCAGTGTCAAAGTATCTGACTGACAACCCAGAAGGGATGTGTGTCACTTATGTCTTCTCACTGTGAGACACGCCACACTCAGCAGACAGTCGGGGAAGAAGGGGCTCGCTTCATCTCATCGCTTAGAGTCTCTCATCCAGGGAAGTCAGAGCAGGAACTCCAGGCAGGAAACTGGAGGCAGGAACTGAAGCAGAGGTCATGGAGGGGGGTTGCTAAGCGCTTACTCCTCATGGCTTGCTCAGCCTGCTTTCTTACAGTACCTAGAACCACCAGGCCAGGGGGATCAGTGGGCTAGATTCTCCTGTATCAATTATTAATTGATAAAATGTCCCCACAGACTTATCTTCAAGGCCATCTGATGGATGAAGTTCACCTAGGTCTCATCTGAGGTTCCCTCTTTCCAGAGACTCTGGCTCACGTTGAGCTGACACTGAACAGCACTGGGAATTTATTTTTGTTCATAGTTGAAGATGTGGTGCTGTCAATTCCGGAGGGAAGGCATCGTGAGATCACATCATAGTATCTGCAGAGAGGAAGTAGAGAGTAGACAGGAGGTGGGTAAGACTGTATAACTTTGGCTGGCTGGCCCACTTCCTCCAGTAAGGTTCCACCTCCTAATAATTCTAGCACCTTCTGAAACAGCAGGGAAACGAGTCTGAAAATACATGGACATTTGGGTAATGTTTTTTACTCAGTGACAACAGAGACTCGGGTTAAGGCTCTGTGAGGGACAGAAGTCTGGTCACCTCTGATTCAGGAACTAGAGTCAGGACATGTAGACCCTCAGGTCAAACAGCAGCACTTTAAAATCTTATTGAAATTTCTGTCTTGAGTTTCCTGGTAGAAAGGTAAAAAAGGATGAGGTACTCACCATTCACCAAACAGAAAAATTTTTAGGTAGAATTGATTACTGTCAGTTTGAACAGTTTGAGACTTGGTATGTAATCTGGCTTCTCACACAGGGCCAGCAGGGGTTCCCAGCCACGTACTGTCAGCTCAGGCAACGTGGCTTGTTATCTTACCCTTAGATAAAGCCGAAGCCAAGGGTCCCAGCACATTTGGGGGAAGCAGTCCTTTGAGTTGGGTGAAGTCCTGGGGCAGGACTTTCTGCTTTCAACCGCTCTCCCCCTCCCCCCGCTTTGATAGATAGAAATTCTGAAAAAAAAAACAAATGACTCAGGACATGTGAAAAATCCCTCTTTTCCTCCCATGTCTCTGTCAGGTGGTTCCCACAGAAGTGTCCTCAAGAGCATCTTAGACCATCAGCCCCCAGCAGCCTCAGTGATGGACAAAGATGGAGGTGCACGTGGCTTGGAAGCAAGGACCTTGTGTCCCCATTCTCCTCTGCGAGCATTTAACCCAGCATTCAAGCTGCACCACACCAGCACAAATACATCATTGTGTATTTTCAATTAGTTTGCACTCTCCCTAGCTGCTGTCCTGGATAATTAGGGAAGCAATTCACATTGTGCCAAGAGCTGATCCGAAGTGGTATGCCTGGGATAATTATCCGTCTGCAGTTCAGCTTCCCGGCTCCTCCCAGGTCAGCCAGGCCGTAGGAGGACACCCAGGGAGCATTAATGAGCTCTCATTGAAGATGTTAAAAAGCTTGTATTGATCTGTTTGTCCAAGAAGGAGATATTGAAGCCTCACTACTGAGGGCAGGGGAGATAGCTAACCCTAGTCCAGAGCCTTCCAGAGCCTTCCTGCCTTCCCACACCCTCTCAACGGGGCTGCTTCTGAGGGTCAGCCTTGCAAACTCAGGCCCTTCTTACCGCATCTCAGATCCTAGTTTTCTCTTGGTGTGTGTGTGTGAGAGAGAGGGGGGGAGGGGCATTTTCAAGAGGGTAAACATCACCAAAGTACATTAACCATGGGATGAGCATGTCACCAGGCAGACTATGATCACATATCATTAATATATGCTTAATAAAAAGAACATTGACAAAAGAAGGCCTGCTTAGAAATGCAGAAGGAAGAAAGATTTAGGAAATGGGCGTTTGACAACGTTGAGAGCAGGAACGGACCCAGACTAGAAACAACAGTGCATCGGTACCGGCTGAAGCCTGACTCTGCCGTGCTCTCAATCTCTCAGCAAAAGATACTAACTCATTAAAAGGAAAAGAGAGTAACTTCACAGCAATGAGGAATCTGGCGGATGCCACCTTCCCCAGGTGATCAAAGTAGACCCAGACAGGATTGGAACTAATTGCCTTCACATGCCTCTGTGCACCAGGAGGGCTCGGGTCCCCTCTCTGGGGTCCCCCTGAAAGGCTCAGCTTGAATCTTATTCTTAGGAGACAGCAGGTGCTCTCACATTGCACAAGAGGAACTGGCCAGAAGTCTTTATCAAAGTCAAATTCACGAAAGGCAAGAGGAGCCTGTGCAAGACCCAGGGCAGCTAAAGGAAGGAAGGAAACCATGGATTTCAGCTCAGGCCAGAGCCACAGTGCTCACTTGAATTAGGTCATTGACCGGTGCACGGGGGTCATGTATCCTTGTTCACTGTGCAGTGATGAAAACACGGTCTTAGGAATCCCACATTCATGGCTGGGATGACAAAGGGACTCTTGGATGCGTCTGTGTCTCTTTACTGGTCCATCTGTCACTCCCTTCACCCATCCTGTAGCTACCTAGAGATTCCTCAAGCAGAGACTCTATGCATGGTTAAATAAATAATGGGAATATAGGGCTGGAAGGGCTCTTTGTGTTACTCTTCCAAATGTCTGTCAGTCTGAAGGCTCTGAAATAATTTAAGGGAGGAGGGGTGAAACCAGGGAAGAAGAGAAGAAGCGGGGAGGGAAGGAGGGAAGGCTAGAAATTAAGACAAACCCTGGAGCTTCTCAGACAGGGCACCTGGACAGAACCTAGTGACAAGAATATCAGAAGAAGCATGGCCTCTCCATCTTCAGCAGGGCAGATCGGGTCTGAGAAGTCGTGAGCCTAGGCATCTGCCCCATGCTTACTGCTTGAGAAATCCGGAGGAGCAGGCTGAGCCACTGAGTGTGTCAGGGTTTTGAGCTCCCTGGGTCTGTCTGCAGTCAAGCTTGGACGCTGTCATGGCATGCGGCATGGGTTCAGTCCTCAGCTTCTTTTGGCCTCAGCATGATTTAAGGTGTTGTGACAGTTCTTTGTGCCTTAGATGGCCCTCCTAAGCTACTCTGAGAAGAGCAGGCAGCAGGGCTTTATGCTGGAGTTTGAAATGTTTCTGAGCCTCAGTGTCTGCATCTGTGCAGTGGACGCATGGATCACACCGTTTTGAGTTGCTCACCAAGTAGTGTTTGAACTCTGACTCACAGCTGTGGCAGTGTAGTAGGGACCTCTGGGGGTCACGGATGATACACTGAGGTTGCTTCAGAGCAGGACCTGCAGGGGAGGAAGCAATAGCCCCTGGATCTGCTAGAGGGTTGCCATAACTTCATTCCTTGAGCCTTGGACTCCTAATCTGGGAAGCAAACAGAATGTGCCCATCTGTCTGCGCAGTTGAGGGTTTTAAGATGGTGACACATGTAAACACTGCAGAAATCAGGCACTTGGCAGGGTGGCTTCCTCGGAGCAAGGCCCGCCTCCTTCTCACCCCCCAGTGTGAGAGGTGACTGTCCTTGCTCTATTGGCTGGTGGCTGTTGGAACAATTCCATCTTTGTCCTGGTCTTACCTAAGCATCAGATCAGATTCTATTGAGGTGACAGCCCGCCCTCTCCCATCTGCCAGCTGAGAACATGTCATGCTAAACTGCTGATTTCACCCTGGGAAGAAAGGCGCCACCCTAGCTCTGCATGCTCCAGGTGGGGTCTGAGAGGCGTCTGGCTAATGGGGAGGGGTGTTGGAGCAGGTGAGCCGTGGGATCCGAGCACACACCTTTTGTCTCCTGAGAGGTCAGGCAGCCTTGCGGCCCTAATTAAAAGCTTATATCACAGATCCATCTGCCCAGCTTCACTGGGGCTCTTCCCCTGAATATGTTCTTCTTTGTCACCCTTGTCTCCCACCCCCGCCTGAACACGCAGCCCTGTCAAAAGGTCACTGTTATAGAGCGTGAGACCAGGGAGGCCTCTGAAGGGTAGGGGTGGGGGGTTGTGATCTACCCTTATGGGAGCAGACAGCTTGGCCACTAGGCACAGAAGCTAAAAGAATCAGCATGGCCATCATGAGGAAATACGGCTTCTGCCTACAGCATGGGTATGTGGACCCAGTGGTGTGGAAGCTTTGCAGGCGAAAGGCTCTCATCAAACCAGAACACGCTATTAACATAGACATTTTTTACATGAAAAGGTATAAGGTAGAAGAGTATTGGTTTTATTTATGTAGTAAGATGGAGAAAGGGTAACCGGCATGTGCTCCCAGTAAAGTAAAGTCACACGAACGAGCCGTTTTAGGAAACAAATGGTCAGAGTTTGATGGTGGAAAAGCTGTATTCTTTCCCATGGCCCCACTTCAATATCTAAACGTGTAACTAGGATGTTGGCTGGTTTAGGGGTGGGAAGGCATTTCTCTGCTGCGTCTGGGTAATGTCTGAAAGGTGCAGCCTGCCCATCTGACAGAAGAGAGATTTCCAGCAATCCTCCCCAGATCTTTTGTGTACACATGTGCACACAGATAATGCACGTGTGCCTGCACACAGTCATGCATGCACATGAGTTCACATGCAACGGAAAGCAGAAAGATGGCTATACAGACTATCAAGAGGGGTTCTCAGGGGAAGAATGGCTTTCTCTGGGTTAACGAAATCGACTTGGCTTTGTCACAATTTGTCACAACTCCCGAGCCTTGTCTGTTTTGTCGGTAACCTGGGGTATATTTCATTTTTCCTCACATGAAGGCGAATGTCATCAGTCCACTAAGTTGGCAACAAGTGAAAAACCATAAGACAACCGAAGTTGGCTTTGAGCACGAGAGACATTTGGATTATCAGGGTCCAAGCTGAGGAACAGATATGTGGAGGGATGCAGAGCAGCACGTGCATGGGGTGCTGAGATAGGAAGGAACAGGTGTATAAGGAATGAGGTGCAGAGACCCGTGATGCTTCGTCAAGACCGGCATCGTGGTCTGGTCCACTCAGTGCCCATCTCATTGCGCCTAGGCCCCGGGGATGTCTCTGGCTAAAATCAATGGCTGCCCGCACATGGGGGCCTGAGTGTGCTTCTCTGGTACCCACTTCCAAAGCCCTGTGGGCAGAAAGCAGTGGCAGAGCAGCACAAGCCACGTCCAATGGCCACACACTTGCACACACACATGCAGATTCTGCCTCTCACACACACTCATGTGTACAATTTATTCTGCAAGTGAAACAACTTCAGATACAGAAGGGCAACCTACCACCTTTTAGATTTATTTTTCTTGTGTCTCTGCCCCCCACACCCTCCCATTTTCCTTCCTTTCCTCTCTCTGCCCTCTGTGTTTCTATTTCTTTCCTCCTCCCCCCTCCTTCTCTTCTCCTCCTGCTTCTCTCCCCCTCCACCTCTTAGTCTGTTACTCTAGAGAATCTCTGCCCACGGCCTCCCTTCCTCTTTTCCTGTCGCATCCTCTCCTTCCCTCTTTCCTTCCCCATTTCTCTTCTTCAGCCTACATCTGTCCATACCTCTTCCTGGCTTTGTGTTCTTCCTGCTTCATTTTCAAAAGTCTTACTCAGCTGCTCGGGAGAGTGAGACCTGGTCAAGCCAGGATGGGCAGGGGACTGGCTGGCAGCATATTGATACATTTGACCGATTCATACAAACCTTTACTCAAGAGACACCTCCATCCAATCTTCAGGCTGGTCGGAGCATGTTCCTAGGAGGAGGAGCCTTCAGTGTATCTGGCCTTTCTGTTCCATGTCATAGCACAAACCAAGTGTCTGGGTTGAAGGAGATGCCAGAGCAGCTTCGGGAAGACTCTTCAATTTGCCTGTGACCCTGGGGACAAATTAATACATTCAAAACTACTGTTTTCTGACTTTGCAATGTGCTAAGATGTTCCCATTTAAATTTTTTTTCTGAAACTCCTGCACCCACTCCCCTGCTGGCTTTCCAAGGAAACATGATGATACCCAGTGGGGCAGACAGTGTCCCACAAAAACCTAACAGAGAGGACAGACTACTTGGAAATGGTAGAATTCATCATAGCCCACAGTCAGGAGGGCACAGAAATCTGAAGCTGGGTGAAGTGCTAGTGAGATGCTCAGGGGCATCGAGCCCCTGGGTATATAGAGAAGCTCAAGGAGAGACCAGTGCTTACCCCGACATTCTCCTCTATCGAGTTCCTGTCATCTGTGTTGAACCTGCTGACCATAGAGTGCCAGACAGCATCTTGAGTCCACAGAGCTTGTGTCCAGTGGGCAGTTAGTTGTCCCCTGATTTCTGCTTCCAACTTCCCTGAAGTCTCCTACTTCCTTTTGTGGCTAGCTGCACCTATTTTCGAAAGTTCTAATCCTCCGTGAAGCCTGTTCTGGCACCCCAAATCTGAATTTGGTGCCCATACTTAGAACGTCCTTAAACCTTTAATCTCTTCTCTCCTCCATAGCTCTCTTTCCTGTGTTCTGATTTGATTGTGTTCCATTTGAAGTATGGGCAGTTTTGACTTGCAATAGTGTTATCTTGAAGGTTTTTGATAAACATGCATCCCCTGTGGCGGTAGGCACCTGGATTAGTGATCAACACATACCCTAGAGACAAATTCAAAAGACAAAGACACATTTTAGCTCACAGTTTCTGAGGATCCATCTAATGACCTTTAGTTCCATTTCATGACTTTTGCTTTTGATGGCTTCAAAGAAGGCTGACCTTCTAGGTGATATCTCACTAAGAAAAGTCATTTTCATCTGGACCACAAGTGAAAAAAAGAAAAAGGCAGAAGGTGTATCCCCATAGTCCCCTACAAGAATCTTGACCTCTCTGAAGACCTCTCATAGGGCTCCACCTCCTTCCTTCAAGTGTCATCCTAGGGATCAAGTCCTTAGCACATGAGCTCAGTGTGTGTGTATGTGGGGAGAATGACCATTTAAAGTCAAAACACCTCTCTGTAGAGTCAAGAGGACAAGGTCCTACTCTAGTGATTCTCAATCTGTGGGCCATAGCCCCTGTGGGGACAGGATGTCCTATTCAGAGGAGTTGCCTAAGACCATGGAAAACACAAATGTTTATATTACAATTCAGAACAGTAGCAAAATTACAGCTATGAAGTAGAAACAAAAATAATTTTACAGTTCCAGGGCCTCACCACACCACGAGGAACTGAATTAAAAGGTCTCAGCATTAGGAAGGTTAAGAACTCCTCTCCTACTCCCAAAGAGTTGGTGTGACCCAAGAGACAGCAAATGGAGATACCTGTCAAATGACAGGCAGGGTGTAGCACAGATCGTTGGGGACTAGCAGATGCCCCCCCCCCTTTTTGTGAGCAAAGGTATAAAGGAATAATATGTACATGATGCTGTTTGATTCAACAAAACGATCGTTCTTTGGCTTTGTGTGTAATATGCAAGAGGAGTCAGTCCCCCAACCCCACACACAGAGGAGAAGACTGAGTTGGGGCGGGTTGAGGTTAGGACATAGAAGGTGCAGGAGAGGGGAAGCAGGCCAGAGGCCCTGCAGGCTGCAAGCTCCTTGCCTGGCTCCCCAGCTCCTCTCAGCAGCTCCTTGAGTTTTGTCAGTGATAAAGGGGTCTTGTTATTTACACTCAGCCCGCACCCTTGTTAAGAGCTTTCTGGTTATTTACTGAAGGGCTGATGAAGCAAACAAGGAAAATGACAGGGTACTTTTTCGTAATTCATTTTAATGTCTGGGTCCCGGTTGTCTGGTGGCAGCTCTGAGGATCCATTTGTCTGTCACGGGCAATAAATATTGCAGGAATGTTGCGCCCTCCATCCAGGTCTTCGTGGGGAGAGGCGTGGGAGGACTGAGCCTGCCAAACCCATAGCTCCTGAAGCCCAGGATTCGGGGAGCTGAAGGTGAGAAGAGGTGGTGACACATTGTAGGGACAGTGCTTGTCTAGTGTGCATGAGGCATGAGCTTTGATTCCCAGCACTGGGTGACCTGAGCATGGTGGTGCGTGCCTGCAATCTCAGTGTGCAGGAGGTGAAGACAGAAGACCAGCAGCTCAAGTTCAACCTTGGCAACACAGTGTACCTCATGGAGGCCAGCCTGGGCTACATCTGATGCTATCTCAAAAGACAGAGAGAGGGGGGAAAAAAGGTTTACTTCAAAAGATCATCGGGTCACTAAGGAGAAGTCCTATGTTAAAGAACAGTGGACCTTATTTTAAGCAAGGTCAGACATAATTCATTCCTCACGGTCACCCCCTGCCACATTCTCATTAGATCCAGACTCCCTACCTTCCCTAGTACCTGCTGTGTCCAAGCTGAGTAGTGACTATGGCTTGTAGCCAACAAATGCTTGAGTGTGGTTAGTTGAAACTGACCTATGATGTGACTATCATACACACCCAGGGAGTTAAAGGATTTAGTATAAAAGAAAAAGGTATGGATGATGTCATCCATATTACTTTATATTGATTACCTGTCCAAATGATTACATTGTGGCTATATTAGATTAAAGAAAAATATTATCCATTAGAATGTGAGACCCCCCCACCCCTGCAATGGATACTGGCTTCGAGAACCCAGCAGCCTATGGTTTCAGCCTCATTCATACAGTGTGGGAGTTCATTTTGCTTTCCACTGTTACTATGGGGACTTGCACTTCCCCTTTTATACATCGGTCTTACTACTCATGTTAAAACCCAGTGGTACCTGCTTAGCAGCAAAAGGTGAATTCTTGCTGCCATCTTGCCTTGAATTCATCCTTGCTATTCCCAAGGCTGCCCCAAAGCTGCTGGAGCTACAGAGATGCTAGGCTCTCCAGTAACTGAAACAGAGAGGAAAGTGTGCGTGAATATTAACTACAAAGGGTGTTCATCATTCATCCCTGGCCCAAGGTGACAGGGTTAGTTCTGACAACAGCTGTTTAGTAGGATTAGGCTGTGACAAGGCCCCTGACACTGCTGCTCCCTCATGTGAAGTCCCAGGAGCTCCATGCCAGCACTTGATCAGAACACATCTGGAAATTTACAATCAGGGACAGCTTGGACATTTCCTTTCGGGTTGATTCATTCCCACTTCATTTCTGTTCTCCTTCTGAGTGCTGGAAGATAATGAAAAGAATGTAGTGAGTGTCTGTTATGAGCGGATATTTGAACAAGTAAACGAGGAAATAAAGTGGATAAAGAAATGAGTTGAAGACCAAATGAGGGATTAAAGGAAACAGTTGGTTTTGGATAAATAGGTGAGTGGAGAGGAAGACCAGCGCGTAGGTAAATAAAATGTCGAATGTGCACATTTCTGTAGAATGGATGGGCAGATGGATGAATACCAGGCTGGGATGCTTGGTCTGCTGGATGGGGGATGCATGAAGAAACTCCTACTGGATAAATGGGTAGATGCATGCGTGGGTAGATAAATTGTGTCTGTTATTTTTGTATCTGAGGATAGATGATAGATAGATAAATAGGAGATAAATAAGTACATAGATAGATAGATAATAGATGGTAGACAATAGTTAGGAGATAGATAATAGATAATCAATAGATGATAGGTAGATATATGGGAGATAGATAGATGATGGGTAGATGGATAGATAGATGGATGATGGGTGATAGATGATATATATATATATATATATATATATATATATATATGTAGATATATAGATAGTAGATAGATAATAGATGGTAGACAATTGATAGATAGATGACAGGTAGATTATAGATAGGCATATCATTTATAGATGATCAATGATAATATATATATATATATATATATATATATATATATATATATATATACATATATCATGGATAGATATAGATAATAGATCATTACAAGGTAGGTAAATAACATACATACATGTATATAGAGAGACTGACTAATTGATAGATGATAGATAAAGCCATACATAGATTGCTACTAAATAAATACATAGTAGATAGGACAGAGGGGATATGTTAGAGAGACAGGCAGAGAGAAGACAGAAGGATGTGTGGAGGAAATAGCAGGGCACAGACAGGTGTTTGAAATCAGGGCAGGGTTGCAATCTGCAGCTGCTGAGCATCCTTTCTGCAGTGTCTCATACTTGTAAGTTTGCGGCTTGACATGAGTCTTGCATTTTCATCTGTGATGAGGTAGGAGGCCATCTGAGGCAGCTCCAAGTTCGTTTTGAGGATTCGAGGACAAACAGCATGTGGACATGTCTGCTACTCATGGCAAGAAATATAGGCTGTCACCCAGCTCAGACATGCCCAAATTTCAACAAGTCATGTTCTCCTTCAGACCCAA
The DNA here is from genome assembly GCF_963924665.1 of Micromys minutus. Taxonomy (NCBI): domain Eukaryota; kingdom Metazoa; phylum Chordata; class Mammalia; order Rodentia; family Muridae; genus Micromys; species Micromys minutus. The sequence goes on from NC_137969.1 coordinate 248,858,301, forward strand.
CTTCTCTCTTCTGTATGTCAAAAGGAGCCTTGGTCCCGTCTCTTAGGATTCGCTTTAAAACACATTCAAAGCAAACATCATAGAAGCTGCACACCTAAGGCCTAGCTACTGCCCTTCCATGTACTTCAAAATGATTATCAAGCTTGGTTTAAAAACGTGCCAAGTTATGGGAAAATAGCTGAGTGAACTAAACATTCATCCACCCATTGTATCGGGAGCACATAGCCACTGTGTAGCCAAGTCAAGGAGGCCGGAATGGATCTCAGGACTGCTGATGGCTGAGGTACTATAACTTCAGAGATTCTAAGAAGCCCAGCCTATTCCTTCTTCCCCTCTTCTGCTTTCCTCTTCCCCCCTTCCTCTTCTCTCTTTTTCTTTCTGTTTCAAGATCTGATGCTGTGACATCCACCCGAGTCACAGATGAGGCTGAGAAACACTGAAGTCCTCAGTAAGGTGTGGATATAGTACTTCTTCAGTTCTCTGCCCTCCAGTCTTCTATCCCTACTGAAAGACTCAGGGTCAAGCGTGCATGTGCATGTATGTGTGAGTATGCATGTGTGGATATGAGTGCATGTGTGCATGCTTGTGAACATGCATGTGCACGTGTTAGCATGTGTATGTGTGTCACGCGTGAATATGAGTGCATGTGTATGTGAGCATGTGTAAATGTGTAGGCCCATGTTTGTGTGTGTGTATGTGTGCATGTACATGCATGTATGCGTGCACACATGTGTGTAGCATTTATGTGTACAGGTGTGCCCTCCCCTGCCTAATTCCTGTTTAACACTGGGTCAACAATGAGTATCTTCCTCAACCATTCTCCACTTTGATTTTTTTTTTTTAGTTCAGGATATCTCTCTAAACTATGAGTTTACTGTCTAGGCTAGGCTGTCTAGCAAGCCTGGATTTGCCTTCCCCTCCTGCTTATAATGCCCCCTTAATGTGGACTACAGATGTAGGCCTCCATCACATCTGCCATTTAAGTGGGGTCTGGGGATATGAACTAAGGACCTCATGCTTGCCCATCAAGCACAATACCCAATAAGCCATTCTCCAATCCCCAGCCCAACTTTTATACATTTTGGTTTTGTTCTAAGGGAAGAGGTGAATCTTTGGATTGGTGGATGATATTATTAAAATTTCATAATGTAACTTCTCAGTCTTTTTAATAAGTATTTATCTTGAGAGGAACTATCTGGATTTACTTCAAAATAAGCTTTTGAGTTATTTTTAATTACTCTTGGTGTCAAATACCACCTTTGATTGTGAAAGATTACTTGGCCCAAATACTTCAATAACCAGAGGGAAGTAGATGAGAGTAAATCTTGTTACGGTACAAACCATGTTTCATATCAGCTAGAATTGGGTTCACATCTTCACTTAGGAATTTTGTCATTGACTTTCCAACTGTTTGGGGATAACTGGTGGTGGGTGGGAATGATAGAGAATTGTGGTAGGACCTGTTCCTTACTAGCTCACCCCCATACCTGTGCCCTGTACTCATAAGCATGGCAGACACTCATGGAGGACACTCATGGAGGACTCATGGAGGACACTCATGGAGGACTCATGGAGGACACTCATGGAGGACTCATGGATGACTCATGTAGGACACTCATCGAGGACTCATGGAGGACATTCATAAAGGACTCATGGAGGACTCATGGAGGACTCATGGAGGACACTCATGGAGGACTCATGGAGGACACTCATGGAGGACTCATGGAGGACACTCATGGAGGACTCATGGAGGACTCATGGAGGACACTCATGAAGGACTCATGGAGGACTCATGGAGGACTCATGGAGGACACTCATGGAGGACACTCATGGAGGACTCATGGAGGACTCATGGAGGACACTCATGGAGGACTCATGGAGGACACTCATGGAGGACTCATGGAGGACTCATGGAGGACACTCATGAAGGACTCATGGAGGACTCATGGAGGACACTCATGGAGGACTCATGAAGGACTCATAGAGGACACTCATTAAGGACTGTGCTCCACTTTCTGGCAATGCATTTGTCAATGTGATTTCTTTTTTAGTGGGTTGTTAACAGGGGAAACATTAAGAGAGAGGAGACACGCCCTTGCCTTTGTTTGTATCCAGGCAAGCCAGGCCATTGCTGGATCCCAATGGATGGCTAGAGACCCACAAATCTGAGTTATACCAAGCTGAACTTTCTCCCTACACAGTCAGCTCAGATATACAAATAAGCGCCATCCAGACTAAGCCAGTTACCTCCCACTAATGTACACTCACATCCACAAGTTAAATACAGACATAGTGCATCTTGGTGTTGTTTTAAGGCTATTTATCACACAGCTCCCTGTGGCTGTAACTCAGAAAGAGAAACTACAAAACAATGTTCAGTGCTAAAGTTCCAGGAGCCTTCAGTCAGTTAGAGAGGCACTGTTATGCAATTACCCATGATCCATGAACAACATGGGGGCTGTACAGTTGAGCCAGTCAGGGTTCTCCCAAGTAACAGAGCCCGTAGATGAAAATACATATAAAAGGAAGTTACTGACTGCCTCACAGGTTAGGGGCCAAGTAGTCCAGAACCACTGTCTAGTCACTGGGGAAGGCGAGCACCCCATAGCTGCCCAGTTCACACAGTCAAATGCCACATAGCCCCAATCCGGGGTGGAGGCCTCACTATTCCTGTGAACTGTTGGTCTAAGTTCACAGGAAAGGCTACAGAAGCTGTTCTCTGTTGTAAGCAAAGGAACTGGTAACAGTAGTGGCAACAATAGGGCAGATGTTCTCATTAGCAAGGATCAAAGGCTGGGCTGCATAAGCAGAATTCTTGGATATTTGGGCTGCATTAGAATGGGCTGTTCAGTTTACAGGGGATCTCTCTCTCTTTCTCTGTGTGTGTGTGTGTGTGTGTGTGTGTCTGTGTGTCTCTTTCTCTCTCTGTTTCTGTCTCTGTGTCTCTGGTCTGGTCTCTGTCTCTGTGTCTGTCTGTCTGTCTCTATGTGTGTGTGTCTGTGTGTCTCTGTCTCTCTCTGTTTCTGTCTCTATGTGTCTCTGTATCTCTCTGTCTCTATCTGTCTTTCTCTCGCTCTCAGTCAACACTACCATGATACACCATCACAATCACGTCCAGAAGAATGTTTCTCAGTTGATCTATTCAAGATCCAGTCAAGCTACGAGCCAAGAATAACCATCACAGAAAGCTTCAGTCTAAAATCCCTGTATGACCTTTGACACCCTTCCCCAATGTGCTGCTACTGGTAAGACTGTAGTAGCGTAGCCAGTTGAACCAGGTTACACATACTGTATATCTCTGATACAGTGGGAACTGCAGGCAGTCTCTTCTCACTGCTGGAGATGTCTGATAAAGCTTCTATCTTTTCATCCAGGGGCAGGTGTAGTTGCTCCAATTGACCCCATTCCTTTCACTTTAATGCAGGCGTGATGTCTGGTCTAAGGGACTAGTTAAGTATGAACATAAAGACTCAAAGGACCCAAATCTTAACTGGTATTATCCAGGGAGTGTTCAGCCCTGTACTGCCGACATCTAGAATGTTTAAAGACAAAAAATACAATCTCCTACATGTATAGTTGGTTTTATTTGGGATTCTGTGGATTGCCACCCAAGGAATGCTTGTCTGCACCTGCCCCTAGGGAGAGTAGTCCCCCATACATACTCATGGACACACTGATTTTGGAAATTTTTGTAAATGGAAAAGGTGTTCAGTGACACACTCAATCAAAAATATTTACTGAGTACCAACTGTGTGCTGGGCATTGTTCCAGGAGTTACACGAATGAAGGCAGCTGAGGTCCCTGGCTTGACAGCATCTCCCTGTGCCCACCCCTTCCTCTCTCCATGGTTCACTGATGGCACTACACAGAGTCATGGACAGCCATTCAATTCTTCCTTCCCCCAGCGTCAAGATGGATACCCATTTCTTCCATGGAGCTTCATTTAGGAAACACCATCAGATCCTTCATCAGGTGCAAGTGAAAGTCGGATAAAGAAGAGAGAGCCAGGATTTCACTGGGCCACAAAGGGTTTGTCCTGATGCACTATGAAGAGCAACGTTACAGGGTCAACACGGTCATGCTCCTCTGTGTTTGGGCAAAGGGTCGGAATAGATGTTCTGTGGGAGAAGCTCACAGTGGACAGAGCCACAGAGACCTGCTGTCCAGTGCTGGTTCTCTGGTATTAGAAATGTAGTCTTGGCTGATTTGTTCACAGTGGTGTCTATATAACTCACTGCTTTGAGTTTTCTTCTTGGTTCTAGTCTTTTCTCTCTTCCTGATACCTTGTATAACTGAAAGGTGTCCAGAGGTGGGTGTGTGCTAAATAGACATTTATATTAATGGTGCCTTTACTGAGAAAAAATATTCTACATCTAAATTTGATGGAAGGAAAACTTCTGAACCTGGCCCTTTCTTTGAAAGAGAGGAAAGAAACATTAATTGTTTTGATACTATGAAGGCACTCTTCAGAGAAGTGTTAGTACAATTTAAAAAAATAATACAATTCAATTCCCAGGGAAAGGGAAACTTAAAAAAAAAAAACCAGTAGAATCTATAAATGGTTCCATTCAGGGGCTCTTTTCATGTTGCTGCAGTGGCAGATTAAGAAGAAGAAACTTGAACCAGACCTCTGACCTGTCACGGGGTTAGAGGTCACTCCCTTCTGTGTTCGGATACCTCTGACAACTTCCTGTATAATTTGACTATTATTTTCTTGTCTGGGCACTGTCTGACCCCAGAGTCTGGAAAAATGAGAAAGGCAGCCTGCCTTTCCACGCCATATGGACCGCAGCGAGGGAGGGCACATTTAATCAAATCTGGGTGGGAAACACTGTCTGTTCCCTAGGTTGGGGAAGGAAGCTCTCCAGGGAGGGACTGACACCAGACTTGCTAAGGGAGGGTCATCTGACAGCATGGCCATGTTTGTGGTGCGTGTCCCCTGCCAGATGCTGGTATGGCTGTGAGTGATGGGAATTTGAGGCTGGAAACAGTTCACTTATGAGAGGAAGAAAGGCTGGTGGCATTTCAGACTGCTGGTGGCTAGCTACCATGCAGTCCGGCAAGACTGTGTTCTAGAAACCCAAGCCCATGTCTGGCCAGAGGTGAGCCGAGTCACGGGAAAATGAACACTTTGAACAAAGATGGGAATTTTATCCCTTTTTACTTTTTAGATTTGGTAGGAGAGTCTGCACATAAATAGCCAAAGACCAGTTCAATAGCATCCACTACTGTTCCGGTAGTGGTGCATTTGACACTGTATATTTGAACAATGAATTAGATTACCTACCTGAGTGTGGTCGGTGCCTTTATACATGTTCCCATCACCAAAAGTTAGAATTCGGTCATTAGAGGACGCAAGCTACACAAAGCATCTCCAAATTCTCACCTCGAGTGCCTGTTCAGTGTTGGCTACCATGAAAGGAAAATGTCACATTTTCTTAAGACCCCAGGTTTTACCGGAAAGAGTTAAAAACTCACACATCCTGCTTGGTGACACATCATTGTTCTGTGAGCTAAATGCTAAGATTGGCTTTCTTACATCGCACCCGAGGGCCTTACATTAGACAAATTAGGAAAGGGGGTAGGAAGATTATTGCTTTTTTTCCCAAAGTCTCACGTTGCTCTGCCTTTCCAGGTGTTGAGGAGTGTTGAACCCAAGGCCTGAGATGGAGGCCTGTATTATTCATTCATTTATTTATTTGGTAGAGCTGGTGTCGATGTTTATCCCCTCAGGGCACTGTATCTCATTCCAAGGCAAGCCCTGGGCTATGTCAGACCCTTATTAAATATCAAGAGCCCTCCATCTGCCTCTGTCTTTCCACTGAGACAGCCTCCAGACAGTCAAGGTCATGACCACATATGCCCCACTATTTCCAGAGTGGGAGGGGAGAGAGGAAGAAGAGAGCAGCCTGTCTACATGAGGCAGACACAAAGGGCTCTTATTCAGGTCCCCCACCACGTGCATGCCCAAAGCACACCCAAACCTACACTCACTGTGCACTCTGCTTCTGTCTGTGACCTTCAATGTACATTCACAGACCCCATTTAGACCTGGGGACTCGCTCTGGGTTCAGAAATGTAGTGAAGTCTGAAGGAACAACAAAGGCTGTTTGACTTGCAACACAGGAGCAGGGCCAAGGTGGGTTTCCTGGATTTGTGTTCTTAGAGCCTTTTGTTAAGAGAAGACTGGCAGTCACTAGGGCACCATAGGCAAAATAGTGTGTTATAAGACCAGTTCAAGAGAATGTAATCAGTTATCTCTCTAAGATGCCCACCTTCCCTGAAACATCTTCACACCTAGAACCACATCCTCCCCAGAGACAAAGTTGGCCTCTCTTTCCTGGTCCAGATTCCTCAGGGACCACCCCTTCTTCAAGGTGCACAACTTTCATCATGCATGTGTTTTCTCTGGAATCGCAGCCCTGATTTTCAGGCTGGTACAGCCCTCATGCACCAACTTTCAACCCCAGCAGAGATTGTACAAGAACACAGAGAAGCAAGACACAATTTGCCTTTGGTTATTTGTAAACTCTCCTGTGCAAATCATTCTCTTGGCCAGTGCGTTCTTGTCTTTTTGTTTTCTGTTAAAGGGATTCAAATAGCATTGACCACATGGGGAAATGCACCTTCATAGGACCAAGGGCCTTTCCTCCCGTTGATGCCTGATAAGGCCACCCTCTGCTACTTATGTAGATGGAGCCATGGGTCCCTCCATGTGTACTCTTTGGTTGGTGGTTTAGTCCTTGGGAGCTCTGGGGGAATCTGGTCATTTAAGATTGTTGTTCTTCCTATGGGGTTGCAAATGCCTTCAGCTCCTTCAGCCCTTTCTCTAACTCCTCTAAGTGGTCTTTTTTGGAAGAAATTTGCTTGGAAATGACTGCAGAAGGCACGAGGAATGATGGTGTTGGCTAGAACATTTAAGGATGGCGTTATTGAGTATAAAGGATGGGAAGGATGTGCAGACCCAAACTGAGCTCCACCGAGAGGCCCCCAGAACTTGCTTTCCCTGCAGCTCTGTGCTTGCTTGCTAGTGGGAGTATAATTCACACAGTGGTTCTGGAAAAGAGGAAAAGGAGAGGGGTGTGGAAGAACATGGAGAAAGACGTGCAGAAGAAGCAGATTGCATGTCTCAGCCTAAAGAGTCACATACAATAGGGTCATGCTCAGGAGACGACAGATGTACCGGAAAAGGTGACAAACCCAACAAGGGAGATAGGAGAGGACTAATGACTGGGGTCAAGGTCAAGGGATTGTACCTGGTTGGTACCTGCCATCCATCCTTGGTTCAGCAGACTCATAACTCACCAGCTCCTGATGTACATAAGGGCCGTGGCAAAGAGAGTCGTGTTTGGAAAGTTTCTCTAGAATTTCACAAGAAATTAAGAAAAAGATGTTAAAAAACACCAATGAACAAGCTCATACTGTGAGTGGTGTTAGTAATGGCGATTGTAACAAGCCTGTGAGCCCGAGAGCTCGGGTGCTGCTCTACCTTCCTGCCCCTCGTTCTGCTGCTGTCTAGCTTTCATCTTAAGGCCTGATGAGACTGAAGTGAGGCCCCCACACAACATATCAGGCCTTAAGGTAAAAGCTAGACACGTTAAGCTTCTGCCTGGCTCGCTGGTGGTGGTCACTCATCAACCTGGGCTGTTCTTTCCTCCTCTTTCTACCTCAGGTGATCAAAAGTCCGTCTGCTTCTTAGGGGTTGAAGAAAGTGAGCTTTCATGGTTCTGTGACAGTAGGCACAGTTGCCATGGTGGGAAAGGGAGTGTCTGGTTGTTCCCAAGGACACTGGACACCTCTAGCAGTCACATTGTCTCCCATGAGACCTGACATAGGACTTCCCCTGGACATTATGACAAATGCATGCACATAGGAGTTGGTGTGAACACATTCCCTATTTTGAGGGCCTTTCCAGAGTCTTTCTGTAGCCACACCAAGTCTTGGCATATGCACTTGCTACCTAGTATTTTAATTTTGTGAATTATCTTTTTTTCTTCTTCTTCTTCATAATAATGACTAAAATGTTATCCCATAGGGTAGGGCATATTTACCTGGTTTCAGATGAACTTAGGAATTCTCATTTTCCTGCACACTAGCTTCCTAACCTTTTGCGGGCTAAACATTCAGGGGCACAATGTCTTACAGGGGTGCAGAAATCAAATATTATAATTAAAATTTTCTCTGGGGGTAATCTTACTGCCAAGTATAAGTCCCCTCGGTGATCAAGGGACAAGACATAAAAGCATGAGGTCAGCAAGAGTTCCCTTAGCTCATTTTTATTGATACTACAGAAATATAATTGAAGCATCCTTCAAAGAAAGCCACCCCAACCTCCTCTTCAGCTTTGATAGGGATTTTTAATCAGGAGACATTGTTACCTTACAATGAATGCAGAGAGCATTTAAAATATTTTGTGGATGGAATGCTTGCTTTTGACCCCCGTTGAAAGACCACATGAAAAAGAGCTGAAAGGAATTCACTTAGGGTTTTCTGGGCTCCAGGCACCGAGGGTCTGGCAACAGGTTCAGACTGGCAACAGCTGGAGTGAAGGAGTAAACTTCAGAGAGTTGGAAAATGAGAGGCCAGCAGCTTTGTTCCTGGGAAAAATCATGTCTCTATGGGAATCCAGGGAAACTCAGGAGACACTGGGTGTCAACTCTTGAGATATGACATACTTAGTGTCCCTTGTGTAAATCTTGTCTTAGCTCATGTTTTCTCAAGATGTGCCTGGTGGATGTTGAGAGTCTCCAAGATATTTCTCTACAAACACTCATCACCTACCTTTCAGACTTGAATGGCAATCCTCTCCTGGTGACTGATTCTCATTGGTTCTTGGTATATCAAAGGAGATAATTCATAATGCCTGATTGGTTTGAATCACTTTTGATTCTGTGGAGTCCTTGGCTATATGAAGTCTAGGTTATGATGCTTGACTCATGAAGAAAAATTCCATAGAGGGTCAGGAAGATCCTAGATTGGCACATCTGATTAGCCTTTGGACATGTTTGCCAAGCAAGGACTACTGACTTCAAATCCTACTTCTAAACTCATCTCATTATATAACAAGCAACTGGGAGTCAATTGTCTTGACTTGGGACTTTTTAAAAAAATTATAATACACAGATTATCTGATATTATCAAAATGAGAACTGAGAAGTCTGAAGAGATCTAGAAATACATAACTATAATGTGAGAGGGAAAAAGGGAGGGATGGAGGAAAAGAGGGAGGGAGGATGGGAGGGAGGGAGGGATGAGAGAGAACGAGAGAGAGAGAGAGAGAGAGAGAGAGAGAGAGAGAGAGAGAGAGAGAGAGAGAGAGATCTTTAGGAAACTTCCATAAGTCTTCCAACCTCTCTGGGCTGAGGAACTAGCTGGACCAGGAAAGTCTTGGAGCACTGAAGGTCAAGTACACCTTGACACACATATAGAATTTTTTTAGCACATCTTGACACACACATAGATTTTTTTCTGTGCCCCTTTAACGGATAGCAATGCAAAGTGAATGATAATGGTTTTTGCAATATAAAAATCCAGGAACTTGCCACAAAATGACATGGGAGAACTGACCATCAGTCAACAATGAAAGATCAGTCATGATGCCCACTTCTATATGAATACATATGCCTATTGGTCAATAGATTGTGCACAACACTGTAAGCTGATTTCCTTTTTGTCCTTTGGTTTGGCTTTGGACATCATGTGACAAATAAGCGTATTGTCCCCAACTGCTGTATCTGTCCCATTTTCTAGTTTAAGTCCTAAAATTATTTTAGCACATAATTTTTTTTCTAATGCTGTGTTTCTGTCTGAGGGGTTATGAGCATATGTGCAGGAGGTACATGTATGTACTCGTGTGTATTATGTGGGTGTTATGTATGGGGACCAGAGTTCAACCTCAGAAATCATTTCTGAGTTGTGATCCACATTGCTTGTTTGTTGGTTAATCCGTTGGTTCATTGGTTGGTTGGTTGGTTGGTTGGTTGGTTGGTTGGTTGGTTGGTTGGTTGGGTTTTGAGACAAGAACTCTACTGTTCTGAGTCCCATACATGAGGGGTCCACATGGAGACCAGAATAATTGTTGTTCCCTAATTCTCTGTGCTTCTATTTTCTTGCACAAACCATTCACTTTATGATCTTTACTCTTGGGTCCTAATTTTCTAGATTCAGGTTGATGTGAGAGACCCAAGGACTTCTGGTTTTCCACCTCCTAGCCAGAGGAAGCACAGGAGTCACTTCACCTCAGCTCTGAGTCCTCCCTTAGTGCTCACTTCAGAGTGGCCGTCTGCGTGACAGAACAGGACCAGGGGAAGGTTAATCCGTTCAACAACTGACACCTTTCCTGTGACATCTCATTCACACCCCATGGATTATTCCTGTGCCTTTGCAGAGAGGTCTGTTTCATAGGTAGTTTGTCTGGGTGTTCAAGTGCACAGGGACTTGAGCTTTGTATCCCAGTTACTTGCCTGCACTAACCCTGCCTAGGTGCCAGAGGTGTGGATAAAATCCACAGGCCACTGTTCTTGGTTCAAAATGTGTTGATGGGTTCTTTCTTCTACTGGTCATCAACCTTGTCTTCCGTCACCTCTGGCTTCACAGAGTATCTAAAGATGACACTAGTGGGGACAGAGCAGCAAAGAATGCCCACAGCTCAAGTGAGTGGGTCCTTAGCCAGCTCCAGCCTGTGCCCTCTGGCTGAGCTACCAGAAAGTAACTCTTTCTCCCTACCTGACTTGAGCGGAGTACTTGCCACCGGTGCTTACAAAAGGCTCGTGGAAAGTACAAGATTTGGATCCACATTCATCTACATCTACAGCTTTAATAAGTTCCTTCTGTCCCATGACCAGGAAGACCAGAGCAAGGGACAGGCTGGGAAGAAGGGTGTTCCCCTTCTCTGAGCTGTCACCATGTCCAAGCTTCCAAAGAAACTTCCTAGGTAAGCCACAAGGGACGGCACATTTTCTGAAGAACACCCTTTCCCAAATCACCTTATTTTGATGTAACTGCAAAAGGCAATACTATTTTGAGTTCTTGCTGGGATAAAACTAAAGCTTCGAGCTAGGGACTTTCATGAGAGATCGCATTGAAATGTCAGCAGATGGCTTGCTAATCGTGTTAAAAAATACTCATTGCTTTTTCAAAAAAAATGGCATTTTCCTCCAGTAAGCAGATCAGAAAGCAACGTTATGATGCAAAACATATTAGTCACAATACCGTTTAACTGTCCTACTTAATCATCAAGGTCAAGATGATAATTGTTTCGAAAAAAGTCAACACCTATTTCTTTTGCAAGAAAATGTAACTGCAAAACCTATGGTCAGAAACAAAGAAATGTTTCCCTGGGAGGCCATATAGAGTAAAGGAGGATCAGAGAAGACCATGGGAAGTGATCTTAACAAAGCACGTGGCAGTTCCTCGGGAGTTGAGAACTGTTAAAATATACGTGTTAATCTATCTATTTTGCTCAAATCCAAACTCTAGCTTTTCAGTCAGACTGGGTACGGGGTCTGAAGGGTGATGGTGAGATGGTCCTCCATCATTTCTTCTCATTTTTCAATAAAGGCAGGTACTTTGTGAGTCCTCTGGGATCATCTGAGTATGGAAGCTGGCTCTGGGCTGAGAACGGGGGCATTTCTCTGCTCTGAGACCCAGTTCTCACACCCTGACCGGCCTCTCTTCCTTGCTTCTGCACTTGATCCCTTTCAAGCTTCTGTTACAGGGCTTCTATTATCTTAATTCTATCTTTAAACTTCACACTCTTCGATGGCTCCCTTCATCTCTCCAAGAGCAGAATCTTCCCTGTGCCAACCTGTGGGCCCCCAGATCTTGGAGGCAGCATTCTCAGCCAGCATCTTTTCTCACCCCCTCCTCACCTCCAGCCCCCTTTTGAAGGATGCTTTAAAAAAGCTGTCACATCCCTGAGCACTTGGGATTTTAACAGCTGAGAGATTTTCTCTACCATTGACTGAAGCCTCTCCTATTCAGCATCTAACACACCATTCCCCTGAAGCCATGATCTTCTTGAAAGCATACTGTGCAGACAGGAAGGGAAATGATGTGTTTGGTGCTTGTTCTTACCAACAATTCTGGATCCCTACCAGAGCCACCAAGGAGGACGCCAAGACCGCTGGGTGCCATGCGCGACTTCCGCCACCCTTCAGTTTTCTGTGCATCACCGTTCTTGGACCTTGGCATTAAATGTACCCATGAGCCGTTGGGTTCCTGGCTCTAGGGCTGGGACTTCTCACCTCTGACCTCAACTCTCATCTTCAGCATTTTACATATTTGTACCTGCCTGAGATGGCAGGTGGTCACAGCAATGGCCTTGAGGTCTGGTGAGAACTTGGTGGGATGTTGCTTGGAGCTCCTGCAGGAAAGCCTCCTACACTGTCTCCTCTTTTTGCTGGGTGTGGTGACCTGGAACATTGTGCACCCCCGCCATTAGATCTCTGTCCTGACACCTACTAGGTGATCTGATGCAATGCGCATCAAATGCCGGTCTCCCAGTATTCTTTTTGGTGAACCAGGAAAGACGATACTACATAACTCACTTGGATGTGCTGGAGGTTAAATGTGAGATGCTTAAGGTCCTTCCTGACAGGACTATACCCTTACTAAAGAACTGAGATGCCTTCTTCCCTCTCAGCCCCACTCCGCATCCTATACACTCAGGACAGTAGTCAGTTCTCCTTCAGATGTCCTCCAGAAGAACTGCTGCATGTCACCAAACTCTTAATATGTCCTTTGGGGTTCAAAGTTGTGTGTTGTTTCCTTTTCTGAGTTCACTATCATTCTCATAGGTAGATGGGGGCCCCAAGTTACGTTTCATGTTCAGTAGCATTTGTGCCTTGCCTTCCTGGTCCCTGGAGGCTGAGACACGGATAAGGACAGGAGTAGTGAAGGCTGAGTTGGGCCAGGCCCCTCGTTCCCCCAGCTGAGGCAGCACAGGAAGAAAGACCCACATATGAAAAGCTGGGGAAGATTATCTGTCTGAAAACCAACAAGATGTTATAAAGCACATCAAATGTGTATCTAGGATGAGAAAAGAGATTTGAACAAATTTTCTATTTTTAAAAAGCTGACCAACATATACAAAAGAACGTATTTATGCCACCACGGTGACAGCTCATAGATGCTTATGGTGAGACTTGGCTGTCCGTGCAGCTAAATGTTGAGAGCATCTCCTCTGAAGAGCATAAAATTCACGTTTCACACTTCTTCGTTCCTTGGTTTTGGTTTATTGCCATCTGAAGACCAGTTTCTCTCGGTTTACAGCCCATTTTTGACATTGTGTAGAGTCTCTAAACTCCTCTGTTCTTCTCACTATGAGACAGCATCCTGTTGTATAGCCCAGACTGGCCTTGCCTGTAGCAATCCTCCTGCCTCAGCCTCCTGAGTGTGGGTTTGTGAACATACATTACTACACTGATCAGATTATATGGAACTTTTGTTGTTGTTGTTGTTGTTTTGTTTTTCAATTTATTCCCTTTTCCCACTCCTGGTTACCGCTCAGACAGTTTCTCATCCCATTCCTCCTCCCCTGTCTCCAAGAGGATGTCCCCACACTCTCACCCCACCAGACCTCCCCACACCCTGGGGCCTCAATTCTCTTGAGCATGCGACTTCTCTCACTGAGGCCAGACAAGGCAGTCCTCTCTTGTGTATAAGTTGGTGTGTGATGCCTGGTTTGCTGACTCAGTGTCTGAGAGATATCTGGGGTCCAGTTTAGTTGAGACTGCTGGTCTTTCTATGGGCTCACCCTCCCCACAGGTTCTTCCAGCTTTCCCCTAATTCAACCACAGGGGTCAGCAGCTTCTGTCCATTGGTTGGGTGCAAGTACCTGCATCTGACTCTTTCAGCTGCTTGTTGGGCCTCTTGGAGGGCAGTCATGCTTATATGGAGTTTTTAAATTCCCTGGAGCATGGAAACCGCGGTCACATCTGTTGCACAGAGGGGTCATCTTGAGTGGTTTTGCCTGGATATCACTGTACTTAAGGTGAGACCCTGCTGACAAGATTCCATTAGAAGATAGCAGTGCAGTGCTTATTCCTGGACAACACTCTATGACATAATATGTTACTGGCAGGATATAGTCATATTTCATGCCAGGCACTAGTGAGAACAATTCTTTCCTGAGATATCAGGTTCCTAAGTGGAAGACCCAGGGGCTTGTGTCTAGTGCATTTTTCCTTACTTCCAAGATGGAGCAACGGAGACATTATCATTTCCCAACGTGAACTTTGATCCCACCTCTCACCTGTCGGGCTGCCAGGTGAGTTAATCCCGTGGGCAGGAGGCTTGTTACTGGCAGCCAAACCATGACACTTAGGGAGAAGCAGTGTCATTTAACTAGACATGGAAATAGCCACGAGTCTGCAAACCCAGCTAAGCCCCCTCTGGCTTCCAAGCTCCCATGTCACCCCAACATTGTACTCTCTTGTAGAGAAAGCCAAAGCAGGGGGTACCATCCTTTCAATTTAAGGAGGTGTCAGTTCATCTGTGGGTAGATAAGACAAAGGCATATCACCTCTTGTAAACATCTCTGAGGATTCCTTGCGAGCAGAAATGGGGAGGAGTTATGTCTCAGGATTTCCTTTTCTTTTTTAATCTTAAAGGACATGTATTTTTTCCAGGCACCTCCATTCGTGTGGAATGGCCATGGTAAGAGGGTTAGGCTGGCTTAGAAAGTGCTGGTGCCAAGGGCTCATGAACTTGAACCCAAAGAGATGGTCAAAAGTCAACAAGTATCAGAGCAAAGCATCACTTCACCCACCACCAAGGAATGTCTAGAGAGGGTGCTTGGGACAGAAGCAAAACAGCAAGGAAGGTGATCGGAAGGGTGGGGAAAGATATGTCTCCAAATAGAGATTTAAGCCTCAAGCAAGAGGCACCACAGAGACACCCGAGTTCCTCAGAAGTGATTTGATCTTGGTTTCTATAGAGGATGCTTTGGGTTTTTTTTCTTTTCTTTTTTTTTTTTTTGGATCTCCAGGAACCACTCTATATCCTCATGAAACCCAATAGTTCAAATAAGCCTCAGTACTGTGTGTGTGTGTGTGTGTGTGTGTGTGTGTGTGTGTGTTTATTTAGCTCATAGTTCCAGAGGGACAGGTCTCCTCTGGCAGAGCAGAGAGGCGTGGCAGTAACAGCCAGAGTAGGATTCTGAGACTTCACATCTTAGGCTAAAAGAACGAAGCAGAGAGGACAAACGGGAAGCTATAGGAGCCTTTATAGTCTCCGTGCCTGCCCAAGAGGAATGTTCTTTTTACTGTGAGGGGCAGGTCATCTTATCAACGTGATGTTCTCAAAGATTTCTATTTAATAGTATAATATAATCTTCTAATATAATCCTACAAAAAAAGCCCAATCTTTGTCATAAATAAATAACCATAAAAATGTTAAGTGCTCTTAGCATAGGTGAGGTGGCTTTTGCCCATGCACCACAAAATATAAAAGGTTGAGGCAGGAGAATCCTGAGTCTATGGGCAGCCTCAGATACAAAGAGAAATTCTGTTTTATAAATAAATAAATAAGTAAGTGAATGAATGAATGAATGAATGAATGAATGAATGAATGAATCAAACATCAAGAGTTCCTCATATTGCCAACATTGAAATTTGGAGTAAACAGAAAGATGCTAAGCCATATGGGAAGTCCCTAGACTTTCCTGAATGGGGTTCATTTCCATTTGTTGGGCTTTTGCCCCTCAGCTACTGGGAACACACTGTCTATGAACATCTGGAAGGTGTGAGATTTGAGGGCCTTCCTTCTCCAGACTTCAGGGTGAGGACAGCCTCGCCTAGTGCTTTTTAAAGCCCCAGCCCATTTCAATGCCTGTGCTTGATTAATACAAGGTCTCCCTGGAGAGGGAAAAACATCATCACTGTTGTCATCGTCATCATCATCATCACCACCACCATCACCTTCATGATAGATGATGAAGTCAACTTATCAACAAACCTTCACTTCCCTTCAGTCAGATCACACTGTTACAACATCCGCTTCCTGATTCACAGGCTTCACAAGACCCTAGTCTGCACAGATCGTGAGAAGGAAAGAGCCGATGAGCTGTCATGACCACCGTGGCTCACCCACCCTTTGTCCCAGCCTTACCAGCACCTTCATATGCTAACAAGTGCATATATTAGAGCCTGGACTGCTTCTACCTTGGCCTGATCTCCACCTTTTTGTTAGATGTGTATATAAATGTGAGCTGGCCAGGGGTTGAGGGGATATCTAACTGGGTAAAGAGTTTGATATAAAAGAATAAAGAACCAGAGTTCAATCCCCAGAACCCACATTAAAATATTTTAGGTATTGGGGTACTCACTTGTAATCCCCATTGCTGGGCAAGTGGAGATGGGGGCATCCCCAGGACTCAGTGTCCAGCCAACATAGGCTACTCAGTAAAGTTCCAGTGAGAGACCTTGTCTGAAATTCAAGGTGGCCAGTACCTGAGAAATAATGCCTGGGATTCTCTAGCTTCTAGTGCAGGAGCGCCCACTTGCTTATGTATGCACACACACACAGACACACACACACACACACACACACACACACACACACACACACACTTCAACTTTCTGGACAGAAGGCAGAAATACCTTCTTAATTCTGTTAGAGTAGGATTCACTTGTGTAGGTTTCACAAGCACAGAGGGTTCAATTACATCATCTTATTAACTAATGTGTTTATTTGCCTTGGAAGAGCATTTTCTTGAAGGTGCCAAATCCATCTGACATGCTTTGTCGTCTCTTGGTGTGGCTAGCTTTCCTTCCCATGGTATGCAAGATCTTCCTGATGTGGAATAACCATCTCATCCAGCCTCAGCCTGGACTCCAGACAACATGGCAGCATGGTAACTGACTTGTGGGACACACTACCAGGTACAAGGCCATCCCAACTCCGATGGAGGGGCTGAAAATAAACATGGTGACTTACGTTTGTGACGACCACATCTCAGAACTAGGTTTCACATCTGCTTGGTTCCCAGGGAAGCCTTTTCTCTTTATTGACGAATTTAAGCAAACACGCAAATTTGGGATCCATCTAGAGATATGCAAGCTATAACTTTTGGGCATACAAAAGTACTTCCTTCCTGGCAAAGCCTTGGATAGATGTCTGCATGTCAAAGGATGTGCCTGCTTCCCAACAGTCTCCTGGGGGATGTTTCTCAACTCTCTGTCCCTACTAGGCTTCTCTGTGTCATTCACTTTCATGGTGTCATTAACATAGACAGCTCCAGTATATAAGGAGAAAATAACATTTTTTTTTTGGCATGTAATCGATTTTGATCACGTTCTTATTCCCCAAGAAGGTGACCATAAGCTAACCTCCCATCATGGATGATGTTTACATACTGGTACCTGCAGGTATCAAATCTTCTGTTTTGTTCTTGTTTTATAGAATATTCTGGAGGTTTCTAGAATACCCAAGCCTACCAGCTATGACTAAGTTGCCCGAACAGTTTGTTGTCCATGTGTGACCATGGTACTGCCAAAATTAACATGGCCTGGTGAGCTCCCAGTGAGTTTTGGAGTTTTCCCTATGCTTTGGGAATTTAACAGCCAAGTAACGATGGGGGCAATTAATTCTGTCTTTATTCCCTTCTTTTTTGGCTGATAGTGCTTTGGTTTTAATTTAATAAAATAAATGTACTTTTTAAAAAAACATGAAGCAAGCTAAGCTTTGCATCCAAGAACCCCACAGACAAACTGTCAGCTTAAACCAATCTGAAAACTATGTCTTTCAGTACAGACATTGGACATGAAAAAGACCTTGTGGGTCATGAAGCCGCCCCCTGCCAATATCAGAGAGGCACTGGGCTGCTCTGGGGGCCGTGATTGTCTCAAATTCCCTTTCCTCCAAATCAGAGGAAGGTTGGGCCAAGTCTGCCTCCTGTTAGTCACGCCCTGTGGGGTGAGACGCAGCCATTGCTCCGGTCCATAGCCACCCTCTTCAGCATAGCCCTGCTTCACAGTCCTTCTTGATCAAAGGGAAATAAAGCCATAACCCCCAGCCCTACCTGACTCTGGGATCTGGCCAAAACCCTGGGCCTAGACTGTGAGTCTTAAGGATGTGCTCTGGAAAGCTCGGATATCTTCAAGAAATCCCACACTAGGCCCCCCACATAGCATGACAAAGATGGCTTCACCCACCTCTGTTGTTAATCATATCTACCCCACAGTGGTATGTCTGCACATCCAGCCATCTCTCCATTCAGGCAGAATGGTCCTCCCTATTTAACCTTGAAGACAATGTGCCCATACACCAACTGGATCTTATTGTTCAATTTAGGTTCTTATAGAGGCAGAGATGGGTGTTTCTTCTCGGTTTGAAAGTACATCCTTATTGCCAGAAGATATAGCCCAATGTTTCTTTGTCCAGTAAGCTACAGAAGTCCAGCATCCTTTGAGGAATATTGACTTTTGATAACCCAACTAGACTAGCTTGCTGCTCCCCTGAGCTGGTTATTCAGAACAAGCAATCTGTCCCTCTAGTGTTCCCCCACATTGTTTGACATTGATGGCAGCTGTAGAAAAGAACTGCGTTTCAGGTTTTTAGAACAAGCTGACAGGGTAACAGAAATGGACATCCCAGATGCCCCTGTCTTAGATTATTGACCAGGCAGCTTGAGACCTGTAGGAGGACCACCCATCTCCATCCTGTTAACAGATGCTGTGGGGTGTGAAACAGCACATTTGTACTTTGGCCATAACAGAACAACAGTGTTCCCACTAAAGTTTCAGCCGGTGCACGAATTCTGCTACCAACATTCTAGAAGCTCCCTGAGACTGTTGAAACTGGTCTGGTTAGTTCTATCAATTAAAACTGGTTTTGCTAACTCTTACCTGACTTCAGCTCTAGTCATCCTATATGCTACCACTATAGATTTGAAGTTTATTATGGATGTATAGTATACACTTTCTGAGAAGTGCAAAGGGGATTCCTTGGTCTGGAAACAGGGCACCACCCCCACCTCTTTTATAAAATACTTTACTTTTAAAAAAGTATTAGGCAATCATAATCATCAAATATAATCAAACAACAAAGAGACTGAATAGTAAGGAAGCACTCAGGATGCAGAACAAAAAAAAGCATGAAGTAAGTCATTAAAAAGTAAGTCTGTATAGGTTTGGGAGATGCCTCAGTGGTTAAGTGCTTTCTGAAGAATGGGGAGACGGGGAGTTCAGACATCCAGAAAACCAGGTAAATGCTGAGTGACTGTGGAGCCCCATTTGTAACCCTAGACTCATAGGTAGAAGCCAGGGGATCTTAGAGCAAGCTGTCTATCAAGATTCACCATATAAACAAGCTCTGGGCTTGATGGAGAGATCCTACCTCCGTGGATAAGCTGAAGAATGATGAATAGCAACTCTTGACCTCAGTCTCCGATGTTCACATGCACACCTCTCTGCACATGTGTGCATGCACCTATGCATATACTCCATACCACATACATGTGCATGATGTAAAGTAAGTCTGTGAAGATCCAGTGTGTGACCCTATGATGGTGTGAATTTTTCTACAGAGAAGACACCATCTTGGAGATGCCTCTAACACAGCCTCGGTATTGGTCCTTTAGAGCTTAAGTATCTCATGGCCAGAACCTCGTGTGACCTACAGAAAGTTATTCCTCACAGTTCTGAAGGCCCAAAGTTCACAGTCGAGGTACCAGAAGCTGGCATGCTTTTCTAGAGAACCCTGGCTTTGGTTTGCAGGAGGCTTTCTGCCTTCAGACCACCTCTTCATGTCACCATCCCTGTGTGTCTGTTTGCCCTGCTGTGTCTGTTTGTCCTGATCTCCCAGTCCTATGAGGGCTTCACTCACAGTGGGTTAGAGACACCCATGTCAACCCCACTCAACTTCTCTCACCACATGAAAGGCCCTACATCCAAGACAGCTTGAGAGCTCTGAATGTGAAGAATTTGACACATTAATTTCATTGGCCATGAAGGGTCCCATTATGGATTCTTTTGAGTGCAGACAGCTACTTCTATATTCAGGGCTGGTCTCAAGCTGCTGTTATGTGTTTTGGTGGGGGACATGGACCTTTACCTTAGAATTCAGTCTTCTATGATTCATCCATATGGCTCTTCCCATGAGGGTCACAGATGCCACCCCAGCATGCTGCTCTGGCTTTCCAGGTTTATATACCTCAGCTTCTTACCTCACACACCTGGTACTCAGTCCACTCTCACCTTTCCTCGTTCACACTTCATGCGCGGTCCCTCTGTTCAAAATATGTCAGTCTTCAGTTTCTGGCTTCACTAAGGTCAACGGACTCAGCGCTCTGATTATAGGAAAACTTTATAAAATGGTCTGCAGATTTATTTTTTTAATATATAAATTCTCTTTCAAGGGCTAGCACATATTACCCTGAAAGACTAGATTTACAATGGGGATAGAAATGGGTAGTTTAGAAGCCATAGACTGAAAAACATTTACTTGAATGCAAAGCTAAACAGCGAACCCAGCCTCAAAGTGATTTTTCATTATGATGTCAATGATGAGGCAAAGTGGCTTCAAACCTTCCTAGAGAAATCAGTAACTGTCTGGGAACAAGCACATCTCCCTGGCTTCCCAACTTTCAGACATGTTATATCTTTTGAACACACAATGTTCTGAAATTATTCATAACAGTCACATTATTTGGAATTATTAACAAAATTTGGTAGACCTGGAACTCATCCTCAGAGAGAAGCCAAAGGAAGAAGTCATTTATGCAGACACTGAGTCAAGGCCAGACACATCTAGAGGTGCTTCTGTTGTGTGATGTTACTGAAGGGAAAGATCTTCAGTGACATTGTTGGAGAAACACCCTTCCTAGGGAGACCACATAAATCTTGGAGGGGAATGATTGGGGTGAATGTCGAAGTCTTCTGGGACACAAGTTCGGAGTCCTGTCAGACCATGAATCCCTCTGAGTGTCTTCACACCCTCATTTTTAGAGGTTATTACACTCTGTTCTCTAAGCCTTTATGACTTAAATGCCTACTGTGAGACCCTCTTGTCACAGTGTGGCACACCTGGTGGCCTCTTAAAATGACTCTTTAAGTTTAGCTCCCAGGAAAACTTCAGCTGAGGAATCCGGGAACATGAAGAGATGGAAA
The DNA here is from genome assembly GCF_963924665.1 of Micromys minutus. NCBI lineage: Eukaryota > Metazoa > Chordata > Mammalia > Rodentia > Muridae > Micromys > Micromys minutus. The sequence goes on from NC_137969.1 coordinate 248,879,411, forward strand.
AGAATTACTTAGAAGCTGACAGTGGACTGGAGAAGCCAACAGGAGACTGGAGAAGCTGACAGTGGACTGAAGAAGCCGACAGTGGATTGGAGAAGCTGACAGTGGAATGGAGAAGCCGACAGTGGACTAGAGAACAGAGATTCAGTTGTCCAGATCCAAAATGTCTATGGGATAAGTGTGGAGCAGTGCCAAGGAAAAAACCAAAACTCTGAAGTCAGAACAATGCAGGCATGTGATGGAGTCCACAGATCCCCTGCATGAAACAAGACTTCCTGTTACACTCAGTCTGAAAGCTTTGCAGACTCTTCCTCAAAGTGGCCTTTACTGAGTGGCAGCTTGATACAAGGACCTTGTGCCAGAAGGAATGGAGGCAAGAATTCTACATCTGTAACTTTGCTGTCAGAGCCATGAAGGGCGAGTGAAGGTAGTAGCCACTGGGGGAACTTAACCCATGACAGGAGAAAACCCCAGGAGAGAACAGTAGAGCTGTGTGGAAGGTATGAGATCAAACATGGGACCAAGGTTGGGGACACATTCTCTGGACTCCTTGGGGAATAACCTTCAGTCCAGAGTGAGAGTCACTCAACCATCCAACCATCATTTCTTGTGGTTTCCTCATATAGACTACTTCCCTAGCTACTGTGCACATAGAAGCTTGTGGGTCCTGTATGTGTTCAACCCCCCCCCCCAAAAAAAAAGAAAAAAAAACTCTCCTCTTATTGCTCTGGGTCCAAATTTCAGAGTCCTTAATCCACCACTAACAAAATGAAAAAGAAATTGAGAAAGAGTAGGAGTACTTGTTTTATATGCAGCCATGTACCATACAGCAAGGATAAGAGTGATGACAAGCCTCTTATATAATTGTGGCTCCATAGGATGATGGCATCTAGTGATGTCAGAGCCAGCTTCACCAGAATTACCTAAGGAAGCATCTCTCAGATGCAACCCCTATCCTCAGAAGTGTGGCTGAGCACCATTTCTCTACATTTCTCTATACCCTGCCTTATGTTAGCATGACCATCCTATGGAAGGTGCAGGGCTCAGGGAACTCTTGTCATGAGATGCCCAGAATGCAGATGCTCAGGCAGGACTTAGGAATGTCACCTTCCCTATGACACTGAGAATAAGAGTGTCTTTGAATATTGAACATGCTCACTTAGGACTCTAGCTCAGAGAAGTAGGTACCTTGAGTTAAAGGTCAACCCTAACGTTACTGGGCTAGTCTGGATTCAGTTTTTGCTAGGAGAAAACAATCATTTGATAAGACTGTAGTGGTTCAGAGAGAGATTGCTTACTGGTGTATTTGAATAAAGATTGGGCTCTGGGGATTGGAGACATGGCAACTGCAGAGATGAATCAGTGATTCACAGCACTGGCTATTCTTGCAAAGGAACTGGGTTCAGTTCTCAGCACCCACTGAACAGTTCACAACCATCTGTAACTTTAGTTTCAGGAGATAAGATGTTCCTTTTGGTCTTTGTGGGTAATAAGCATATCCTTAGTATGCATACATACGTGTAGGCCAATACTCGTACATATATAGTAAAAATAAAATCATCCTAAATAAAAAAAAAATTTAGGTTTGATCTGTGTGAGAGATCTGCCTTGATCAGGTCAGTACACACTATGTGTGAAATCCAAGGCAAATTGTAGCAATGTTCAACACAGGCTTGGAGGCTACAGAAGGAGGTGGGTGGGTTGCCTGGGATACCTGGAGACAGAGTTGAATGAGGAAAATGGCTGATTCCATACAACTGACTTTCCTATTGCTCCAAGCAGGAGCACCAAAAGGATTACAAGCTTCGGTACCCACAGACCCACCCAGGAGTTTAGGGAGGTCAGAGAAAAGACAAGGAAGCTAGGCATGCTAGAGAGAGAAAACGGGGAATCCATTTTCTAAGCAATTCTGTACTTGCAGTGAAATACACCCCGGGGTGTGCAGCACACGGCATGTGGTCAGGTCGGATCACCGCCCAGCCTGTTTGGAACTCAAGCCCAGCAACCTTCCCCCCAAAGCAGCGCGTGTTCTGTGATTTGTTGTCTGGGAGGGACATCTGCGATCTCCGTGCTCCAGGCTCAGGCTCTGGCAGGACATCATGCCACCCAGACATTCAGCTTGTCCCTCCGTCTGCTCAGGGTAGCCTGCAGCCCACAGGTCCAGCCTTAGCCACCTGGGAGGCCACATGTTAGGGTGCATGCAAATATTCCTAGAATAAGATGTTATTTGTCTCTTCATTCTCTAGCCAAATGACAGAAGGTAGCCACGGTAGAAGCTAGCAGCATTTCCAACTGCCAGTATCCTTGGTATTCATAAAGCCTAGTGACTCACCCTCATTGTGTACAAGCACAAAGCTCCCAGGAGACTCAAGTGACTACACAATATCAGCCAACGAAAACTTTCTTTTGGCTAAGACCCGCAGAATGCTAGCATGCTTGTACGATTATTACATGTGATCACGGAATACAAAGACCCATGTCCCTCTAAGTCTTGGGTTATGTTTTATCTTCTTTATTCATTCAGCCAATCAGAACCAGAGATGCCATGCAGGAGTAAATAAAAATGGAGATGTCTTGCGAAGGCATAAGCATCTGTTTGGGTTTAGTCTGATGTCTCTAGATCATGACCTCTCTCTCCTTAGATAAAATAATCAGTAGGGTCCTCTTCTTTCATGAATGCCTTTATACTGTGGCTTAAGTATTCCACCATGAAAGAAACTGCTCAGAATAACTGGACCCATCTTCTGCCATAAAACAACATTCCCCTTGCTATACACTTAAGAAATCATACCCCAAGGACTCATGTGTTGAGGCATGCACAGTAAGCCCTGTACCACTTAGCAACATGCATGTCATCAGAAGAACTCTGTGTGGGCAACTGAACAAGATACTAAGAAACAGAGATTGGTTGTCCATCCATAAATCAGATTTCCATGTTATTCCACAAAGGAGATGTAGAACCTATGCAAGAGCTGGAAGATGTAGAGATGTGCTGTGGTTTGCTGTCTTCTGAACACAATGTGGTCACTGTACTCAAACTCACAGCATCCAGGGTCACTCACCTACACTAGACCTGCCAAAGCCCATGGTAGCATCACCCCCTCACCCCTTGCTGAGAAACTGTTGCCAGTTGATAGTTGCTGAGCGAGGGAGATTCGTTCACTTTTGAGGATGTGGTCTCCAGTAGGTTCTCCAGGCTCCAGTGGAGAACCCTACATGCATGCAGCCATAACTGCGCTTAGTGGGTTATCAAAAAATGTGTAATTGGAAAGCATATAATTGGATGGGAGGATATGAAGAGCAGTTGGAAGCAGCAGAAAGACTATGCCGTCATAGTTCATGTGCACATGCTTGAAGACTGATAAAAATAAAGAGAATAAAGTAAATGGAATAACTTTCAAAGAACTCATCAGCAGCAAATTGGGAGTCTGTTATTTTTAATTTATTCCTTTATTTGTCTCTCCATCCAATCATGGAACATTTCAGCCGCCCCTACCGCATACACATGTCCATATAGTCCAACTGTATTGAGTGTGTGTGGCCTGATTTCCACTTGTATGGGTGTGAGCCACACTTAAAGCTATGGAGAAGCTACTGAAGATCTACACTTGCAGTCACAGCCGTGACGTAAGCCCACAGTAGAGAATAAAGACTGCTTGCATGTGCAGGTATTCTATTGGATGTTCTTTGTCATTTCTGCCTGTTTTCTTCATCAATTCCTTAGACGAAAAAAATTGGGGGAAAGCCATTTTTTTTTCATTTGAAAGATGCTGAGAGAGATCAACTTTTATATCTGGATTGATCTGAAAATACTCTCCCCATCACACTACTCGCTGGTTCACAGAACTAAACGTCTCTCTCCCACAATGGTCATGGCGGTGAGGTGCCAAACCCCTTAAAAGAAATTATGTTTTATTCCTTCCTTGTACAGGCACGGCAAGTTCTTTAGTGAATATAGAAGTCTGTTTCTGCTTATCACAGTGAGAGATATACCAAGGCATAGCACCGTACCATAAGGACCTTTTTATGAAGAAAAGTATGCATATATAGTTGGGTCAATGCAAGAAAAAATTGTCACAGTGATCTACTTGTTGTTTGTAACTAACAAATTCAGAGCTGGCTTAGTGCTTCAGAATGCTCACTGGTCCTCCTGAGAATCAAACTTGATTTTCTGCTCCCACCTGCAATCCAAACTCCAAGACTCCAAGAGATCTGATGCCCTCTTTTGGTCTTTACAGGCACCTACTACACGTGTACTCTACTTACACACACACACACACACACACTGACTAAATAAATATAGATTTAAAGAAATACCATCAATTTCTTAGAATGAACTGGCTGTCCAACTATGGAGTTAAAACAATCTTTACATAATATGATAATCTATATTTTATTATATATCTATTTTATGAATGTTTATTATTATGAAATATTCATAATGTATAATGCATTATATAATATGGGAGATCCAGTGATATACTGAGTATCCAGTCTATTTATCTTTGTTATCTAGTTCGAAATCTTGTTTTATTTTTAGCTCTTTAATAAGCAGGGTTGAGCTACAGTCTCAGTATCTATCAGTCAAAATAATTTATCTATAGTTTCAGCAAATCTGACTGCTTTTATGGAATTGGTTTGTTAATTTTTTTTATTTGTCAGTGGGGTGTGTGTGTGTGTGTGTGTGTGTGTGTGTGTGTTACATGTGTGCCAGGACCACTAATGCCATGGCATATATGTGGAGGTCAGAAGACAATTGTATAGAGTTGGTCCTTTCCTCTACATTTATGTGGCTCTCCAGGGAAAGAATTCAGGTTACCAGGTAACACGTTTAAGCAATTTCACCTGATGAGTAATCTCAAAGGTCCAAGAATAGACATTCTTCAGGAAATAAAAGCTAAGGTCATTTCTTTCCTCTAGAGGAGTGGTTTTCAATTTGTGGGTCATGACCCACATAATGACCCACAGGATACATAAGACCATCCTGAACATCAGATATTTACGCTATAATTCACGTCAGTAGCAAAGTACAATCATGAACCATCCCGAATATCAGATATTTCCATTACAATTCACAACAGTAGCCTATCGGAATTATGAAGTAACAACGAAAATATTTTTATGATTGGGAGTCACCACAACATGAAGAACTGTATTAAAGGATTTCAGCATCAGGGTGGTTGGAAACCACTGATCTAGATGCAGCAGCTTCAACAAGGAGAAAAGACATCCAAATAAAAAAATAATAATGAGAAGCGCCAAGGAAGGAATTATAATAGGGGACAAGTCAGGGGACCAAAATGTGGGTCCAATTTCTCTGCTCATGTGACACCTCTAGAAAGAGGTTCCTGAGCTAAACAAAACGTGGCTGCTGTACATCAGATGTTGGGAAAGAGAGATTCAGAGGATCCTCAGCTCAGAAGCCAAAGCTGGGGCATTAGATGGGGACGCTCAGAGACCTGGAGGACGTGCAGGAAGGAGTGAGGTCCTTCTGAATGAGGTGTGCAGAAAGGAAAGGCTGGGACCCTGGGAAGAGCTGGCAGAGGTCTGGTTATGTCGTCTGTAGAGGAGACTTCAGACAAAGGTGCAGAGATCAAAATATAGGGGCCCGGGGAAGACAGTGTTGAGGTTTCATTACCCTAGAGAAGGTAGAAAAATACTGTGGGTAGTACAGTAAGGGGTGTCACTTAACAAACAGAAACAAACATCCTTTTTTCCTTGCTTGGGTAGAAATGCTGAGCAAACATATTCTGTCTGAAAGGAAGCGGTCTGGTAGAAATACAATGTGAAATTTTAGTAAACATATTTTACTTAACTCAGTATTTCCTAAAAATTATTTTGAAATGCAATGAACATGTATATTAACAATGATAGTTTGTACTCTTTTTCTTTAGCCACATGATTGGCCGTTGGTTTAAATAAGACCTCCCCCTCCCCCCATGTATTAAGTCAGGTACATCGAGCTTCAAAGCACTTAGCACCTTTATAAGTCAATGGTGACAAGAAGGGGCTTTTTGAAACTCAAATGTCCTAGAATTTCCACTTGAAAAACCAACCAGATTTCTATGCCGATTTATCACTAAATATCAAAGATGGAGCCAGAAGAAATCTGTCATGGGTTTCCTCTAAACTAGCTATGTAACCCCAAGTTCTGAACACCAGTGGCCAGACAGATGAGTGTCCTTACTTTTCCTTTAGGGGCTGGATTACAGGATGTCTTTTTGTTGGAAGACTGAATGAGTTATTATTTCCATCTATAGCAGTGTGAGGAATTTGGAAGGCTTGCATCAGCCTGCTTGATTTGGTCCTGGACTTTATATATTCTCTCACAAGCGCAGCTGCTCTGCCCAGAGCAGACATCCCATCAGATAGGGAATACTGGCTGGCTTAGTCATTCTTAGGCAGGAAACCTTACAGAGAGTCCCAGGTCCATGGGAAGTGGGCAGGGCAGCCCAGTCCTATTAGTCAGGCCTGAGCCCAACAGTGCCTAGGGCACCATCAGCGATAAGAGGTGACTTGGACCAAGTCATGTGGTTCATCTTTCTCTTCCCCAAGTTACTTCTTGTAGAAGGTTAGGTGTGGCCTGGACCTCCCTGGTCTGGCTGCAGCTCAGAGTTATTTTCTCACCCTGACTCCGTGAAAAAACCTCAGCTAGCAGAGCTCTCCTTACTTTTGCTTTGCCTGTTATAGATGAACCCGACATGAGACAGGCTAGGAGCCCACGGTGCTATGGACAGAGAGCATAGAAAACGCTCCCCATGCTGCAGAGCAAGGGCTCTCTGTGACAGCAGATGTTCAGACCAAGAGAGGGACAGAAGTTATGACCGTAAGTACATATTTGTGTCTTCAAAACTGATAGTTCCTGGGGCAGAGAGAAAGCTCTCAGTCAGCAAAGTGTTACCTTTCCATCATAAGGACTCGAGGGTGATAATCCCCAGAACCTACATACAAAAGTCAAGTGTGGTAGTTCATGATTATAATCCCAACCCCACAAAAGTGAAGCCAGGAGACTATGTATGGCTTGCTAGTTATCCAGTCTAGCTGAACCAATGAGCTCCAGATGTCAAGAAAAACCCCGTTTCAGAAAATAAGTGGAGATCAATAGGAGAAGACATTGGCGTCCGGCCTCTGCCAGCCTAGTACACCCAGACTCTGACATTAGTGGACATACACACGTGAATGTGTATGAATATGAACATCCCTACTTTTGTGAGCACACATACATGGACAGTTTCTCAAAAAGCTTTATTTCCTAAGATCCCGAGTGGGTTTGAAAGGAGAACAATTTACTTGGAGAAGTTACCATCAGTTTTATCCTGTCTGTTGCCAAGTCCGTATCTTCCTCGTTGTTCCAAGAACATCTCCAGGCACCTTGGCTCTTCTAGTGTTCTTTCTCAGGAAGTTGTAGCAGATGTTCTTTATGTTGATGTAAGCAGGTACTCGTCCTGGAAACAGAGTCAGTTCAGAGAACATGGCATTACCTGGTGATCTCCTCTAACTCACCAAAGGATGCAGGCATCTGTAGCTACTTGTATGAAGAGCTTAGAGGATGTCCTCAGCCAGAGCCTCCCCCCAACCTCAAAGTCTGTGGCTTCCCTCATGCCTCTCCCAGTCCCCTATCAAAGCTTTATCTTTTATACCTGCTATGACTCATCTCTCATCATAAAGTTACACATGCCAGTTGTGATGGGTCATCTTTACTGCCAGCTCCACTGGCCTTTGAATCTCATAGGAAACACCTCTAGGCTAATCATGAGGTGAGGGTGTTTCCTGAGAAGTTTAACTAGCAATGGGAAGACCCACCCTGAAGAAGAGTGGCAGCAACTCCTGGGCTGAGGTCTCAGACCCCCCAGAAGAGAGAATCATTGGAAGATGATTATCTCTTTCTCTGCTTCCTGCCCATGGACCAAGTAAGACTATCCATGTTAAACGCCTACCAAAAATACTGTAACCAGCGGGGCAGACTGCACCATCAAGACTCAAGCCAAAATAAGCACTTCTAAAGCTGTTTCTTGTTAAATAGTTGGTCACAGAGAGGAGAAAAACAATTAACACCAGAAAGCCAGCCATGAAGAGCAGCCACTATCTTTGTCATGGTTTCTGAGCAGACCGGTTGGGAAGCACATTTCTGAGTCCCACTAAGGATTCTGAACTGGCCTTTGTAAAGATGAACCAAGTCATTCACATACTGTTTGTGATTGGGAATGTGCTAGAAGACCTTTCTTTGTGGCATAGTAGAATAAACTTTGGTGTTTTGAAAATATAAGTGCATTTCTTGTATCAACCGTTATGATAGTTCTGGTTTATCATTATTACTATTAATTATTAATATTATTATTATTTGACATTGGATGCCTGGCATGGCAACATTTAATGTTCCCAGAAGACACTCATATTTGGCCAGAGTTAAACTCACTGTACAGTTGGACTGCATCCTTCTGTACTGGCAATCTTTTTAAAGACACTAAGTACTCAAAAGTCTCTCCTCCCTCCCTCCCCCCCTTTCTCTCTCTCTCTGTCTCATAGCTGTCCAAGTTGTGTTCCCAGACACAATCTTGAATGCCCTGTCACACTCTAAGCTTCAACACCTTGAAGTTGAAAGCTCATATAAAGAAGCTGTCAGAAAGCTTTCCTCTCCTCTCCTTCCCTCTCTCCTCTCTTCTCCTTCTCTTTTCTGTTTTGTTCTTCTTGATTCAGTTAACTCATTTTGCTTCAACCTTTGCTTATTGGCAGAAATACTGATGTTGAAGTCTGGAAGCAAAGCAGCCTACTGTGACAAAAGACTCAGACTCGGGACCCCAGTCTACTGGTAACTTGTTGGGGCACAAGCCATATTATTTCTCCTGCAATAGTCTCTCCTGAGCATACCCCTGCTAACCATATTTGCATGGTGGGCACAGATTTCTTGGACCATTTTGTAGGAATCTACATTTAGATAGAATATTTTATCAAGTCAAAAACCCTGACATTTTCTGTGCTTCTCTCCCTGTTTGAGATAGGTATAGAGTGACTTTTTGGTATCTTTATTATGAAGGTCACATCACGAGTCCTAGCCTAGCCTATAATAAAAATTTAAAGCACACGAATCTCATGTTGTTATGAAGCAAGATAAAAATGAGCTGTTAAGACCCTTGAAATTGACCACTCTGTGGCCACAGTGAGCATCACCTGTTCTAAATGACCTCTTCTTTAAAGGACATGAATCTCTTTGCCTTATGCTGGTAGGTCGATAAGAAATCTGTAACTAAAGTATGTATGTATGTATGTATGTATGTATGTATGTATGTATGTATGCATATATGCATTCATATGTGTATTTATGCAAGTGACTTAGTTAAGTATGTATGCATGTCCTTGAACTCTTATTCTGGCCTCCACCTTCTAAGTGCTGGAATCACAGGGTGTACAAAGCACCCAGATAGTCTTTATTTTTATTATGTGCCCCACCTCCCATGTCTGGGTCCACTCTGCCATTTCAGAAACAAGCTGAGTTCTTCATTTTTAAGTAGTATTTTTATTTATTATTTGAAATTTTTATAAGTATATTTAAATTATTTTGATCATATCTGTCCCCCACCACTTCTCTCCAAACCTCTATACTTCCATGTCCCTTCTAGCTTAATATTCTCCTTTAAAAATTATTGTTTATGACCTCTGAGTGTGCAATCAACATTGAGCATATGTGTGCAAATATGGGCCCATTCCCTGGGGCCTAGGGGATCTACTAGTGCCACATCCTGAAGAAAGAGTTATCTTTATGCTTCTAGCAGATGTAAACTGCCAAACCATCCTTAGCAAGGGGTGGGTCCTCAAGATCCATGCTGGAATCTTGATTGGCTTGATCTTGAGTAGGCTTTATGTAGGTAACTATATCTGCTGTGCATTGATGTGTGTATCAGCACTGTCATATCTGAAGGACAGCCTTTTACAGCTCTCTTTTCCATCCTACAGATTTTAAAGTCTTTCTACTCCCTTTCCTAAGACATTCCCTAAACTTCTTAGATGGGGGTAGGTTGATATACGTGACCCATTAATCACTGAGCACCTGTGGTGACTTATTCTCTGCACTTTGACACGCATAGGTCTATGCATCAACCACTACCCAGTCCTCTGACTAAGTGTGAGAGCAGAAAAATCTATGGGTGTGAGCATAAAGATCTAGAGCTCAGTTGGACTTCACAACCACTGAGCAGAACAACATGAAAAGGTTTCCCCCTAGGGTTTATAGTTTCTCCACTTGGGGGCCTTTGACCAGGTTTACAATGTGAAAGTGAAATCTCCTATGGAGTGGGTCTCTGATCAACTCAGGAGGCAGATGCTCACCCTAAAAGCTGCCATACCACTGTCTCACTGGTGGGCACAATTTGTCTCTGTTGATTCCGGGTTGGGTAAGGGCTCTGAAGTATATTCTTTCCCAGAAGCCTGCCCAGCATTCTCTGGCACTGTGATGGTTAACTGGAAGGAAGAGAGTCCTGGACAGTTAAAGGCTAAGATTGATTTTTCTGTATCCCCTAACTTAACTGAGAAGACTCTTCAGCAATAAGGTCTATCATCTAGTCACAAGGGGCAACAAAAGTGGTGGTTTCTATTGTTCTGGGCATCTCTCCAACTTCCAACTGAGAGTTTCACTCAGAAGTATTGTTGGCCAAGGTACTGTTCTTCTGAGCAAACTCATTTCTTACATCATATTTTTTTAAAAATTAGCATAAAACAGGGTATTCTATAAACCTTTATTATGCTATTTCTAGGTTCTTTGTGGTTTTTGTATGTAGAAACTCTTTTAAAATAAACTGGTAGGATTGAATCACAGGTCAAGAAGTAGTGAATTCATAAACTAAGACTTAAATTAAAATGTTTGTAAACATAAAACTAAAGCATTGGACAGACTTTTTTATATTCACTAGTTTTGTTGGCTATACATTAATGTTTTGCTTGCATATGTGTGTGCATACCATGTGTATGCTTGGTGCATGTGGAGGTTGAAATGGGGTGTCAGATCCTCTGGAATTGGATCTATAGGTGAACATGAACTATCATATATGTTCCAGGAACTGAACCCAGGACCATCGTGATAGCAACGGCTGCTCATAACCCCTGAGCTACCTCTTCATCTCTGGACTAATTTTATGTAGACTATATATTAAAATAGATATAACTAATGTTTTAAGACTCACAGCACTGTGATATCTGTTTAATTAAGTATTAACATTCAAACAAGCAAATTTTCATGGCATGTTTCGAGACCACCTTATATCAATTTACAACGTATTTACCATCATGATGTCAGTCAAAGAGTGTGGTGAACAGAACCCAAGGTAGCCCTGATCAATTGCCATTCATGATATTTGCTGCTTTACATCATGTTTCTTCCTCCATTGACTCCAGACTACACATGATGAGGGAATACATGGCTGGAGCCTTCAAGACTCAGTTATGAAAGTCTTAACATTCTGTCACAGGCCCAGAGAAGCTCATTCTGGGGCATGATTTCTGCTATATCATAACAGACAGACATATCAAATAAAAATATAGGTGGATAATTAAACTGGAAATTTAATTAAATATGTTTTCCCCCAAGCTTAAGTTTGTCTCAAGTCATAGGTACTACATGGAAAACACTTGAAACTCTAAATCAACAACTCAAACCCACACGTTACCATATGAGTGAATCCCAAAAGCAGACCCTGAAGTCCAGTGAATCCCTTGTAGCCTCAGGAGTCTCACAAAGCTAGAGATGAGCAGCCTACCTCACAGGCTACTGATTCACAGACACTATGACACACAGTAACTTACTATTGGGGCATGTCTGTGCATGTGTGTGTGTGTGTGTGTGTGTGTGTGTGTGTGTGTGTGTGCATGTGTGAGTGTGTGTGTGCATGTATGCACACGTATGTATGGATGTCCATGATATGTGGGCATTAGAGGACAACCTTAGTTGTCATTCCCCAGATGTTGCCAATCTTCTTAAAAATTGATTGATTGATTGATTCCTAGGAAGGGACATATGTTAAGACACCTCCAAGGGAACAATATAAGGCTCCTGAGATGTGGGGCTTAATATGGGACAGGAAATGGCTCAGAAGACTTAGAAGGATTAAATCTAATCCAGATTTCTGTTAGCTCTTAGTACAATCAAAGAGGAAGGAAAATGAGCCCAGGTGGAAGGCCTGGAAGACAGGCATTATCCAGGAAACAGGATCTATGGGTCAGCTTGAGATCTGGGGAGAAACAAAGTCAGAATACACTCCTGGAGGTCAAGCGTGAGGACAGACCTGCCCGACTCCCTGGCATGAAGTAGAGGCTGGTGGCTTGCCAGTGTCAGTCTTGAGGTGTCATTGTGGATTCTCATTACTGGCCCATTCATCAGCTAAGAAAATCAAGTCAGTTCTCAGTGGAACTGAGAAACATTCTGGTGAGGAAGCAGTTGAAGGCCCTGTAGCCTTTCTTTTGTCGTGTATTGCTGTGAAGCTTTGCATGGATTGGGTGGTGCTCTCTAAAGTCAACTAGTCACTCCTCAATGTCTGGAGGTAGAAATAAATGTTTAAGAAAGCTCTCTGGGCTTTGCTATTTTCCTCAGGGTCCTTGGCTTCTAGGAAGACTTGATATTTTTCTGCAGAAGCCTATCTTGTCCTGGATGGCAAACCTGAAGTTGCAATATGGCTGACATGTGGCTCAGGTCTGGAAAGTTGGGCGAGGTAGACAGTCACCCAGGACTGTGGAAGTGCCTTTCCCCTACACAACACCATGGCCCCGTGATTTCTGAGCCACTTGATGCTCAGTGCCAATGTGTAAGCAGATGGGGTTTTTTGGATGATTCCAAAGCTGTTGTCTCCTTGGGAGAGCAACACTGGCAAGCCTGCTACACTGAGAAGCTAGAATCGTCCATGTGGTTTGGAAAAACAATAACAACAAAACAAACCAACATACAACAACAATAATAATAACAATAAAACACAGAGAAAGAAGACTTTCAAGTATTTGAAGTATAATCATCTATGTTAGATTTGTGGTCCATGAGGAAAACTCGGAGGTTTGTCTGGAACTACCGTGGGAGTTTTAAAGCCAGGTCAAGTGACTTGGGATTCATGTCATTCCCCACTAATGACCAAACTGAAACAGGCATGAGAACCATGTGTAGAAGTCTTGCACTAATGATCCTAATTCTCCTCTCACATATACATGTTTGTGCGGCTTTAGGTAGACATGCATGTGGAGGCACAGAAGTATGTGTGTTTGTTTGTGTGTGCGTGTAGACAAGAGGTCAACAGTAACACCTTCTTTGATGGCTGTCCATTCTATTTTCCCGGCACAGGGTCAGTCACTGAACCTAGAGTTCATTGAACACTGAACCCCATAGATATCCATGTCTGTCTTCCCCTCGACCAGCACCCTGGAGACTAACTTCACTCGTGAGCCCCACAACCAATGGCCTTTGCATGGATCTTACCCCAAGTCCTCACACTTACACCACACCCCAAAGGCTTGCATCTCTAGCATGCTCTACTTTATGTGCATGAGTATTTTGTCTAAAAAGTACACATGTGTACCATGCAGAGGTCAGAAGAGGGGGTCAGATGCCCTGAACTGGAGTAATGGGGAGTCGTAAGCTGCCATCTGAGTGCTGGGAGGGGAACCTTGGTCCTCTGCCCAAGAACAAGTACGTCTCCCCCATGAGTCGTCATTCCAGCTCCATTCCCATTTTGCTCTCTAGCTCTATGTTCAGGCTGACTGACCCAGGTCCACACTTTGGGACCCAATAAGACCCCAGTGCTGGTTTAAGTAGTGACCTACACTAATTGTTAGGGAATCTTGACTATAGCTGGGGAGTCAAAGCAGAGCCCATCTCCTTGTGTGTACTGAAGTGACTGGGAGCCTTGGGGACATGACTATGGAAACTCTAGAACTGTCTGACAATATCCGGCACTTATTGCCTGGCTGCAGGGCTTCACCCTGCCATTTGCTTGTCTGGACAGCCTCTTGATCTGAAGTCCAGTCTGGCCTTGAACTCAGGATCTTCCTGCTTCTGCCTTCTGAGTGCTGGGCTCACAGATGTGAGCACTAAATGCCAAGAATCCCATCTGTTACGTGGTGTCCATGTCAAGGGACCATGGAGGCATATAAGGTGATGTAGGAAAGAGGCAGGACCTTCAGCAGAAATGGACCCTTCCTCCCTTAGTGCTGAGATATCCTTGTTCTGATGTATGTAAAACTAAAACGAAAGTCAGAGGCAACTGGATGCCTGCCTTCCAGAAAACCCCACAGGGCTTGCTTCCAAACTGACGTCTGAAGTTCTTTCCTGCTCCCTCAGGAGAGTTCTACTTGAGGAAAGAAAAGTAAAGTGTGTGGGTGAGTGTGAGTGTGTATGTGTGTGTGTGTGTGTATGTGTGTGTGTAGTGTGTGAGTCTATGCATGTGTGTGTGTGTGTGTGTGTGCATGTGTAAGAGTGTATATCTAGGTGTAGTTTATGTGGGTATATATGTGTGTGTTGAGTGTGTATGTGTACGTATGAAGTATATATGTATGTGTGCAGAGTGTGTGAGTGCGTCTATGAGTGTGAGTGTGTATGTGTGTGGAGTGTATGTGTGTATACATGTTAGTGAATATGTGTGTGGGTGTGTGTCTGTAGTGTGTGTCTTTGTGGATAGTGTATATGTGTGTATAGAATATGTGTATATATGTGTGTGTAGTTTATGAGTGCATATGTAGCAAATGTTTATTGTGTGAAGTGTATGAGTGTGTACATGTGTGTGTGTTTGTGTGTCAAAGTGCACTTGGCAGGACAGGAGCTGTGATTTTTCTACATCCAAGATCAGACTCTCTGCACTGTGCCTGCCGAGATCCATCAGCAGCTGGCACCAAAGGCAAGAAGTAATACTGAATGGCTTCCTCTTTCCCCTTGGTTTTCTCAAAAGATTTAGACAATTGAAATCATATCCCTTTCCCGCTCCCCCGCCATAATGCAGTCCATTTGTCTAAATTACAGACTTCAGCAATTATTTCTGCTTTTCCTTGCAGACAAGAGGCACATGATCTGCACTCTGGCTGAAGGTGGCAAGGCAGTCAGAGGCTCGGCTTTGCATTAGTCTATAGGGAAGAGCATGTGGGAGCCCAGGCCCCACTCCCAGGCCCCACCCCCAGGCCCCATCCCTGTCAACCTTGTTCCCACTGCTCCCAATGGGTTGCCCGGTGCTGTCAGGCCCATTTTTATTATTGTAAAGCACAACATCCAATCATTTATTTCTTTCATCTGTACTGGGGTTTTGTCCCTCTGTTCACCATGTGTATGTCTGGTGGGCCCATGTACACCAGAAGAGAGTGTCAGAGCTCCTGGGGCTGTAGTTACCAATGGCTTTGCACCACAGTGTCGATGCTGGGAATCGCACACAAGCCCTCTGAAAGAACCATCTGTCCAGCACCACAAAAATCTACTTTTCATAGTGGCATAATTAGAGACAAGATGCAAAGAAAGTAGAGATGGGGTTCCTGGCCTCCACTGGACATTTTTAAACGAATAAACCAACCAATATGATATCAGTTAGCTCAGCCCCAAGCTTCCTCCAGATCTCACCAGTTTTCCCACTAACACCCTGTCTCTGTTCCAGGATCGGATCCAGGACACCACCGCCCATTAGTCATCCTGCCTCCTCAGTCGTTTCCAATCTCTGATGCCTTCTGAAAATGTCCTTGCTTCTCATGACTTAGATATATTTTTGTGGAAAAAGAAAACAAAATCTATCCGTTTAGGATGGGGTGCTCTGATTTTTTTTTTCTCTTGATTACAAACCCACAGAAATGAAGCGGTCCATTCTGCTTTGCAGCCAAGAAAACCAAAGTTTCAAGTGACTTCATAGGCTGTCTGCTGCCTTCCAAGTCAGAAGAATAATGCCCAGTCGCTCACCTCATGGTGTACCAGACCCTCAAGCCTCCAGAAGAGGACCAGCAACCTTAGTGGACTCCCTTCATAAGCAGCTCAGAGCTTCCTCACCTCCCGTGCTGCTTGGAGTCTGGGGAAGGAACTGTCACACATGAGCAGGGCTCCAGGGGAAGCTGAATGTCACCGGCTCACAAATTCAGACTGCAGCGGAGTGTGGGGCGGACATTACTTTGAAGATGGGGACATCATCTATCACTATTCTGGGACTCTGTGTGTGAACACACGTGCATGCTAAACTGGCTGAATGCAAAGTAGCTGCTTACTGCCTACTTACTGGTGTCTGTGTACCCCCAGAGTCCATCAGAGGACGTAGTTCAATAGTCAGGGGCTGGGTCCCGTGAGGGGACCACACCCACAATTATGGTTAATCTATTCTTGTAAGAGGGAAGGGCTTTGGTAATGAACAGGACAGTCTGCGGAGATCGGGGGTGGGGAAATGCAGGGATTTGCAGGAAATGGCCATGAGTTCCTATTGGCTGAGGGGCAGGGCTCCTGAACAGGTTTTGGTGAGAGAAAAGGTATCTTGCTGTAATCCAGACATTAAATATTCCTAAGAATCCAGAGACCAACATCAGAACCTTATTAAAACCTCAACGTGTTGGATAGGTTTTCAATTTAGCAAAATCAATTTTGTTCTTCTTAATTCAGCTTGAGATGACTGTTAGAACAAGCTCTCAAAAATTAATAGTCACTTCACCCTTTTAAAACAGCAGCTGACCCTTGTCTCTTCATGTTAGCTCATCTACACAGCCCCTCATCTTTCCCCAAAGGGAAAAGAGATGGAGAAGAATATGCCACTACACATACACACACATACACACACACACACACAATATATATATATATATATATATATATATATATATATACATATATATATATATATATATGATACCATACTATCTAATATACTATACTACATATAAATATATAATATATATATTTACATATATATATACAGTATCACACACACACACACACACACACACACACACACACACACACACATATATGTGTTTTTTTTTTTTATTATCCAGAAGTAACACAGCTCCCGAGTCACATGTGTTCTGACTGCTGGGTATAAATGTGTGTGGTTCTATGAAAGTCACCATGCCTAGTTGTATACATACATACACACACACACACAAACACACAACATATACATATATATACAGATTTATACATACACACACTCATAAACACACCACACATACTGATATACACATATCACACACATACACTTAAACACACACACTTGCACACACAAACACACACTTACTAACACACATACCTTGTTATGTGTGTGAGTGTGTATGTGTGTGGAGTGTATGTGTGTATACATGTGTGTGGGTGTGTGTGAGTGTGCATGAGTATTTTGTCTAAAAAGTACACATGTGTACCATGCATAGGTCAGAAGAGGGGGTCAGATGCCCTGAACTGGAGTAATGGGTGGTCACGAGCTGCCATCTGAGTGCTGGGAGGGGAACCTTGCTCTTCTGCCCGAGAACAAGTACGTCTGTCTCCTGAGTCGTCATTCCAGCTCCATTTCCATTTTGCTCTCCAACTCTATGTTCAGGCTGACTGACCCGGGTCCACACTTTGGGACCCAATATTGGGACACATATTCTATAAACACACACACACACACACACACACACACACACATATACACACTCACACACACATACACAAACACTCACACACACATACACACACTCACAAACACACTTACACACACACACACACAATGGCTAGCAATAAAGACCTTATCTAAGACTAACCAAGGTAAATCTGTTGCTGGACAAAGGTGATTTAACACTTGTCAACAATGAAAGCCTCTACCTTTGGAGTGGGTGTCCAGGGCCAGTCTCAGTGCCGTCATTTAGTGAGCACTCAGTTGCCACTCCAGATGCCTTGCTGAGGTGTGTCCCATTTAACGGTCAGGGCACTCAAATGGCTTGGTTTGAAGGATTAACTGGGATGGAGCTGGTACGAAGTTACGGTGGAGCAGGACGTAGAAAGCAGCAGAAGAGAGGAGACTCCAGGCAGGAGCCCCTGAGCTAGCTGTCATTGAGATTAGGTTATCATGTTGGGGAGTTTGTACATGACCTCAGCACATATTCTGCCTTCTATTCTCTGCAGCCTGACTGGATTGCCCACACGCAAAGGTCTTCCCAAATGAAGTCCCTAGCAGAGAAAATGAGATCTCATGAATATGACTTAAGACTTCAAAGCCCAGGGGAGCCATCAGTTGGGTACTGACGGCAAGGGGTGCTGTTAGGCAGAAATGCCCGAGGGTCCTATTCGACATAGATCAGACCCAGGGTACACACCTGAGTGTGTTGATTCCCACTTGGTCTCTCCCTGTCCCCTTTTTTTGTCTCCCATTTCCTTGCTCTCTTTCCAAGATTGGGTGTGTGTGAGTGAGCACCTTTCTGTTTTCAAGCATCTTCCTTGTTTTCCCAGCTGTTTCTCTATTTCATATGTGTGATGTATGTATTTGTATGAGTATGTGTATGTGATCTGTGTGTGATGTATGTGTAGTGTGTGAGTGTGTGTATGTGTATGGAATATGTATGTGCCGTGTGTGTGTGTGTGTGTGTGTATAGAGGGGATATGTTTGTCAGTGTTCCCGTGTATATGGTCCATGACTCAGATGCAGAAATCTAATGATAACCTTGGCTGTTGGTCCTCTCCTTCCACTTTGTTTGTAATAAGGTTGGTTTAGGCTCAGAGCACACAACTCTGTTCTTACACAGGGCTCAAATTGGATTAATTCCTGAGTTTCTCAAACCCACCCTTTCCTCCTCTTTTTCTCCTTCTTCTCCCTGCTGCACAGTTTTTGGTCCTCTTCTGAATATATGATCCCGGGGTAGAAAAATGTCTGGGGAAAGATCCCACTTATATCTGCATAAAGACTTCTAATCTTCCTTCCCCCGAATGAGTCTGAGACCCAGACAAGGTGCCTCTCTGAGTATTGCTGGATGTGATCCAATCAATGTGTAATTTCCCAAACTGCCTTTGTGAGGAGATTTATTTCTTTGTGTTTGTCTTAGGAACAATATTTATTCTAAACTTTCCATAAAACAAGCAGTAAGTGCTACTTTAAACTGTTTTTTGGTTGTTGTTGTTGTTTTTGAGAATGAGGATTTTAACAAAAACAAAAAAGAAAATGAACTACAGGATGGGAGGAAGGGGAGAGGGACAGTGACAGAGAGAGGGACAGGGACAGAGACAGACAATACTTCGTGTGTTTGTGCTAGATAGCTTACCATCTGTCACCAAAGAAAGTGAGACGGTGTGTCCCTGCTGTACACTGCTTGGTGTACACAGGACCCTGGGCTGTGTTCTGGTCCCCTCAGGCCACTTTGATTCGATGACACCTTTACTTGGACAGGCAGCCCGACTCAGACACAGACTTCAGTGAATGAAGTGGTTCTAGTCCACCCGCAACCTTCTTCCTGTCTGCTCACTGTTCAGTGCCCATGGCGCACGTCCTTGCCTGCTGCTTCATTAATCTTAACGCTGCCTCAAAATGTGTGACCCTGAGGACAAATTGCTTTTGCTAAACTTGAGGGTCAGCTCGCTGTCTGTTTTATGCTGCTCTGGTTCTCTCCCTGCACTTGCCGTCTCTGTTCTTTGTGTTAATTACTTGGGAGCACAGCCTGTCCCCCAGGCCAAGCAGAGCACTTGCCGAGACATGTGTGTGCTCAGTATCCAATAACTGCTCATGTCCAGGGCTCCAGGGAACATCAAAGTCCAGTGCTATAGAAAATGGCCTCACATCTCAGTACGATCAACACTTATCCTATTCTGTACATTAAATCATATTTTGATTATCTGTAATCCCCAGCACAGGCATACATTTTAATGAAAATATATGCTACACTGTACTACTTAGAAAATAATGACAACTCTTCCTGTAAGCGACCCGAGATGACCTGTAAAGATGGTTCGCTACTCACTTGATGCAGAAAACCCCGCAAAACCATGCAAATCCAGAGGTTCAAACGTTTGTGTTCACTTTAAGAACACCCTGGAAACTGCCCAGTCCATCAAGGGTATGCATATCTGCAAAGTCACCAAGTATCTGAAGGATGTCACTTTAAAGAAGCAATGTGTGCCATTCCTGGGTTACAGTGGTGGAGTCGGTAGGTGTGCACAGGCCAAACAGTGGGGCTGGACACAGGAATGGTGAGTCAAAAAAGAGTGCTGAGCTTTTGTTGCACATGCTTAAGAATGCAGAGAGTAATGCTGAACTTAAGGGTTTAGATGTAGATTCTCTGGTCATTGAACACATCCAGGTGAACAAGGCGCCTAAGATGCGCCGGCAAACCTACAGAGCTCATGGCAGGGTTAATCCACACATGAGCTCCCCCTGCCACATTGAGATGATCTTCATCGAGAAGGAACAGATCTTCTAAAGCCAGAAGAGGATGTTGCACAGAAGAAAAAGTTATCCCAGAGGAAACTGAAGAAACAAAAACTCATGGCACAGAAATAAATTCAGCATAAAATAAATGCAGGTAAAGTAGAGAGAAAGAAAGAAAGAAAGAAAGAAAGAAAGAAAGAAAGAGAGAGAGAGAGAGAGGGAGGGAGGGAGGGAGGGAGGGAGGGAAGGAGGGAGGGAGGGAGGGAGGGAAGGAGGGAGGGAGGGAGGGAGGGAAGGAGGGAGGGAGGGAAGGAGGGAGGAAGAGAGGGAGGGAGTAAGGAAGGAAGGAAGGAAGAAAGAAAGAAGAAAGGAAGAAAGAAAGAAAGAAAGAAAGGAAGGAAGGAAGGAAGGAAGGAAGGAAGGAAGGAAGAAAAGAATGACAAAAGAATTCTGTGCATGTTCATTACAAGAAGAGTTTTTTTTTAAGGGTCTCATCCATGTGAAAGCCACAAATAAGAAACCCAGTGCATACATAATAATAGATTACTGATGAGAATAATTTGATAGGAAATAGCAACAGTTGTTGAGTTAAATGTGTATTCTGGCTAAACCTAACAGTCCCTTTGGCAGCCTAGAGTCATCTGAGAGTAGAGTCTCAACTTAGGAGTTGATTTCCATGAATTAGATTGTCCAGTAGTAACATTTGTATGGAATTGTTCTGATAGTTGATAGTGAGAGTTGTGGAAGGTGTAGATCACTGTGGGCAGCACCATTTCCTAAGCAGGGGATCCATGTCTTTTGAAACACCAGCTTAGCATAAGCCTGCCTGTAAGCCATGTAGTAAGCAGCATCCCACCTGGTTCCTGCTAGAGTTCTTTGGCTCTAGACTGAGTTCCTTGGTTGTTGATAAAACTTTGTTCTTTGGTTGTGTGAAATAGCAAGCAGGGACCGCCTCTAAGTTCCTGCTTGAGGGTCCACCCTGATTTCCTTCAATAAAGGACTGTGACCAATAAGAAGAATCAAACCTTTTCTCTCCCGTGTTGGTTTTGGTGAGAGAGATTTATCACAGTGGCAGAAATGAGCATAGGACCTCCATAACATAGAACCCAGACCGTACAGGAGCTGTATAACATGACAAATGGAATATGGAACATGCAATAGAAGCCATGCCTAGTGATTGATTTACTGAATTTCTGCCATTTACATTTCTTTGATGTAATAAGTTGTGACAAGGTGGAATGAAAAAGTGGTTGTAAGGTAACAGAGTGACTGTGGGATGGGGGATGGGCAACAGGTTTGCCTCTGTCTGTGATGAAAGATTGCTGTAGCTATTCCCATCTTGGGGGAAGCATGAGAAGTCTTGGAATGGTAAGGGCTGGAATCTTGAATGGACAGAGTCAGACTGTGTCAGGCCTGTGGATTAAGAGATGCTAGAATATAGTCTAATAGAGGTGACTTAGGAGATTTCAGGACTGAGAGAGCTCAGAGTCATCTCACACTTGTTTGGTAGGCAAGTAGTAGTGAGAGCTCCCTAAATGGACTGGTTCTCACCTCCGCTTCCAAGGTGAGACTCTACATCTCTAAGGGAGTACTGTAAAGCCACAATTCCTGGCATACCTAAATTCCCAAGGAGCCTGATGAACACTAAGGTTCAGTGCTATCATGTTGGATTCTGTGGAGAATCCCAGGGGTGATTTTATGTCATTTCCTCTCAGCAGACCAGACATGTTTTCTTTGCCTAGATGTTCAATGGTTTACCCTCTCCCTTCTTGATGTACCTCAATGTTTTTCTCATTGCAATATTCTTCCCTGGGACTTGGTGTCCCAGAGAATCTAAGGTATGTACATAAATCTTCTGTCTTCATAAGGCTTTCTTGAATTATATCATTGGATATTTCTGAGTCTGCTCCTTCTGTCTTGGTTAGCTATGTTCAGGAGCTGCACACTCATGGTGAAACTCCTCACCCCATTGTGTGTCAACTTCTCTGTCTTCATTTCCCTAACTTCCCCAAGCCTCTGCTCATCTTTGACAGATTCCTCTCTTGGGGGAGGGAAGAGTCTAAGGCATCTCTTGTCTCTATAACAGTGTTATTATTCTTCCTTTTTATCTATTTTTCTTAGCTCCCATCTTACCACATTGTGTTATTCTCGCTTCATTAATGTCATTGTGATCATACATCATGACAAAAGCAACTTCTGGGAAAAATGGTTTATTTAGCCTACAACTTTTAAGCTATAGTTGATCTTTGAGGGGAAATAAAGGTAAGCACTGGTCACATCACATCCATGAGAATGGAGAAAGGATGAATTCATCCTTGCTTGCTTAGAGCTCAGCTCACTTTTTTCAGTTTCATATCCTACAGGGCCCAGCCCATGGAATGGTGTTGCCCATATTCAGGACCGACCTTTCCACCCAAAAGAATGAGCAAAGGTCGATTGGTTCCAGACAATTCCTCATTTAGACCCCAATTCCAGAGGACTTTAGGTTGTGTCAAGATGAAACAAACCAAATCATAAATAAGCTCAGTTACCTCCTAATCTTTGAACTCTCTATATTGTCACTTTCTTAAACACACTTTCCAAAAGCATACATTACATACATATTCTCACTTCTTCATTTGTCGCTGGGACTCATCTTAAATGAGTCACATACGTGGATTTATACAACTTGTCCTCACATCCCTTCTTCCTTTTCTCAGTAACTCTGTTCAAATATCTGCAGTTTCTTCCTGGCATCTGTTTATCTTCAGGTAGGAACAATGCACTCTGGACCAATATTTTGTTGACTAATGGAGTATTCAGGTTGACTCAGCTCCTCTAAGCTCAAGTTGAGGTTATGGGTGCAGACATGTATTAGGTCTTCTCTCTGTGTTGATTTCTGGCTTGCAAGTGATTCTTAGGTACCTCCACAGAAACCTCATGCTAAGCATCAGCATCTGCTATAAAGTATTGGATGTGACTTCCTCTCCCTTCTTAGCCACAGGGCACTGCTTTTCTGTGATCCTCAACCTCATCAGTGATAAGGATAACATAACTTGGATTAAATAGAAAGATGTCAGATGTTCATGTAGGTGAAGGGAATTCTGAGGGTCTGTTTATAAGAAGCCTCCTTACCTTGGTTGCTGGTTTTAGCATGAAGAGTTTGAGAGACTTATGGGCTAAAAGTTCGAAGGGCCTTTTGTATCTCATTCCTCACCATCCAATCAATCATGATTAATAACTATGTGATGTTTTTCTAACACTCTCATCTGCATGCATCAGTATTAGACAATATAACAAAGTATGGCTTCAAGGCCCATCCAGTACCTAGACAAGAAATTTTATATACTCTGTATGCCCTAAGGGTGATGCTTAGAACTTTGGGGTCTCCTTTCTTTGCCTAGTTTATATTTTCTACTCAAAGATTGTTTGACCCTTACATACACATGACTTCTCCTGGGGTCTGGTGCCTAAGAATCATTTCATGCCTACATTGGAATCCAATTCTGTACCTGCTTTTATCATAGCTGGTCCCTAGCATTTCACAAATCTTATAAATATAAGTTGAAGGGGCTAGGCTAGATTATCTCTAACTCATGGGGACAAATGCCTTTTAAGATCTACTGTTTTCTGGAACGAGGAGAAGCCTGTGAGAATGATAGCAGCATTCCAGCCCACCTGCTAGCATCCCTTGCAGCTATGACATGGCTTCTTGGGCCAGCACAGACAGAGATGCTAGAGGAGGGTTGCCATCGAATGTTTAGCACCTTACGACCCAGTGCCTCACCCTACATAGTCACCCCAGCCACTGCTTCATGCTTGAAGCAAGTAGAAAAACAGTCACTCATACCAAGTGTGTCCTTATTTCCCTGCGAGCCCCAGTCTGCCTTTATATCTTTGAGATGAGGTAAAGTGGGCAGAGGCAAGGCTATTCTCCAAAGGAAGAGGCCTCATTAACAGCAGGAACAGTTCCTGCCCAGTCTGCAAATTCTCAGAAAGCAGAGAGCAGTTACTGTAAGGAAGCCGGCTGTCTGGGCCATCAGCTTTATCAATGAATAATTTCCTCAAAGGAAGAGACTCTATGGAGACCGTGCACTATATTTGATCTTGGAGTATGCACAGAATACACAGGACTATCTTTGATTCAAAGAAAGCGAGATAATTGTTTCCC
The DNA here is from genome assembly GCF_963924665.1 of Micromys minutus. Taxonomy (NCBI): domain Eukaryota; kingdom Metazoa; phylum Chordata; class Mammalia; order Rodentia; family Muridae; genus Micromys; species Micromys minutus. The sequence goes on from NC_137969.1 coordinate 248,903,864, forward strand.
AAACAGATTCACTGGAGAGTACATTCCCCCAGCTCTGGTGCCCAACACACCAGCATTCCTGGGTCTGCCCCAGACCATTATCCTGTTTGGCTAGGGAACAAATAGCTCTTTTGGGGTAATTTGGAGCTAGTTTGCCAAGTTCACAGCTATCTCAGGGGAGCCTCTGGGGGAAGTGTGCTTTCCAGATCCCCTCTTCAGCCCTTCCAAAGGAAAGCAGGTCATTTTTTTTTTTTCAAAGAAAGGCAAAGACAGCTGCTTGTTCTGCCATCCATCCCATCTAGCTCAAAACCTCGGGGGCGATGCTTTACTTCCTAGCCCTTGTCTGATGCTAGGGAACCAATTTCCTCATGCAAGTAATTATGCACGCAATTAAGTAATTGTGGATGAGAGGAAGAAAAAATAGAAAAGAGGATGTTGCCAAGCAAGGACTTCTGAACATTTAACTTTCAAAAGCAAGGCTGGAGGACACAGGGGTTGAACCCTACCTGGAGTTTACTCCCACAAATGACTGAATCACATCAAGGGCTTGAGAAGAGAAAAGTGTCAATCTGGTAGAAGGCAGTAGCTAAAAATACACACCTCCGAGCCATACTGCCTGTGCTCAAAGCCCAAGCCTGTCACTCATAAGCTGTTCCACCTTGAGCAGGTTACTTCAGGTGTCTGTGCCTCCTGTTTATAGGTTAAAACCACACTAACTTGTCCTGTGTTTTACCCAAATGAATGCATTGTTTACATGTGTATGTCTGCCTAAGAGAATGCATGTATTTATCTGTTTCTATGACCTATAATGACAATAAGCCCCTCACCCCCAGCAGACATTGTTGTTGTTAAGGTTGTTACCTCTTATTACTATTTAGCCCAATGGTTCTTTAAAGCCTGTTCTAAATTACTGCTTTCTAGGAAGCCACATATGTTTAGTATTGGGTGCAACTCTTGGTTTGTGACTTTCTGTCATTAGAACGGGGGCAGGGAATAAATGTGAACTTCATTTGGGAGACGACATGAAATGTTGGCTTTGACTGATGTTGGCAGTGAAAGGGTCAACACCCCTTCACCTTGGAATTCTTCAGAGACCGGGTGTTGTTTACAGTGTGTGTTTAAAATAATATTCCTGCTTAGTTGGCCCTCCCCTTGGGACCGTGCAATTTCAACAGTAACAGAGGATTAATTAAAGACTGTCCCTTGGGTAAGGGCTGGTGATCTGGGAAGGAACAGAGGGTATACCCTGCACTGTCCCCACTTTGAGTCCAAAGGGGTGGGGCTTTCTGGAAGTCATTAGTGTGGCCCGAGGGTGGGAAGGCGCTTTTGCCTCATTTGCAGGCTCCCCACTGGCTCTCTGATGACTGCACTACCTTTGACCGTGGGAAGAATGGGCGGTGGATCAGGAATACCGTGATTTCTGACACCAATATCAACGAGGAATGAAACATCCCAGTGCCCCCCGTTCCAATCAAGGAAGAGCTAACTGTTCCTCTTGTTTTATTAGAGGCCTCTCGCCCTCTGTGCTTCTGCTAAGACACATGAATGGCTTCATCAATGACAGCAGACACTGAGACACACCCTAGAGTCTAGGAGTAAATCATCTGTCCTCAGTGGCTATAGCAGGGACAAGAAACAGGCTCCTTTAGGGTCCAGGTAACATCCCATAGCTGTCCGCTCCTTTTTGACTTCTGAATAGACTCCCCTCCTCTGACAGTTCACCTGGTATATTTACAGTTTCTTTATCTTGTTTTTCTGGCCTGCCTGTCCTTCAGGTGTCTTTCCCCAGGATCACGCAAGGGCCTGCAAAACCAAATGTGTGTCAGTGACCACTTTGCTCTCTCTGTGAATCCTGAGACTTCTCTTTGTTGTATCTTTCATGCTGTCTTGATGTTGTTTGCAAAAATCTGAAGATAATCCAATGTCTTTTGGTCCCTAAAAGATCTGGGGTAAGCCCTTGATGCCCCTAGCATGATGTGCACCATTTCAGGTACAACAGCTCCCACCCTACCTCAGCCTGGCTTACTGAGTTCATAGGGGTTTCAAGGGCTGCAGGATCTTCTGCTACAGGGTCTTCTGTGTGTGCCTTCTCTCTAGAAGGCTCCAAGAACAATGAGCCTCTTGAAGACAAGGGCATTGTCCTGCCCCGGTCTTGTCATTCAGAAGGGCTGAGGGTCTGTAAAGTGTAGGGTTAGCTATGCAACCATGGGGAACAATTGGTCTGTGTGGTTCTGGGCTTGGAATGTTTAGAGGTGAAGAATTTGAGGGAAAAGGGAATGTATTCTTCTGGATAAGGAAGCCACCTGGAGAAGTAGCTATTTAAATTCAAATGAAAGCAAATCAGACATTGGGTTTCTCAGTCACAGATGTAGCTCGGCAGGGTGTGCAGTGACCACAGGTGGCTTGCAGCCACCTTGCTGACCTGTGGTGTTCTGCAGGCCAAACACATGTGCCTTGTGCAACATGACAGGACATTCCCACCACAGCAGGTCTGCCTGCTGCTGGGCTCTGCTCTAAGGAGCCTATATTCACTTGTGCAGGGTCTAGCATTATTATGGTGTTGTGGGAATATGCAGGGTTGTTTCCTTCTTCTTCTGCAGACTCTAGCTTTTCCTTCCAAGTCACTGACTGGACTTTACAGAAACACCAACTTCTTAGGCTCCACTGTACTGTTGCTACCCATGCGCTTGTTGGGAGGCAGAACAGGCAAATTAGGTGTGTTATCCTCTCTTTAGAACTCAAACCCCTCCCATGCTGAGTTGGGGGTTGTGAGCTCCTGGGACCACTATGAGACATAGGTATATCTCGGGGTGGATGAGCCATGAATGGAATCTACATTCAGAATTTTATAGTAAAGTTAGGACATTTTAGGTAGGTTTGAAGATAGAAAATTTTCAAGGACATAATGGGGGAGATTATGGAAATCCCTGGAAGAAAAAAAAAACTAGTAATATTAATTCAAGATTTATTTATATTCTTTTAAATTAATAGGTGTGTGTGTGTGTGTGTGACCATGTAGCTATAAGTGGAGATTCTCTTGAAGGCTAGAGGTGTCAGATCACCTGGAACAGGGTCACTCTGGGAAAATAGCAAATGCTCTTAACTGCTGAGCCATCTCTCTAGGTCCTCAAATTGCTAAATTATTTAAACATGGCAGGGATACATTGCCACAGCGAGGGATGTATGTAGGGGACTGAAGAATTTCTTTCCAGTACCTGTCATGTATCATCATACCTGTGACATTCAACTTAGCACTGTCCTGGACTAGGCTCCACCCCTTGTCACCAGGAATATGTATCTGCTCTTGGAATTTCTGCTCTGAGAAAGGGAGACCCAAAATCTCTTTCTGTGTGGAGTCACTCAGAATGAAGAGATCAGAAGAGGTATAAGAGGGTTATCAATGCCACAGACACTATTGCTCCATGGGAGGAAGGACTCTGGACATCAGCAGAGTCACACACATCTAACCTCAGGCCCTCTCTAGAAGATGGGAGAGAACAGGTCTATGTGGTACAAATCAGCCAAAGGAAATGAGTTCTGTCATATCTGAAAATTCTTGTAGTGTGGTGTGTTAATCTTGCTCTGGCCTTTCCATGAGTCTGGGGACAATTCAGAATGGGTTGCCTAGGTGTTAGACTGACACACCTCCCAGACACCTACTCGTAGCATCCTGTCAGCTCTTCCAGGCAAACAAGGTGGGTCAATCTGGTGTAGCTGCCTCTTGAAGCAGCATTAAGAACTATGCAAAGTCACTCTGCAGTGGTGGCCTGGGGACTTTGGGCAATGTTTCTCTGCCATAGCCACCTTTAGGGACAGGGACAGGGAGACAAAGTTGAGAATCAAGAGTGTCCTGCCAGGAAGTGTCTAGGCTGTTGTCATTTCCAAACATCCTTAAACTGGTAACACAGGGGTGCTAAGAAAAACAGAGGTTAAGACTGATCTTTCTGGAACTGGAGAGATGGTTCAGTGGTTAGAAACATTTCACAGAGGCTCATAACTGTCTATAACTCCAGTTCTAGTGTATACAATACTCTCTTCTGACCTACTCAGGTACCAACCATGCAGACAGCACACATACATACGTGCAGGCAAAACATCCATACACAGAGAATAAATTAACCTTCCTACTATCTTTCTTTTTTTCTGTGAAGCAAGAATCATGTCAAAGTCATTGTCTCCTTTTTGATGTGGGATGGGGCTGGGTCAATTCCTACAGGGTTGAAATAAACCAAATCATGTCTCTGAAGCACACAGTCCACCGTGCTAATTACTCTGTAAGCATCCTCTTCTTCCTATTCCTCCACCATATTCAGACCCACAGGAACAGATTGAAAGAAGCTGGTGTGTAAACAAATGCATTGTCCACAGCCCTACGGCAGCCAAGGATAGCATAAACTAGGGCTGTGGAGACAGGCCATACCAGTTCCTCCGGGCCTGCTCTGGCTGGTGGAATATTGTGCAGAGAGAAGGGTGGTACATTGCCCAGAACAGTGAGAACCCGCCGCTGCCAATGCTCAAGGGACAGAACCCAGATCTCAGAACCTGAACTCTGCACACTTTTCCTGGGCCTCCTTTCTGCCTGACTATGCTGCCTTCCCTATCAGACTTTGTTCCTTGTGCCTGATAAAAGGTGGGAGACTGGCTCCTAGTAACCCAGAGCAAAGAGTCTGTGGAGATAAAGGTAGAGTGTTGTTGTTGTTGGGTTTCTGCTCTTCCGTGGGATGGTGTCACCAGGATTTCTCATCAATTAGTGAGAACCACATGAACTTACTCTCCTTCCCAATCAGCAGACCTGCTCACCTGTCTATGTGGGTTTTTCAGTGGGTGGTGATTCATCTTAGAGCTCAGTGAGGACAGAGCTGCCAAGTGCCTCAAGATAGGGCAAGGCTCATAATGAGCCTTGCCCATCCTGCTAAGAGATAAACAAGAGAGTCTGCCAAGACACTCTGTCCTCCAATGAACAACTGACCTTGCATTACATGGATCTTTTATCCTCCAAAAAGGTAGAGGAGAAGCCCGCTGATCCTGGGGTCTATGAGTTACAGCCCACCCCCTTCCACTTATCCCGCATACCCTCTGAACGCAAGTGATTCAACTGTCTGCTGAGATGACTGGTTAACGATGGGGGGCTATGTGTAGATATATCCATATAGAGATTTATGGAGACTTTGCAAAGCCCCAATGAGCATGGCCTGAGTGCTCTTGAATGGTCTCACAACTGCTTTTGTAGCGACTCATCTATGAGGTTGAAGACTCAGTCTCCGTTCATCCAGGGAAATAAGAGAAGGGGGCATTCGGGTCTCTGCCTTGCCTTGCCCTTTGCTCGTAGGCACCTGGCTCTCCTGCCAATGATAACGACATGATTAATGTGCAGTGGGTTCCTGCAGTGAGTCACACCACATCTAAGCACTTTACCTACTGTCTTACTTAATCCCCCACCAACAGAGAGGCGGATGCAATGGCTCTTGGCCATCAGTGGATGAGGTCACTGTAGTTCAAACTGCCCAGGCCCATATTATAGCCTAAAGACAAGCTCTATGAGAATTCCAGGCCCACTGATGGCTGCATTTTTCTCCAGGATTTATTTCCATTAGAACACCGGACCCTGAGGTCAGCTTGAGATTTGTATGTTTCTTCCTCTGCCCAGCTGCGTTCTTAGTATAGGATCTCCCAAGCTCACAGCCTTTCACAGTACGTGGCCCCCTCCATGCACTGATCCAGCCTTCCTACCAGACAGTGAAACCCAGCAAACCTGAAAGACTGGCTAGGTGCAGCTCCTGGTGTTGGAGGCCAGCAGCTATGCCCAGGAGCTGTTCCAAATGAAAGTCTCCTCTGGTTCCCTGAAAGGACCAGGAAGAAAGGAGAAGATCAGAGTGGAGACTTGGGGAAGGAAACATGTGGCTGCCATCATGGAAGCGTGGGTTCTTAGGCCTTATGAGAGATCCCAGAGCATCCGAGAGAGCGTGCTTGTCCTGGTTTTGGGGTGTGATGTCACGGGGAAAGCAAGAAGGACAAGCACTGTCTTGCCTCTTATCCAGACACCAGCTTGGCCAAGGTGCTTATGACAAACAACCTTTATTAGGCTGCATTAATTATTTAAAAATGAGTTAACCTCTGTGCCTATGTCCCGGTAGGTGCCAGGAACCCCAAGTTCTGCAAGGTGTAGAGAGTGGTCTCTCTACTTGAGGGCAATGAAGACTGGGGAACTGAGGTGATTGTTCTCAGTGTCACTTTGTACTTTTGAGTGACAGTGATCTTTTTCTACACTTGAAGGGAAGAATTGGAGTGACATACTGGGGACAGAATATAGAATCAGCCTGTTTCCCAGAAGGATTTAGAGTCACAGGCCTGGTGGCAGTCAGGCAGGTGCTGGGAGATAGAGGGGCTGGCCTTAAAGCCACATAATCTTCCACATAACTCTGGCTCTCCTACAAAAATTATTTAAACTCAAGTTGGATCTCTGATTCATTAAATTCATTTTGGCATTCTTGAATTATATGAGTAGTCAATGGAATAATATATCTGAAGTGTCTGATTTAGTTTGAAACATGAGCATCATCAAATACAGGTCATTTCCCTCCATCTTTTGGCTACATGGGTCTCTTTCTACCCCTCCCTGTTTCCCTGTCTCCTCCTAGTCCTCCCCACCTGTCTCTTTTCTTTCCCCTTTTCCCCTCTTCCCCCTCTTTCCCCTCTTCCCCCTCTTCCCCCTCTTCCCCCTCTTCCCCCTCTTCCCCCTCTTCCCCCTCTTCCCCCTCTTCCCCTTCTTCCCCCTCTTCCCCCTCACCTCTTGCCCACTTCCTATTCCCTTTCTCAGTATTGGGTCCCGCAGAAGGCTCTGCCTCTGGTTAAACTGGTTTGGGGAAAAAAAGTTCTATGCAAACTTGACACTGACCAGCTGAAGCAGACTACACAAGAAGAGAAGATGAGGGACCACAAATGGAAGTCTCTAGTCCCTGTAGCGTGGGACGGTGAAGCTACCAGAGACTTTCAGAACTCCCTGCCCATTGGGCTACCACCTTACACCAATTATTTTTTGACTGTACCCTGCTCTCCAGGCTCCCCCTCTAGAGGGGCAGCTTGGGCTTCCAAGACCTGAGACTTCTTAGATGCCCCCAGAATCTCAGTCACATGTTGTCCTGGCTTGTATTAACTGTCAACTTTACACAGCCTAGAGTCACCTAAAAAGTCTAAATTGAATCGTTATATAAACCAGGTTGGTCTGTGAGTGTATCTTTAAGGGTCTGTCTTGATTGTTAAGTGATACAGAAGGTCCTAGCTCACTGTGGGCAGCACATTCCCTAGGCAGGGTGACTTGGGCTATATCTAAAAGCTAGCAGGGCCTGTGAGCCAGCCAGGAAGCAAGCCCACTTTGCTCTTTCTGCATCAAGTTCCTGCTAGAATTCCTGCCCAGGTTTCCCTCAGTGATGGAATGTCTTAAATATGCTTAAATTAACCCTTTTCCCTCTTAAGTGGCTTTTTGTTAGAGTGCTGTATCATAGCAACAGAGGGAAATTAGAACACTTACCCCTTCCCAAGTCTCTGCTTCTAGAAGCCTGTGAGCAAGCTAGACAGGGAGTGACATGTTCACACTCTCTCCTGGCACCTGTGCGAACATGTCTCCACTTGTTTGTGCCTCACGTTTGAATTAACTCACCTTTGGACATTGGTACAATGAATCAGCTACTTCTACCCAGAGGCACTGTAGACCTTGTATTGGCCCTGACCAGTGTAGGAGCTGCTGAAGTTCCTGGGTTCATTTGGTCATTCAATAAACCCTTGGCTGGCATCTCCTCCCATCCCAAACACCCACATCATACAGCATCGAATAGACATTCTCGTAGAGCACAGGGTCTGTTGACATGGGTGGAAGTTAAAGGCATTAAATCAACTCACATATATATTTTCATTACCATCTAAACTCATCGCGGCTACTTGTATACATGGGAACAAGACAGGATTAAAGGCAAACATAGAAGGAAAGGTGGGAAGTCATGCATTAACCAGAGTTCAGCGATAGGCTTGATGTTTCTGTAAGCTAATTGTACCCGCTAGTCGGCAGAATTTAAGATATAGCCACAGAATTTTCTCAGTAGGACACTTTCAGGTCAACAGGAATCCTTCCTGGTAGGAAGGAGAATAGAGGTCAAAAGCAAGGATCTTGTTTGTCAACCCGGAAAGGACAATGTTATTCAGCCTTGGCATCTACTATTCTGAGTACAGGAAATGTTGAGTCAAAAAAAAAATGTAGAAGATATTTTTATTTTTCTTTCACACTGGAATCTGAGAGCTTGAACTACCAGGACGTCAGTCAAGAGAGAGAGAGAGAGAGTTGGACACCCGAAGTGACTTGCTAAAGCCTGTCTAGCACGTAGCTCTGCATCTCACAGGCCGTCCAGATCTCTCTTATCTCAGGCTGAGTCAGAAACAGAAATACCAAGTCTTGGCTGTCAGGATGGAGGGAAGCAAGCACAAACTTCAGAGCCAGGCAGTGAAGGACTTGCCACACTCCTTCAGGACCCACCGGTACTTGGGAAATGTCACATACCCACCCGAGCCTCAGTTTCCCCACATATAGGTTAGATTTGATAAAACTGACACCCTAGAGCAATCAAGAAACTTACAAGGATGGGCTCCAAATTTTCTGTCTAATTAAGACCAGGTCATGTCCAAGTGTGTGTTTGAAACTAAACTTAGACTTTGCACCCCCTCTGACAAGAGCTCAAAGTTGACCTCTTTAAGACCCGTCTCATTGATCCTTAACATGGTGACGATGAAATGTTAGAGGGTGCCAATCTGCCTCAGGCAAATGGGGGTCCCTATCAGAGTCAAGGTGGGTACCCTCAGCCCTAGGATTCCCACACTGACCAACAAACAAAACCTCTTGATGATATGGGGGTGGGGTTAATAAATGAAACTCCAAGCTAGCCAGGACTTTTCTTCCAAGTCTCTTTGAGGTCAACAACAGAAGAGTGGCAAGTCATTAGCTGCCACTCTAAAGCCCTTCTCAGCTTAGTGCCTTTAATATGGAAGGTCTCTGTGGAGCCTTGGCAACAGGTTTTACACACTTATCAGTTTCTCTCCTGAACATAATTTTTTATCTCTGATTTGGAGACTAGAGATGAGTCTTCTCTCATGGAGAAACCAATGTCAAGTGTGTAGAGCACTTCCCACAAACCCAGGCCCTTCTTGTTAAAATGTTACACCAGGCCTATGTGGGTTGAATTCGCAGCAGACTTCATCACCTGGCAACGGAACCTCTCAAAAGTCCCCGGACTGGCATCTGGATAACCTTCAAAGTCTGACTCAGGAGGCCGTGGAAGCAATCTGAGATTCTGCATTTTCTGAAAGTTCTCAGATAACACGCATGCTACTGGCTTGAGTCATGCTTGGGGACTTTGTTGAGATGGATGGAGGAGGTGTGCAAGGAACCAAGTTTGGGCGCAGCTTATTCTGAATGCTTGGCATATGCCAATGACACAGGCAAAGGCTCTAGACAATCAACAACATGTACATGTGCTCACATATATGCACGCTCAGGGCTATAGACCTGGACATATGTAGAACTTACCTATGGACACACATACATTTTTGCACATCCACACACATTTGTATTCATCTGTAGGATCACACTCACAGGTGTGTGAATAGCTGACCTCCACATGCATGTGCATGTCCCACCTTGTACATAGCAGTATCTGTCCCCTCTCCTTTCAGCTGAGCGTGGAGCCCCATCACAGCATGGTCATAAATGAGTCCTAGAAGAAATTACATCCTGAGTGGATCTCCATTGCATTGAATCTACCATATTTTTCTCACGGTTGTACCCCCTTGTCCTACTTGAAGAGACAGCTCTGTGTATGTGACACCCTCCCACAATGAACAGTGTCAAGGGTATGAAAGTGGATCAGCTCAGAAAGGGTCAATCTGTATATTGATAAGGCTCTCCTCCCTCTCAATCTTCTTTTCTAGTTTACGAAGAGAATAAAAAGGAAGGTCATGCCACAGCCTACAGGCAAGCTGAGTTCTTGTTTTGCTATGCCACAAGGCACTCTGTACTCTTAGACATGTCCTCTCCTTCCCTGTCCCTTCCTTTCTACATCTTTGGTGAAAATAAATATCATTAAAGTAAAGCCACAATCACATGTTCTATATTTAGTATTTTGCAGATTAATACATTGTCCTGTCCCATCCCTGAGGGAGGAAGCCATGGGTGTATCTGCTCTGCTGGTGAGGGAGTGAGAAGGAGGTCACCTCCCCAGGCTGCATAGCCAGAGGCCATGCTCACGATGGCCAGTTGTCTCTGGTGCATGCCACCCCATGACACTCAGAGTGCCGACTGGATAAGGGCCACGGTGATGTTTCCTTCTCCTTCCCTGCATCTCCATGCCTCACATGTCCCCGCCTTTCCTTTTCCTAAGTGGATATTTTAGATTTATTCTTTGGAAATTTCAAGTGTATGTAGAGCGTATTTTTATTATTTTCACCATGTTACCCTCTCTTCTTCGTCTCCCTGTCCCACTGAACCATTTATTTTTCTCCACAAAGCTATCTCTGTCTCTCATGTTTTTGTTTTTGTTTTTTTTTGTTTTTGTTTTTGTTTTAGTTTTTTGACAACACACTGGGTTGAGTTTGGGGTTGATACATGGGTAAGTGGGTGTGTTTTCACTAGAGCACATATAGTATACAGTGGCTACACTACTGAAAAAATTACTCTCATCTTTAGAAACAAATGTATTTATTATTTATGTACATGTGCTTTTGCACATACACGCTGCAGCACATGCATGAAGGTCGGAGGACAACTTGTGGATGTAAACTCTTTTATTCCAACCACGTGGGTTATTGGGATTGAACTAAGGTCATCAGGCTTGGTGGCGAGCACCTTTATCCACTGAGCAGTCTTGGCTATCCCTGCAGTCAATTTTCTTGGAGCCACCTTTCCGCATGGATGTCTTGGTTCCATTCACACCAGCCTCTGCTGGTGCTCATCCCTCTGTTTCTGTCCCCATTGTCCTAGATGCTCTGTAGCCTAGAGGGAGAAATCCCTGTGGGGAGCTTCATGCTGCTGTCCGTGTCCTAGTGAGAGAGGAAACCTGTGAGGTGGACCCAGCACCTGGCTTCAGTGAACGAATGACGCCTGCATGCAGCAGATGGGTGGCTCGGACTCTAGAGGTGCAAAGGAGATGAAAGCCTAGAAATTGTACCCAAAGGCAACTGCAATTGAAGAAACTGGTGCATTGTATGTTTCCTCTAGATGGGAACACAGTCTCACCATGGGTATGAGCGTGCTCATTCCCCAGGAAAGAGACAACAGCTCGGGATGGCGTGCAGATGCCTAAGGTGGTCAAGGGAGATGTGTTCATCCAGGAATGGTTGGATTGTTTATTCTCCATTCTTCTTCATACAGAAACCAAGAAAAGGAAAGGAAAACGGATTGAGGGGAATCCAACATGTCAAATATGTAGAACAAAGAAGAGAGCAGTAGGTACCTCAAGACCCTCTTTGTCAACCTATTTACTCATGCCCAATGCACTGCCAAAGATAGAGAGGTGCTGCTAGCTCCTGTGGACCATGCAGTGTGTACAGGCACATGCACACAGACACAGGTATTGCAGGCGAGGGACTACTGCCCTTCCTTGCATTTGACCTCCATGGGTCAAATGTTTTTATGGTGTGCAGCCCTCTGGTTGTTCACAGACACTCCCTTGAGTTCACCTGACTGCCTCAAACGTCCTCTCATCTGTGACCCCAGATTACTGTCTATCTTAGCACTGGTTTCTCTTCATTATGATGGGCAGGTGATTTGTCCCCGTGTACCTACAGGATGATGACAACACCTGACTTACTGAATAAGGCTGGTTGACTGAATGGATGAGCAACTGAATAAATGAATGAACAGGTCACATGATGCTCACACAGTGGTGTCTAAGCACATCAGTCTACAAGGCTGCAAGGGTCCTTAGGTCTTCATCCACCCTTGATATGGATCTTGATTCTGAGGGTCCACCTTGGACTAGCTTGTTTTCATTTTCTGTTTCTTCTGTGTATTCAGGGATGAATCTGGTCTGGAATAGTTACAAATCTCTAACTCCATATCCAGATTCCATGGCTGAACTGTGCACTTCCTACAGAGGCCTTGGTCTTCCTTCATGCAAGTGTAGTTCATGAAATCTGCATTGAGCTCACTACATTTTTCCAGCATAGCTGTGCTGGCTGTGAGCCGCATTTTAGAAGGTTTAGTGTCTAGGCACATCACTGGTTGAAGCTACGGCAGGAAGCCCTGGAGAGCCCTGTGTAAGAGAAAGGGAAGAGCTGGACACTGGATAGACTAGAACTGATTTGTGGGTGTGTATGGTTATGTGCTTACATAGCTTATGCAATTTAGTGTTTGTGTGTGTGTGTGTATGTGTGTGTGTGTGTGTGTGTGTGTATCCATGCCTCCCCCTCTCTGTTTCCATTTCTGTTAGTGTGTCCACATCTATGTGTATGTGTCAATTTCTCTCTGTGTGTGTCCTTGTCTATGTGTGTGCCAATGTCTCTCCGTATGTGTACACATATTTGTATGAGTGCCCATGTCTGTGTGTGTCTATGTGTGTGTGTCCATGTCTCTGTGTGTGTCCATGTCTGTGTGCATACCCATGTCTCTGTGTGTGCCCATGTCTTTGTATGTGTCTATGTCTGTGTGTGTACCCATGTCTGTGTGTATGCCCATGTCTCTGTGTGTGTCCATGTCTGTGTGTATCTATGTGTGTGTGTCCATGTCTGTGTGTATCTATGTGTGTGTGTCCATGTCTGTGTGTATCTATGTGTGTGTGTCCATGTCTGTGTGTATCTATGTGTATGTGTCCATGTCTGTGTGTATCTATGTGTGTGTGTCCATGTCTGTGTGTATCTATGTGTGTGTGTCCATGTCTGTGTGTATCTATGTGTGTGTGCCCGTGCCTGTGTGTGTAAGTCCATGTCTGTATGCATATGTCAATGTCTCTGTGTGTTTGTGTCCATACCTGTATGTGTGTATCCATGTTTGTGTATGTTCATGTCTCTATGTGTGACTATGTCTGTGTGTGTTCATCTCTATTTCTTTCTGGTGTGTAAGAGCCTAAGTATGAGTGTTTGCCTCTAAGAGTAAAGAACAGAGGTCAACATCAGTTGTTGGTTTCTAACAATCTCTACATAGTTTTTGAGGTGGGGTCTCTCACTGAATCTACAGCTCAGCAGTTCACTAGATAGAAGCCAGCCCAGCTCCCTGCCTCTGCCTCCCAGCTCCGAGCCGACAGACATGTACCACTAAGCCTTCCTTTATAGGTCTGCTGAGAGTCTGAGCTCATCTTTGCAAAGTCAGCTCTTTAGCCACCTGGCCCCAGCATTGGTGCTCCTGAAGGGTGGCCACTCTACATCGCTTCACAGCCGTAGGCTGAGAGAAGATGGCTCCCTTCCCACCTCCTGCATATAGATCACTTCTGACACTTTTGCATGTCACTGTATGTCTGGGCTCGAATTAGAACAGAAGTCACAGAGGGAAAGGGCCACAGCTTCATCCTTGCAGACCTGATTTTAGAGACTGTGGTCCATTTCATCCATATCGTAAGTTGTGAGTCTCATATCCTGGCAAGATGCTGGGACTTTGGACACGTGCGTCCACAAAATTATGCAAGTTGGTTTTCAGAAAACTTTGAAACTAGAGCCAGGCACATACTTCATGCTTAACATTATCCCTGCCCCATGAACACACATGTGCACATGGTCCATGTATGTGCAAATCAGTCATGAGTCCCCAGGATATCCAATCACCAAGTCCAGTGGTGAAAGTCCCCAAAAGAACACCACACACAAACACACCAGAAAGGATATGATCCTGATAAGTCCTTATGTGCAGAGAATGACCTCAGCCTGTGTGGCCTACATGCCTTGAACTTAGTTTTACTCATCCCCTTCATACAGTGTACAGAGTCCTTCACTAGGAGTTTCCACGTCTGGCAGTTTGAGCTCTACTAATTCAATAAGCCTTTCGCTGGGCTCCATGGATTGGAGACCATCTGGCCCTTGTCTTTTAATGAAGGTTGAGGGGCACGGGGTATTTCATTCTGTTAGCGATGGTGACAACCACAGGGGCCCTCTGCTCAGATTTTTTTTTTAAGTCTTACAAAGTTGCTTCTGCACATGTAAAACCTGGGGTGAAACTGTGGCTCTGAGAGGCTGTATGGCTTTTCTAAAGGCGGAGACCTAGCTAGTGAAAGAATGGACCCGCAGATGGCTCCAAAACTGGGGATCCTGGGTGAACTGAGAGTGGGGAGCTGAGCTATCCATCCGGTGCGAATGAAATCACTCCCATTGGTGTTAAGTGTCATGGACGCCCATCGTGGCATGGCCTACAGAGGAGACTGCAAAGAAGTGGCCTGAGCTGTGTCGCCTAAGGGTTAGACCTTGTCCTGAGGCATAGACTGGCCTGGCCCAGGAGCAGGGACCTCTCTGTTGGAAGGATCGCGCAGAGCTTCCATAACACGGTTGCTCGCATCTCCCAGAAAAGAACAGCCTTCCAATGGCGTCTGCTGGGGATTCCAAAGCCCAGATCGAGACAAAAGCCGCAGACAAACCCGAGGAGAAAAATTAAGGGTGGCGAAGCCTTTCTTGGAGTGTGCACGGAAAGATTGCCACTTGGTTGTTTATTGGCACCGCTCCTCGATGGCAGGCTTGCTGGGAGTCACCGGATCCTGCCCCACCCCTTGTCACTGCATAGGCCCTAGTGGAGAGAGCAATGGTACAGGATACAGTCGCTCTGCTCCTGGCCCACAGCTCCTGGAATTACTCCATATGCAGCGTCCTGAGAAGGAAAAAGCTTGGTTTGGAAAGGGGTGATCCGGCTGCCCCTCTGGTGGCTGAGCTGTTGTACTTTTCTACTGAAAAGAGAGAGCTAGCATTTGTTCCTTAGGAAAGTCTCTTCTCCATCTGGAATCAATGGGGGGTGCTCAGTGGATGCCCCCCTGAGGACTGGCTGATGTTTATAAGATCTTAATCCTGGGGGACAGGCTGGCTGGGGCACTGGGAATGAGTCTGAAGCATCCTCTCCAGGGTACCAGCTGGAACCCAGCCCAGCTCTAATGAAGGGAAGTCTCCTGCCATCCTGATTGAGGCAGCTGACATGGCTCCTGGATCCCTCGCCCGCTTTCCTTCCCCCTCTTCGCTTCCCCCATCTTTCCCCCCTGTTTCAGGTACAATGTCAAAAGAGCTGCTTGCCCTGCCTCAGGGATGAATCATCCAGGATGAGGTTGCAGGATTGAAAAACTGGAGAATTTGGGGAAATGTCTCTTTGGCGGTGTGAAGGAATGGATGGGTGTAGTTTGTACACCTACTGTGAGTGTTCTGCCCAGGGCCAGGATGGAGACCATGTCCTTCCATCTAAAGCCAAAGACCCCCAAAAGCTGCCTCTTTTCAGCTGGATCTGGGAAGAGTCTGAGTAATGCGCTCAGGGTAGAACAGTGCTGAATGTTGCCAGCCCAGAAGCTTGCTCATCGCTCCTTCTGTGACTTTGAACCTTATCCTCGGCCCATACTGTGGTGTCGTGCAGCTAGAAACTTCCTGCCCATGGTGAGATGGCCACATGCCCTTGTGCTCACCTGTGCACACGCACATGCACACACACACACACACACACACACACACACACACACACATACATATAAACACTGACAAGCATGGACACACATACACACATACATACACACGAACACTGACAAGCATGAACACACACACACACACACACACACACACACAAGCATGCACTGCTACATACAGCACATACCCTGGTATCATCAACAACAGAGTTCAAAGCAGGCTATAAAAGTTACAACTCTCAGACTTACATTGTGTTCGTAGCTAATATTAAGAGACATTTTTTTTCCTTAACGGTTGAGAAATAAGTCTGATTTGTCTTGATTTTTGTATTGCTGGCCAAAGAGTCCTTGTCGAAACCACTTAACTTGGTCCCTTGGTTAGACTGAAGCTGCCATAGGCAACAGGTCTTCAGAAGCCGGGCAGTGTCTGCAGACACTTTATACATAAGAACAGATGAAGAGAGGCTGGGTTGGTCCCAGAGCTGGAGTTCATCTCAGCTGTTAGAAACTTTTACAGGACCAAGGAACTCTCCTCCTGCTGATGCCACACAATGCCATCCTTTGCTACATAGCCTTGGGTCCCTCCTTGTGTACTCACTAGGGCGTTGAGGTGGGATTGGGTGGGTGGAATTAGGAGCATCTTCACAGAAGCAGGGATGGGGGAAGGGACGGGGGGACGGAATAACATTTAAAATGTAAATAAATAATATAACCAATAAAAACTCAAATTGTTGCAGGAGAATAGGCTTCCATTGGGAGCCCCAATCCTATGCTATTAATAAATGTGTGCATTTAGGGCAGAAAAAAATCTTTAAATGCTATTTATTCCTATATAATATTCATTGTCATAAAGTAAGGTTTGAAAGTTAACATTGGAAAAAGAAAGAGTAACCTTCGATACACTGAGATAAGCCAGGAAAGGCTTCTGGAAGGTTTGCTAGGTAAAGGAACTTTCAATGGTTGCTCCAAGTGTGGAGCTGGGAGAAGCTCCTGTTTTAACAGATAGTAAGGTTACAGTAGAAGCAGAGAAATAGCTCACTGGGCAAAGGCCACAAAGCCTGATGATTCTTGAGCCACATGGTGAAGAATTGATCTCTGCAAGTTGTCCGCTGACCTAGCACGTGTGTGGGTCCATGTGAACACACACAAACAAAATATAAAAATATTTTGTTTTGTTTTGTTTTTTTTTTCTTTAAAGAGAGAGCAGTATGAGTAGAGACTTGGGATTGAAAAGAGCAGGGAAAACCAGAGATGTAGACTAGTCCAGGGTAGACAAAGAATCATCAAGGTAAGAACAGGGCATGAGCCCATGGGGCCTGGGTGAGCCCAGCTGAGAGGGGCCCCGACCCTGGGGAGCTCAGCTTCACAAACCTGCAAACTCTTTGTCTGGAAGAGAGGCTAGAAGTTGAGTCATGAGTGGATAAATATTGATTCCTACAGGAAAAAACTACATCACTAGGGAGCCCCAGAGGACTGTACTCATAGGAGCATGTGGGTCTGAAAAACTTGTTGTAGAGAGGGGTCCTAATGACAAGACACAATTAAGGGGAAACAGGGTAGCCTTAGTCTAGTTTTGAGCCTCTCAGAAGCGAAGTTCATGTGTAACCTGGAGTTGGATATGTACACCATCCCACAGTGTGATGCAGAAGATGGGAAACAGAGTCTGGGTTGGGACCATATTACCAACTTTGGGAGGGCCGGGGTGTACTCGCTCAACAGCCTACAGGATAGGTATGGTGGCTCCAGCTCAACTCTGGTACGAAGCTCGGAGTATCTGCTCTTGGAAGGTATAGGGCATGAAAGGCTCTTGGGATCTTCTTGCTCAATACACAGCAACTACTTGGGAACCCTAACTCTAATCTTCTGAGTCCTTTCTGGGTTCCTCTAATAGAGAAACCTATGCTTATTCTTTATTCTCATCTTAATCCTACAAGGTTCAGGCCAAAGGCTTCCCTGTTAGCAAACATCTCTAGACTCCTTTCGCCCTCTTAGAGCTCTCCCAAGTCTTGTACCTCCAGAGCATTGCTCTGTGGCCTCTGTAACAAGAGTCTGATTGGACAGTTTCTGAGTTATCAGAAACCCTCAGTCTTCCAAAGTGATGGGAGGAGGTGGGAGGGACAGAAAGAAGGGGTGTAGGTACAGCCTGCCCTTCCTGACTTTCAGAAAGTGCATCTTTGCTCGATTTTGACATTCTGATTCCGTCTCTGTGACATTCAACTTCCTGCACATCAATTCTCTCCTTGACAGAAAAATTGGAGGCTCAGGGGCACCAAGCACGGCAGAACTTATATCCAGGTCTCTCTGCCTTTGTAACTGCTGCTTCCCTGGCAGTTTGCTTTAAACGTGCTCATGAACCTGCTCATTAGCTTGTGTTTCATACATGGAGCATGGGTCCAGTCAAGGGACCATCTCCAGAAGTGTCCTTGGTGTCCATTGTGTCCAGCAGCCATGGCAAATGCTCTCTAGTGCACAGCCAGGATAATAGATCCAGGAGAGCATAGTTGTTCCTATACATGAGGCCCATAGTTGCTGAATCTGCAAATAAAGACATCTTTGAAACACACAGATTTGAATGGGGGTGAACAATGGCTTCACCCTTGAACTGAGGGGCTAGCAGAATACTTTTGAGAGCATGGAATGTAAGATATATATATCATATATATATATATATATATATAGATATATATATATAGATATATACACATATACATATATACACACATATACATATATACATATACATATATATGTCTGTGTGTTTATATTATGTACATGTATATATGTATGTGTACATGTACATATATGTAAACATATATATATATACATACATGTACACATATATCATACACATACACATATACATGTCAACTCAGGAGCCTGAAGAGTGTGCAGAATGGCATTGTGCCATAGGCAGAGTCTGTCCAATGCTGTCACCCTACTAATTCATGTCCATCTTACCTTATAGGGAAAAGAGGCCATTGTAGTGGAACAGATCTAGAATCCCACCACTTGGGTGTCAGAGACAGGAGGATGACAAGTTCAGCCTGGGTAGATAACTTGGTATATTAACTATTGAGACACCATCCAAAGAAAGAGTCTCCGGAAAGGAATACAGCATCTCCCTCTCATGATTTTAAGCAACAGGACTCCCATTAGCTGTCTGTCCTACAGAACTGCAGAATAATAAATAAATAAAAATTAGTATCAGTCATCAAGTTGGTGGTCATTTGTCACAAGTGTGCCACAAAAGTAATGCAGAGAGCCAGTTTGCAATACCCAGAAATTAACCCCACCTGGAATCGTGCCTGATACAGTCCGGGATGCCTTTGACACACCTAGAACTTTTCAGGGAGAAGCCGCAATGAAAGAGCTTCCAAGAATATAGATTGGACCTCCCACTCAGTTACGACCCACCCCAAAGTCTGTGCAGACTAAAGCGATGCACAAGGAAGAGACACAGCCAGGGTCCCCGTGCTGCCCACGTATGGGGTCAGCAACGTTAGCTGTGTTGGGGCTGCACACGATAATGGATCTATTATCTAACTTGCCACTGTGACTCGGTGCACAGAAATAAATCACTGTTGCCTGTGCCTTGGACTACTCTCCATGTGATCCCACCTGCCCTTGGGGATGAAGGGGAGGTAGTACAGCGTCAATGACACAAACCGGGGAGAAACTGCAGCGAGCTCCTCTGAACACTACCTGGGCCCCATTGGTCCCAAGAAAGCATCGCTTCTAAACAGCAGTTCCTGATTGGCTGGCATAGTCTGCACCAGCGATCATTGGTCTCTCAGGCAGTCCTCAATTAGGTCCTCCTACAGGAGGTGCTTTTGCAGCTGAGGGGGCCCTCGTGTTTACATGGAGGCGGCCCCGTTCCTGCTATAAATCCTTTTTTTTTCTTGTTCTTTTGTTTTTAGATTTTGACAGCTTAGTGGGACCCGGGGTGCCATTGCCTCAACACTGTTGACCTGTTTCGGAGGATTCCCAGGATACTGGACTGTGCCCAACTATTTCTTTAGATTAAGGCCCCGTTTTCTTCTTCAGATATGGGCAGGGCATTCAGGCACCTTCCATGATGGTTAAAGGACAAATCTCCATGCTGTCAAACCACGGTCATTCTTTGAATTTCTGAAATCTTTAGAAAAGCGACTTATGTATAAAATCAAATGATGGGACAGTAACTATGATAAAACAGGTGTTCTTTCATTTGCCCAGTCCACCTCCAGATTCCTACTCACGGAAAGCCAAAGGGCACCTGGAGTTGATGTTTGTTTGAAGTTTTCTGTCAGTCTTGTGGTGCTGAAGAATAGTATATATGGGTGCTGGAGCAATGACGTAGCAGTTAGGAGAGCTTGTCACGCCTGCAGAGGACCCAGGCTCAACTCTCAGCATCCACACTGGGTGACTTACAACCACCCGTGACTCCAGTTCTGGCCTCTGAAGGCACCTGCACACAACATGGGGCCCAAGCAGGCACACACTCAGGCTCCTCAAATACAGACAAATCAACAAAAATTTGAAATAGAATAGATTAATTTTTTCAATATCATTTCCTTCCATGAATGAAGCTCATTTAAGTCTTTTTACACACACACACACATACACACACACACACACACACATACACAGCATCCATGTAGTTTTAATACAGTTTTGTTCTTTTTTTTCATAAGTCAGGAGTGTTTGAAAAGTTAAATATTGAACCGTATAGTGCATTGAGCTTGGAAACACACTATAATTAACATTCCTGGTAGTGAAGTTATTTCCCCTGGAGTTAATAATTATTATTGTTAATTGGTTTGCTTAATTTTTCTATAAAGTTACTGATGATTCATTTTTTTTTTTTTTACAATTCCCTAATTTTTGAATAGCCGTAAGATGACTCACACCAAACATTGGCACGTGGTACCCACTGAAAATCCTTTCTGGTCTCTCAGTCTCACTGGATACTCCAGTTTGACTCAACAACATTTGACTTCCATCTTAGTCTGAGTCTCTTCTCTTTTCTCTTGTTAGTAGCTCCCCATATTCTCTGATACTGCCCTAGCACCTTATTGCATTAGAGAGAAAATTCTAGAAGCTTCATGAGTTATCAGTTCTTGGGATATTCATACTTAGAAACTGTACATGTCAGAAAATATATTTAGTTCATTTTCACGTTTTGCTTATGGATAGAATTTGACACCAGGTGCCATTTTCTCTTAGTAGGACAAGGTTGCCGTTGGCCTGGTTTCTAGTTTTCAGGATCTTAGCTCTGAGGTCTATTGCCCTGCAGTGAATTTGAATGTGTCTCTTCTCTGTGTCTAGCCAATGTTGTGTTTATTTGGAGATTGGAAGCTAACAGCACTGAAGTCCCGGCTCTGTGCTGATGTCATGCCCATCAGGAATGGAATCCCACTGGAATCCACCAACAGGTCTGGATTCCAAATCTCCCTTGTTCCTTGAAGTGTGCTGTCTGTTCGTTTTCTCAGCAGGATCTGTGACTCCTCCGTCTGCTTTCTGTGGTCATCCCCTCGGCTCTCCAGGTTTCTTTTCATTAAATTTTCAGTCCTTCATCATGGTTTTCTTGACTCTGTATTTTAGCTGGTCCTGTTGGATTTGTGCTTTTATCAGATATTTCAAGATCAGGGTTCTTTACAGTGCTCCGGGTACCTATTTCTTACCTGTTACTCTAACAAACTTTAGGGTTATAACCTGCCTTATTAAGAATGCTCATATTAATCAGGGGAACAGAATTCCTAAGAAAAAATATAGAAATGATAGATGACAGACAGGTAGATTATAGATAGATGAATAGATAGATGGATAGATAGATAGATTGATATATTAGACAGAGATAGATGTGTAGAAGTTAGATTATATAGATAGACAGATAAGTAGATAGATAGATAAACACACAGACAGGTAGATAATTGATAAATTAGAGATAAATAGATAGATAGATAGATAGATAGATAGATAGATAGTAGATATACAGATATCAGATTAAATATAGATAGATGAAAGGTAAGATAAATAAATGATAGATGATAGACAGATAGGTGATAGATTAGATAGATAACAGATTAGATAAACAGACAGATTATAGACTAGATAGATAGATAGATGGATAGATAGATAGGCAGGTATATAATAGATAAATTAGAGATAGATGATAGATATATAGATGTTAGATTAGATATAGATAAATAGATAAATGATAAATATAGATAGATGACAGATAGATACATAGATAGATAGATAGATAGATAGATAGATAGATAGACAGACAGGCAGACAGATATATATTTATATATATTAAATAGAGATGGCTATATTAAACTACATGACATCGGTTTATGTTGAAATAGAAATTACAGTTGCTGCACATCTGAGAGACCCCAAACCCTGCAGTTGCTCACTTCAAGGAGCTATGTGCCTCTAGCCTGAATCTGTCAGTGAAAAGCAGGCAGGTTCCGAGAGCCTCTGGAAACGGTCTTACTTCCATCGGTTTTTAGGAGGCTGTCATTTCTACATTAGGACTGTGAATAGCAGTTTTCCAGCTGAATGAATGGCACCAAAGAGCAGTGGTCAGCTTGGAGAACAGCCTGAAAATGTTTCAGGGGGCTGTTGTTAAAACTCCTAAAAAGAGAAGTAGGACATGTACTGGAGGAGTCATGCAAGAAGCTAGAACAGGAGAGAGGAGCATTCCGTTTTAGAAAGGGCATTTCTCTTAGGATATTAGTCTCTTGGGATAACTAATTCACAGTGCAGGGGCTCTATGGGATGGATACGGACTGGTATTTTAGAAAAAATCAAGCAGTAGCTCTTGGTTTGTTTTAAATATCTCATAGAGATACTGGCTCCTGTAAGCAACTCGCCTGGGCTCGTGAGAGCGTGACTAGACTCATACTGAGATGCCCAGTCTACACATTTTTTGTGGTCATTTTCCAAGACAAGTCTCCAGAACTTTACTTCTTTCGGACTCCGGGAACATGTTCAGCACTTTTGGTACCAAACTTTCTCAAGAGTCTGAAACAGAACAGCTGTATTTACTTAACATCAATCCCCAGCACCAGAGAGAAGACTTCTGTGATCTAAAGGCGCCCAAGATGTGCCAGGATTCACAGTAGCCAATGTGACTGGTTTTTAATCTCATCTGGTCCCTGTGGCCACCTGTGGTTATTCTCACCAACCCATCAGACAACAGAGGAAAGTTCCATGTGGGAAAGTCACATGCCACAGCCCTTGGAGCTGCCTAGGAACTAAATACTAAAAGCCAGTCTTTCTCACCCCACTGTCTTGCTTTGCCACTGACATGGCTCCAGGGTTTCTGTCCACCTCAGTACCTGGAGAGAAGAGCAAACTCATTACCACCTTGTGAGGTTTCAGTCACATGCTGATGCCAAAGGACTTGCTCATGCCATTCACCAAGAGCAGCTGCAAAATGCAAACCCAAACAGCCTGGTGAAGTAGATGCAGGCGGAAGCTTTGCCAACGGATGACCACAATGATCTCCTTTCCTTTCTTTGAAGCTAAGGAGAGAGCCCGGTTGTAAAGAATAAAATTTGACTCTTCAGCAAGACATCCGCAAGCCTTCTCCCTGGCCCCTGCTAACATTCTGTGCAATCCTACAGGATTGCTTCATGATCAGGAGCTCAGCTCAGCAGGCTTCCTCTCCTTCTCTATGCTGGAGCTCAAGCAGCTGCAAGATACTTCTCATGGGAAGGGCATTGGTCCTGCCAGGAGGATCACTCAGGGTCAATCTCCCCTCATATGGATGTTGCCCACAACAAAGGAGTCTCTCTCCCTGGTCCCAGGAACACACTGTGGTTTCTCCAACCAAGCTCAACTCTCATTCTCATAGTCAGCCATCATTCCAACGTATGAAGCTGAGGGTTGTTCTCACTAGCCGCTATTAAAACCACATTAACAGACTTTTCCAGTATTGGTGTATAAAAGAGGAAGAAAGAGGAGGAAGAGGAAGAAGAGGAAAAGGAAGAGAGGAAGGAAAAGAGGAGGAGGAGGAGAAGGGGCAATAAAAGTAGGTAAGAAGGAAAAAATATGTATAAGAAAGTGACAAGTTATAGTTGCCTAGTAGGGGAACTGAAAGCCTTTTTATATTCTTGTTAACAGGCATATAAATACTGGGAATTCCCCTTGCTAAATTCAACTTTGCAAAGCTTTGGTCTTTCATAAAATTACATCATTTAAGAGGAAATCGCTACTTTTTTTTTTTTTAACATAAGCCAGACCAAATACTGAGAAATGTACAACTGGAGAAGAAATAATAAAACCCAGAAAGCAGTTGCCACAAATGTGGTATTCTCAAACCAGCAACTGAGCCATTCTCTCCTGCCTTGAGCCCACAGCAGCCCAGATGAGGATTTAAACCATTGCAAAATCCATGCTGGCCCACAGGATGGAGTCAGAGAGATTGACCAGGCTAAATAGCCTGCTATCTGCCTATACTCTAAATACAAAATAATTTACACCAAGAGGGAAAATAAAACAAGAGTGTAAATATCCTTTTAGTCTTGGAGAGGAAAACGGTATGTAAATGATTTTTAGAAACAGAAGAAAGAAAACAGAGTTTGTCAAGCGATAGAATACATTCATCATGGAGTGTTAAGGAAATATATCATTTTCTCTTTTTTTCTTTTTCCCCTCACTTGACCTTGCTTCTGTCAAGGTAAAAAACAGAAGGTGTTCTAGGTGCAATCCTATACTCTCATTTTTTTTTTTTTTTTTTTTGGTGCTTACAAGGTTGTGGGGATCAGGAGTTCTGGGTCAGCCTTGGCTACAACATACATTTAAGGCTAGCCTGGACTACATGAGAGCCTGTTTTTAAACAAACAAACAAACATGGACACATCATCATCATCAACAACAACACTCCAGGACAAAAAAAAATAGTAAACTAAAAACCGTTTGCAAGACAGCGCTTGACACAGCAGAAGCGAGCCCTCCAGAGTCTGCTGTGTTGGAAAACATGTTCAGGCTTTAATTAACATCAGGCCTGTGTTCCTCAGCCAAGGGCTGCCCCTTCCCTGCAGGGGTCCAGGCAGTCTCAGGCAGTTTGTTCTAACATGGGTCTTCCCCCTTTTAAGCCACGCTGGAAGAAGCAAGCCGTAATGAGTCACAGATGGAAAAGATGGACGGAGTAAAGGACATTGCCCCACAAATTAGAAAACAGAACAAACAGCCCACAGAGGACTTTTCCATCACCCTCTGAGCCGCTGCTGCAGCTTCCAGCACGTGTCTCTTGCAAGTCTTAGGTTACCTTGAGGTCTTGAGACCTTCGTTGTTCACTGGGTTCCACCCAAATCGTGGTTTGCTACTGAGCCTCTCCTGGCCCCTGGACAATGTCTACTCTGGAGAGGAAATGGAAAACCCAGGCAGGGTTTCAGGTTTATATGCAAGTCCAGCAGGAAAAGCCCTCCTTCTGAAAGTGTTTGAAGTTGGTTCCAGGTATACACATTTGAAAATAAAAATAAAAAACTTAAAAAAAGAAAAAAAAAAACTGTTTTTCCTTTGCATCGGGTGCAGGGGAGAGAAGGTCATTACTGGAGCCTGATTCTTCATCTGCCTGCTTGACTCTATAAGACTATAAGAAATCTCGAAGTTTTGACAGACTTAATCCCAACCACAGGAGGAATGAAATAGCAGCCCAGACTGCCAAGGCAAACCCGGACCACACCAAAAAAGCCAAGGGCTTGCAAGTGGCTAGCTTCCAGGTCTTGTCTGGCAAAAACCTACCTAATAAATAAATATACATTATCCCAGTCCAACTTGCTGAATGTTGCCCAGAGTCTAGGCAAAGTCTGAGGTGGTCATCACCGACAACTCTGTCCTGACATGGCCAAGAAGCCCGTGACAAATACAGGGAAGATGTACCTTCATATATCCATTGAAATTGTTCACAACTGTTCCCTGTAGGTTATCTCTCTCTCTCTCTCTCTCTCTCTCTCTCTCTCTCTCTCTCTCTCTCTCTCTCTCTCTCTCTGTCTGTCTCTCTGTGTGTGTGTGTATGTTTGTGTGATACTGGCAGCACACACACACATACACACACACACACACAAACACACACATGTCAGTGCTTCTTGCTGCACAGATTTCCCCATGGTTTTTGACTACTTGTGGATCTTGTTGTTCCCCGGTTGCTGCAGTTTGGGGTGATTTTCTTCCTGCATATTATTTTAGCACAATGGCTTGTAATAAGATTACCCTAATTGTTGAGCAATATCACCTCAGCAGAACCAAGCCATAGAAATCTTTTTATAATCCTGGGGATGCCTGGGCCCTAACTGCAGAGCTGACCCTCTGGCTAGCCCCTTCCAATGATGGAATGTGTTTAAAGATGGGGGTGTAAATGCAGATTCAGAAAAAGGGCTGGAAAGGGGAAAGGTAGAGCAGGGAGGAAAGGCAGTAAGGCCCTTTCAGAGTCACTCCTTCTTGCCTCAGAGAGCCTCATCACTGGACAGCCCCACTATTAAATTTGGCCTTTAGTAGTGTGGGTAGGCTTCTGTCTGCTTGCTAGCTTGCCAAGAGAGAATTCTGGGAGATCTATGATTTGTGGTTAGTGGACTGGGCAGGGAATGGAACGATTAATAATGTTGTTATTAGAAGAAAAGGGAGATCAAAGAACACACGGATGAGAAGGAAGAGGATGACTAATTCATGATTTGCCTCAATTCCATTCATTTGCCGTTACTGATTTATTCTGTGGGAGTATGTGTATGTTGTGGGGGGTGATGCATGTATTTGGGTGGGTGTGAATGTGCCTGTACATGTGCTGCAGGATGTGTGTGTAGAGGTCAGAAGACAACTTGCAGGAGTCTCTTTCCTCCTTCCACCATGTCTGTGGGTTCTAGTGATAGAAGTCAGGCTACTGGGTGTTGGACAAGTACCTTTACCTGCTGAGACACCTTGCCAACCCTCTATTCATAGTACATATATGAATGTTTGAGTCTCTTCTAAAGGCTATAACAAAACTCCAGAAACAACATGTCTTATAAGTAACAGATATTTATTTCATCCAGCTACAGAGGCTGGATGTCTAAGATCAAGACACCAACAGCTTTGCCATTTGGTGGGAGCTGGCACTTGGTTTTGGGATTCACCATCTCAACGTGTCCTGTATTAATTGCTGTTCTATTGCTTTGAAGAGGTGCCATAACCAAGGCATCTTGTAAAACAAAACATTTAATGGAGGCTTACAGTTCAGAGGGTGAGTACATGACCGTAATGGCGAGGATCATGCCAAGAGGCAGGCAAACATGGTGTTGGGACAGTAACTGAGAACTTACTTCTGATTGGAGGCAGAGAAGAGAAGAGTTGGGTCAAGCTCGGGATTTGGAAACTTCCTGGAACAAGGTCATACCTCCTAATCCTCCCCAAACTGTTCCACCAACTAGATATTAAGCATTCAAACATGTGGACCCCAGAGCATCTTGGGAGAGTGTGCTCATCTCATCCGCTGGAACAAAGCCCTCGGGATCTAATGATTTCCAAAGCCCATTGCCCTGGGTGGTGGGATCCTAAGCTGTGAATTTGTAGGAGGGGGCACAAATATCTGAAGCACAAGGATGAGTCTTAGAAATGTCAGCCGATCAGCGTGCTTCAGCAATGGTCTACTGTCACAGGGGTCTACAGTCGTATTCCTCATCTCATTGTCTCGTTAAAGAAAAGAGAAGGTGTAATTCTGTTAGCCATATGTCCATTCCGCATTGTCTCTAATACTTCTTATCATAGAAAACTTCTAAGAAATGTTGTCTGAAGAGCTCTCAAATTATATTTTATTTCAAAAATCAGAGTCAATTGGTCATCTAGAGAAGTAGTCTGTGTATGTGAATGTGTATATATGTGTGTGAGAGTGTGTGTGTGTGTGTGTGTGTGTGTGTGTGTGTGAGTATGTGTGTGTGAATGTGTGTAAGTGTGTCTCTGTGTGTTTGTCTAAGTATGTGTGAGTGAGTGTGTCTGTGTAGGTGTGTGAGTGTGTGTGTCTGTGGTTGTGTGAATATGAGTGTGTCTGTGGTTATGTGAGAGTGTGTGAGTGTGTGTGATTATGTGAGTGTGTCTGTGTATGTCAGTGTGCGTGTGGTCGTGTGTGTCTAAATGTGTGTGTGTGTGTGTGTGTGTGTGTGTGTGTGTGTGTAAAAGGGAGATGGGGTTCTGTACGGAAGGAGAGACGATCTAATTCATTTTTATTCCCTCTCATGAGTCTGTTGTAAACAGCCATGTAACCATCATGAATCTTTGCAGTCCCTCCCACAAACACTCCAACGCAGATGTGGTGCTCAAATTATTCTACTTTGTGTTTCCTCTTAGTATGTCCTTGGGTAAGCAATAGGGAACACAACATTGTTTCTGTGTGTTCATTTCAACTCTCTGCTTGTTGCTCTTCGATTGACTTAGAGACTGCAACTCTGCTGATGGCTCACAAAAGGAAACCTCAGTCTCAAGACTCTAGAGCACCTAGAGATGACTCTGATGGTTAGAAAGACACGCACCCTAGATCTGCTAACAGCAACTCTCCCCAGCACTTCCCTGTCTTCTCCACCTTTGATCCGTCAGATGGATCTGTAGTGCCTCCTCCAGCTTTGCTATGGAGGGTGTGGCCAGTTCCAGCAAGGAGCACTTTCCTAAACCTTCTCAGTGTCTGCACATGGGATGTGTTCTACAGACTCACATTTTAAATGCTTGTTCACCAGCTATTTGTGCCTCCCTTTTTTTGGGAAGCTTTATAAGTTTAAGAAGATGAAGCCTCACTGCAGGAAGTAGGTCACTGGGTTACACCTTTAGAGTCAGACACCTTACACTGCTTCCTGTCTTCCATGAGCAGAAGAAGAATCTCGGATAGGCAATGTCCTAGTCAAGGACTTGGGACCAAGCAACCATGAACTGAAACTTTTGGAACCATAAAGTCATAAACACTCTCTCCCATAAGCTTTTCTTTCAGGATGCAGTACAAAGTTGACTTACAAATTTGCTAGAAGTTTCTGTTTTGCAACCACCTTTGTTGGTGAAGCCCCAGGAGCCTTTGACTTGTATAACTTTACCAATAGTCCACACTATTGCTCTCAAGTCTGAGGTCCCAGCATGTTGAAGAGGTTCCACGCTTTAAAGAGACCGTTTGCTGTACAAGTTCAAATCTACTCACTTGACAATGCTTGTTCAAACCCAGAACAGGAATAAAAAGCAGCTTCCTTTTCAGACTCAGACTAGATCTAACAGGGTTATTCTGATCACTCACCTTTGTGTGAGAATCCACCAAGCTCCTCTCCTGCTAGAAATGGAGGCCATGCTGCAATTATGGGCAGTGGTAGGTTAACAGCTCGCTCTAGGGGAAACCAGCTGGAGCAGTACCATCAGCCCCTTACCATGGTGTAAATATTTCTGCCAGTCCCAAGGCCCCAGTGTGTTATCTCTGACCTTGGGGTCTGGAAGTATTCCAAGATCACCTAACCACAGCGTATATGAGCTGTGGTGGGAGAGGAGACATGGGAACTCATAGTTTGATCTGGACTTTCTAGATACTTTCTTTCCTTGCTTTAAAACCCCCCTATGAGGACATCAGAAAATCAGGTCAAAAAGGATCTTAGAGCCAGTGTGGTCCCACATGTGGGTGTCTCTGTCCTGTCTCAAACAGCTTCACACCCATCACTAACGGGAGGTGAGCGTGTGCAGGCCAGGAGCTTCACCCTCCCGGATGCTCTCATCTCATGCTTCCTTATCCTCTCATGGGGGCCGTGGGTATTACTAGGTCCATATTAAAGAAATAAAACCTGGATACCATAAAGCTGAGCCCTTTGTTTTTCCATACACCTCACAGTTCATGCTCACTTTTCTACCAACTTCATCTAATCCTTGTGAGATCTGAACTAGCTGCAGTTTATAAAATGGAGAATTGGTCAGTAAAGACAGGCAAGCATTCTGCTGCTCTCCTGGTACTGTCATTCTTTCTCCACACATAGCAATGGCTACACCTTCATCGTCACAGCGAATCAAATGCCATCCTCCTGTCCCATAGAAGAAAGAGCAATGGACAGGACACAGGAGATGCCTAGCTAAGACTTGCTTTTTCTGAACCTAGAGCTGTTTGTTCTCAGTGGAGGATGTGACCCATCTTACCATCTCTTCCTTTGGTCCTCAGAGTCAGAAACTTGAGGACACAGAATCTCAGATTCTCTTCGATCTTTTCTATGACTTATTGGGTGACCCCTCTTCCTTTCAGAAGAGCATTAACTAAAAAGCATGATTATTTTTAAATGTATCACCAAAGAATCTTTTTGTTTTTAGGGAAGAGAAAAGGAGTCAGGAGAGAGAGAGAGAGAGACAGAGAGAGGGACAGAGAGAGAGACAGAGAGAGACACAGAGACACAGAAACACACAGAGAGAGACAGAGAGACAGAGAGAGAAAGAGAGAAGAGTGAAGAGATACTGAGTCAGGGAGAGATGTGAGAAAGAAAAGGGTTCAGACAAGGAGAGTAAAGCCCCTTGAGGGACTAGGCCTTACTAGGTTCACTTATTCAGAACTCATCAGTAATACCATCCCTATGTAACAAGGAATGGGTCATTTGTCTCAAACAAATGTCCCCAGGTGACTGTGATATTTATTGCAATTCTAAGGGTCATTTGTAAATATATATATATATATATATATATATATATATATATATATATATATATATATATATATAACCCTCTCTGGATTTTGCAGAAAAGAAAAAGCTATAGTTTTACATTTCCAAAAATAGAAATAGACTTTCATTTACGTATATTTTAATGAGGGTTTATTTTCAGCGTAGAACAACCTTTCCGGAGCTACCACTGGCAACTAATAAATTGGGAATAAATAAAATATGACACCGTAAACTGCACCCCCATAATCTATCATGCGTGCATCTGCTGTGGACGGTACGAGACAACAATAACCCTTTGGTTTAATTGGGCTCATGAGCAGGAGCATATGTGAGCTAATGGTCCCATTGACATTGCTTTGCACCCACGGAATGAAATTATTGCCTGCTAGCATATGAAGCTCTATGGGGTCCTCTCTCCCCTGGAAGTACACATGTGCTGCTATTAGCACAAACAGGAATGAAGCCCAGGCTTTGGGGTTACAAAGACGCCCTTGGGGTGCAACAGCAGAGAGGCTAGCCAATATTCTGGTAAGTTAGATGGGACTGTGCTCTCCTGGAAAGGCCTGCAGTTGTTCCAGAGGGGGCTCTCTGCAGGTCTGGCTGCTGTCTTAATGGAAGTGCCTGGTAATGACAGCTAATTGCATATGCAAGCACGTATATTGACATGTGTAGTGTGTCTCCTCATCTTTGCTCCACTACTTGATGGTACACTGTATGAGGGATAATAGATGCTCACTGCTTATCTGATGTCCTGGGCCTTATGCAAGTGGCAGTCACAAACACGGATCTGGCCAGTTCCATCTCTTGTGATGGCAGAAGGGACCTTTCATTCGGTATGTTTCCCTCAGAGAGTTAAAGCAAGGCCGAAGAAGCCACCAGACAGATTCACAGTGCACATTCTGTTCCCATTTTCCTTGGATGGATGTAAGCCCTGGCCTCTCCCATCCTGGGCAGGAGAAGGGTAAAAGGCATCACATCACACTGGTATTCTTGGTGAGAGCAAGCTCAGGGTTCAGTAGTATGTTTCTAGCAGGCCTGCTTCATGAAGATGCTGAAGGTCACCCTGCCCTACCACCTGAGCTCTGTAAGTCAGCTTCATAAACATGCTCCTAGTTCTGATGGGCTGGAATCCCAGCCTTCCCGAGCCCAGAGCTTGGAGGCTGCATAAAACAAGGCAATTATCTGTTTTGAAGGAATTCTCTGATTTGACATTCTTAAGGAGTCACAGACGTCTGATTTCATAATATAATTTGTAGAAGTAAAAAAGGCGAGTTAAACATTTGCTTACACATATCATGTTTACATGTGTTCAAAGAACTTTCCAGAACTTTGCAGTCTCATCCAACGGCATCTTTTTTAAGCTCGCTTCGCTCTCGTAGGTTTGCAAACAAATTCCACAGCACATTCAACCGCAAATTGATTTACTTTTGGGGAAAGTCCTCGGGTTTTGAGACTGTCTTCATGCTGTTTAATGTACACACAGATGTAAAAATGAAAAAACAATCTCCTTGAACAGGAACACAAATCTGGCATTTGGAGGAGTTGGTTTTTCTTTTTCTTTTTTTTCCCATTTATTCTCAAAACGAAGGGAAAGCAGCAATGGATGCTGTCCAGACTGCCAAACAGTGTATAAATGACTTCATGGACCCTGTCTCAGTAGACTGACAGCCACGGCTTGGGCAGAATGGATGGGGGAGAGAGATGAGTCTTGAGGGGAAGATGCTGAGTTCCACTGGGCACCCAACACCACTGTACACTTGGTTGCCTAGATGGGATACATTATTAACTGCCTACTCTCACCTCAGATCGAGCAGGTCTCTATGTCCCGTGTTGGTGGCTGCCATGTCCTCTGACTGGCCTCTTGCTCTGTGACCCTATGGTATTCATTGCTCAGCCCCTAGGCTCTAGCAGGAGTCTCAGGTAATCTTGTTGATTTCATTCTCTTTGTATTTCAAAGTATGCTGTTGACTGATGCCAGAGACAGATCTAGCCCACACCTCACACACACTGACATCCTTGTTAGAACCGTGAGGATTCCTTTTCTTCCAAGCAAGGGATGATCTACTCTTGGTAATGCGAAAGCCACATCCCACTGCCCAGCCACATACACGGATGGGCTTCCTGTCCATTCTGGTAATATTTGCATATATTGTTCTGTTGACCAGGAATGCTTTCCTGATGTGTTTCCACCTTGAAAACCCTTGTCATTCTGAACACTCAAAGACACTGGTTTGAGAAATAATCTAGACCAACATAGGGCTGGGATACTGTTTCCTGTGATGAGAACACGCGTTTCTTTACTGGTGTCTCTTCCCTATGTGTGCTCTTCTCTTCTGTGTGTCCGTATGGGGTCTGTGCAGGTGTGCACAGTATATGTTTATGAAGGCCAGAGTCATTGTCAAGCACTTTCCTCCATTGGTGTCCACCATAGTTCTTGAGACAGAGTCTCCCACTAAACCTGGAACTCTATTTGGCTAGGCTGGGTGACAGAAAACTGTAGGGATTCTTCTATGGCTACCTCCTCAGTGATGGGTTTATAGATGCATGTCATTATGCCTGGCTTGAAGGGTAATGTTGAAGAGCAGAATCCAAGACTACTTGCTTGCTTGCTCATTCAGTGAGCACTTTCTCCATTGAACCATCTCACACAAGTGTTTTTATTTTAATGTAGCATTTATTCTGATCAGATTTAGCGTTTATGAATAATGATCTCTGTGTGTCAGAGGTTGACAAAATCCCATATTCTTTATCATAGACAATATTAAAAATGGTTTCCAAAAGCTGTGCATGCAGATAGCAGTGTTCACAAATAAAGAGATAGGTGCTCAAATCTGTCCTTAAAAACAGAATGTATATAATAATAATATAATGGCTCAGCGGCACCCTTCAGTGTCCTAAGCTTGCCGCAAAAGAAGTAAGATCCCAAGGCATTCCTATATGGGACCAGAAAAGGCTGAACGGACCAGGGGCTGAACCAAACAATCTCATTCCTCAGACCTCATCCTTCTATGCAGGAATCATGTGCCCTTGTAGCCAATGGTCTGATCTTTAAGAAGCCTAACTCTCATGAAGGGCTTGTGAACTTAGGAGAGGGAGGGCAGGGAGTCTTGTTCCTCAGTTGTGACAACCTGTACTTATATGGCCATGTATCTAAGGTTGCCAAGCCAACGTCATCTTGGCTGGTGTTTAGAACCGTTTTCTGCCCTACTCCCTGTACCCATTCTGGTCCACTCCTTTACAGGTGGATGTCGGTCTTTGTAAGCCATCACCAGCAGGATGCTGAAACTGCCAAGGACCATATCTCCAGCAAAATGCATCCACTGAATAGCATGGGAATTAAGAAGGCCGAAGTTTACCAACAAACACATCCTCCAATCTGCCTGACTTCTGTCCCTCAATAAAGGAGCATATGTCCAGCCTCCTGCCTACCAAGGTTTTGGGGTTTGCTGCTCTTAATTGTTTTTGAGAAGTTAGTAAATAACCCAGTGTCTGGGCTGTGAAGGTCTCATTTGCATTCAACCTGGTTGGCAGCTGGCCGCCCTGGGCAGCCCTCACTTGCAGCCAGAGTATATCCATTAAAGCTTAGAAACCCACAGTGTTAATAGGAACCAGGCAGGGAAAGTGAGTTGAAACCAGGAATGTGTCAGCAGGGACTCCAGCTCTGCTCAGCTGTGTGGGACCCAATCCTGTCACATACACAGGCAGGACTGCAGTGTCTCAGGTAAGGTCTTCGCAAGGGGATCAGGTCCAAGATCTGGGGCTGTCTGTATCCCTCTATTCAAGCTGATAGTTACTGAAAGCTCCATCTGACCTCTAGTCCCTGGCGTCAGTCTGACACTAAAATCCTGGGGTCCCCATTCTCTATTTTCCTGCTTTCCTACCCTTCCCATCTACTCCTACTGACCTCCATTCCCACCCCACAGAATGGTGGGGAACTCAAAGCATTCCACTAGAGGAATGCAGTCTGGCAGACACAAACGTGAAGAAGAAGAGGAGACAGTGTGACATGGGATAGTGACCTCTCTCTCCCAGAGATCACACCTGCAGGGCTTTGAACATGGTCATGATGTGTAACTAAGGATAGAAACTTCATGGATACTTGTGATGCAGAAGGGAGGAAACATGGACCACAACCACCAGAAAGGCACCTCACTGAGCCACTGAAAATGAGACAGATTCTTTCAGTCTGTGGAAGTCCTTTTGGAATCCCATGCAATGGCCTTCAGGAAAAAAACAGAACAAGATTGTGAGCTCTATCCCTCAGCTTCCCCACTATTTGCTGAGCACTAAGATGCTCTAGCCTGCCCCACAAACCTAACATCCATGGTACCTAGGGACCTCCCCATCCCTAGGCAAGTCTGTAGGCAAGACCCAGTAACCTTGCCTAGTTCCCAGGAGGCACCGTCTCCCGGAAGTCCAGCCTACAGCCAGCCTGTGGGAACAGCACTCAGGGTTCTTCAAAGATGTCCATGCCCAGAATGGAAGCTTCAACCACCTGAACCAATATTGCTGCTTCAACCAAGGGTTGTCAAGGTGGGCAGGTACGTGTGCTGGAGCAAGAGCAAACTCCACACAGTTGGAAGTAGGGGCTGAGGAGAAGGAAGTGTGAGGCTGTCAGAGTCCTGGCCATCAGTACAAAATTCAACATCTGTAGAGAATGTGGTCAGCCAGTAGTTAGTTAGCTTTGCTATTTCTGTGTGTATTTTTTTTTTTTAACAATTTAGGTTTTACTTTTCAGTAGAAAACTGGCTGATCCACTTGGAGTGGCTGTCCAGGAACTTTAGATAGCATTCTGTCAGCTCAGAGAGATTACCTGGGTTGAGGGTGTAGGTGGGAGTGTTACAGAATTCTCATCAGCAGGAGGGGAAATTAATTTCCATTGTGGAAAACTTGAAAACGCCACACAGACACAAAGATGCAAAACATTCATTACTATGTAACACAGGGATGAAAATCTCCAGATCAGGCCTGCCTCATCATTCAAATATTATTTTAGACATTTTAGGTTCACCGGGACCAGGAAATGCTCTGACCTACTGGCCCACTGACCCACTGACCCACTGACCCACTGACAACAATGCATGCTTTCAGTCTTCTGAGGCTATCATGGCAATCTATGCAATCAATTCACACCGTGTGGGAAGTCTCCATTCCCTGTGCTCTTCAGGGACATGGGCTTCTTATTTTGGGTAAATGTTGGTTGATTTTGGAAAGAAAAATAATGGGCCATGAGAAAAGAATCCAGGCCTTGTACAAGCTAGGTGTGCAGTGACTGCACTGAGCTCTATTCCCTGTCCTCTTTCACTTTTTATTCTCCCTCTCTCTTTTGCTGTGCATACACGCATAGGTGCTCATCGTGTGTGTGTGTGTGTGTGTGTGTGTGTGTGTGTGTGCACGCACCATGACGTACTTGAGGTGGCCTTACAATGACTTGCAGGAGTCCATTCAGGATCTGGAATCTCACAATGGGGCTCTGGTCATCAGACCCGGTGGCTGGCCTATCTACCTGTTGACGCATCAGACTGGCTCTCTTTTGCTCTTTCATTTTATTGGACAGAGGGAGAGAGGGAGGGGGAGGAGACAAAACAAAGAAAAGCAGGATTCCATGGTTACTTTGAGAAGCTCTAAAATGATTTCAATATCACAGTGATAGTTTGGATCAAAACCAGCATGGTCACCTTTTACACTCTCTGGTTTGAATAGTTCAACAAACACCTGTTCCCTGTGTTAAAAGCTATGTTCTCCTTTAGGTACCAGTTAGATCGGGCTCATGGAGACAAAAGAGTAAGCAACACAGAGGCTCTCTCCAAGGCCCTCACAGGTAAGCTGAGGATGCCGAGGCTGCAGAGTCTCTATCCAAGGCTGCCCCTCACAGCTCTTTTGGCTGCCAATCTTGGCTCACTGCCAACCTTTGCCCACTGTCTCTATTCATCTGTTCCAGACATGTGAAAATCCAAGTGTAATGGATTTTAATGATCTTCATTCCAACTCTAAGGAACCCTGAATTTTTTGTACATCCCATTTTTTTTATCAGTTCATATTTACTGTACACAGTGCTGGCTTTTACAAAGACAGCCTTTGAGGCTAGCCCATGCTTTGACCACATTCTCTCCTCAGAGCCTCCTCCCTTTGTTCCATCTTCTGCCCCCCCAAAAAACCCCTTCTGATGTTATGGCATGACCCATAGTACACACTGTCATACGGAATCCGGTGTTTATTAAGCATATTGGGCACATCTAGAGTAGCCTACACAAACACCAAATGAGATATTTTCAATTGGCCAGGCCCAAAGGAGAGGAGAATGTGTTTCCTTCCCTTCTTTGCATCAGGAGAAGTTTGGAGGAGGAGAGACTAGCAGGTAAAGAGTATACAGAAGAGTTGCTCATGTCTTTAAGCCAGGATAGGTTAAGAAAAAGCAGCATGCGGTTGAGTAGCCACTGTCAGTTGATGTATCTGCCCGCCTATTGAGAGATTCTTATTGGCTCTGTTTTTTCTTCAAGATGTATTGCACTTGAGCCAGACATCATACTCACACAGAGTAAGGTCAGATGATACCCCAGACCTACAAAAGGGTCTTTGCAAACACAGACCAATAAGAACAGGGAGGAGTTGCTGGATACCAATGTTCACTCCTCCTGGGGACAGATGGCTGTGGTAGAACGTAGGTGCAGGAACATGAGTCCTGACTAGACATCTCTGGAGAGTGTCTCAGATCGCTGCTGAGTAGGAAACAGATAAGGGGATGCCACAGCTAGACTTGGCCTTTGTTGCCACTCACTTGCTGTGTGGCCCTGAATCATGTTCTGGCTCTCCTCACTCCCTGTTCCTCAGTTTCCATGTGGCTGGGAGGCTGGGAGAAGCCATGACAGACTAGTAGGACAGTCTGCAGAGTCCTTGCATACTTTCAGCCTTTACTGGTGAGTGAGTATAGGGAAAATGTATTCATTGGCATTTTTCTCCACTCAACACCAGTACTATAACAGATAGGTGAATGAGCCAGGACACGGTCCCAGCCAGCTGAAGACCAACACCCATGTTGTGCATAGACACTGTTGCAGGCTGGTACCCACCATGTACTCTACTATAACACATAGTAGGTGAATGAGCCAGGACACGGCCCCAGCCAGCTGAAGGCCAGAATCCATGCTGTGGACACTGCACCAGGCTGAGCTCCACCCTGCCCCTCATCAGATTGTCAAGAGGGATCAGGGAGATGGCCAAGCATAACCAGTAGAACAGATTGTGGGTTTCACACACACATTCCCTCGGTGTTTTATTCTTGTTCAGCGGTCATGGATCTCTGTACGCTTGGTCCTAAAAATGATGCTAGGGTCACCGGATGGGAAACCCTCACCTTATTTCATGACCCAGAGGAGTGATGGCCTCACGGGCAAGAACCACTGCAGGATAGGATGAAAGTGAGCAGGAAGACAGTCACTATGTAGCCCCTCCCCCACTTCCTCTACCTCCTGACTCAGCTGCTTCTCATCCATTCCTTGGGTCTCTGCTTGTACAAGCCTTGAACTTCTATGCTTCCTTTGTTTCTTTTATTCTGACAGGCCTCTCTGCTTCTCGGTATCTGTAAGACTTACTTGAGCCCTTCTGCCCAAAGATGTTCTTTGTTTTTTTCTAAAGGTCTTAAGATGCACAATAGTCATTCTTGCCTAAAACACACACACCACTGTTTTTATCCCAAGGTTTCTTCATAGCTTAACCTCAGCTTATCTCTGTGGCTCTACTTAGATTCTACTTCTTCTAGCAAAGTAACTGTCTTATGGTTGGCAGTTAAGTAGCATCTTATGACATGCTTTGAAAATTTCATAGTCAGAACTGAGAATGGAAATTGACACTGAATATACGTGGTGTTGCAGAGTCCAGGCAGTCAGGATGCTCGCCTATAGGGCAGTCCATGTTCCCAGAGGGGTCAGAGCATCTTGATATGTCAAATGAAAGAGAACTTTTAGGCCTGTGGGTGAGCCAGGGAAAGTAGCAGTTGACACAATGCAGTCATGAATGTGATCTCTTCATGCTAGTAGTTCACTTGCAGATGTTGGGGAACCCCTTAGAGAGGAGTCCCCACACCCCCCCTGACTGGATAGTGAGATCACTGTACATTCCGCTGTGTGGCAAGACTGGGGTAGATCCTCTTATGTTGACAGTTGGGTTCATTTTGTCTGTCTGCTTATTGGTAAGCTCAGTCCCTACAGAAGACTTCCTCAGCACCCTGCTTTCCTGGGTATCATTGAATGCTAACCTTGGGCAGGGTCGACACAATTCTTATACTGTTGATTATTGTTAAGTGAAAGAATGGAACTGTCTTGTTCAGGTTGGTTTGACTTGGGCTCAGTTTAAGGCAGACATAGTCATTCCATCTTCCGGTGAGATCTACAGGTTTCTATGTCAGTTCGGACCTTGGAAGCTTGTTCTGCTTAAGATCTAGCTTGAAAGAAGTCCTGGGCCCAAGATGTTGCTTAGATGGTCTGGGAGAGTGAAGGCTGAGAATGTGTACTAGATTCTACTAGAAGGTGAGGCTCTTCCCCGAAAACAACCTTTTTGGTTAAAGCACTGTGAAGGAGCCATTTTGTGCCCATTACTTAGCAAACTTCTTGCAATCCTGCCACATAGAAGAAGGACACACATGAAAGGTACACACACACACACACACACACACAAACACACACACACACACACACACACACACAAGAGTGTTTTTGCCAGATTAAAAAGTAGGTTGCAAGTTTGAGGCAGCTGAGCTATTTGTCCGAGACCTTAACTTTTATTCTCCATATACTTCTGACTTGGGTTATTCTTCTACCATAAAGCATAGTATCCGGGAAAGTCTACAAAGCACATAGCATCCATCCCAGCACATGATACCAATACCATGGGTGCTGTGCCATT
This sequence comes from Micromys minutus, assembly GCF_963924665.1. Classification (NCBI taxonomy): domain Eukaryota; kingdom Metazoa; phylum Chordata; class Mammalia; order Rodentia; family Muridae; genus Micromys; species Micromys minutus. The sequence continues at coordinate 248,942,982 of NC_137969.1, forward strand.
CTGATGGCTATCTCTGTTCTCCTCACCACCATCACTAGTCCCACCACCAGCACCACCATGTTAGATCATTACCGTCATCAGCATCACCACCATCACCCTCTAATCATTCTCACTACCATCTTTGGGACCACCCTTATGAACATCTTTATAACCACCATCTTTGCAACCACATCATGACCACTACCACCATTGTCATAATCATCATCCTTCCTCCCACCACTCCCATCATCATCACAGTTACAGTCAGATACCATGTTCATCATCACCACCTCTACCATCATCACCATCACCACCGACCCCTTCCACCTCATTGCCGTCACCACCGCGACCTTCATCACTGTCACCGTCTGAGCTTACTGAGAGGAGCCTCCATAGTAAGAGAAAAGTCAGCTAATATTCTAGAAGACAGATATGTTGCTAAGGTAACCGAAGGCTGAAGTATATCCCAGGTAGAAGGAAGAATTTTATGCAAGCACTCAAAGTCTGTATAAATGAGCTGGGTTATTTTTAGGAGTTAGCAATGGTTGAAATGACTGTAAGTCTACACTTACTGGAGCAAAAGGTGTTGGCATATGGATTTTTTAAAGAGCTGAGGTGTCAAGTGATAGATGGTGGCCAAACCCTAGGAGGTCTTGAATGGCACACTGGAAAGCAGAAATAATTAGAGGTCGCTGACAACATGAACCCCAGCACAGCCATCGGTACAGAAAAAGTCAGTCAGAGACCAGACTGGGGATCTCATGTCTAGAAAGACTGGACAAAGCAGGCAGGGAAGAAGGGATCTAGGACTTGAACAATTAGCACCAGTGACTACGAGGTGGTTGAGATTATTTTCAAAAGCTATAAAGATAGATTCCTTACCCCCGCTATGCTTTTGATCAAAGGTCTCTTTGCTCTGAACGTGAATAAGATGATCAAGCATTTACAATTCGGCTTGATATTTGTAAAGTCGTTTACATGGCTGCAGAAATGGCCCTTGCCGAGGGACAGGCTTGAGATGGTGGTGGGTTCTCCACTCATTTTCTTCTTTCACTGTTGACAGAACTGCAGAAACATGCCTGCAGAGGCTAATCTCCCTCGACAACTGGTGTGTGTGTAAGTCATGAGCCCTTAGATGATCTGGACCTTCTTCAGGGTGAGGGGAGAAGAGGAATGTGGAGAGGAAAGGGAACAATTAGGAGAGGGGCTTGAGAAATGAAAAAGTAAATATATAACTTCTTCTTTGGGTACCAATGTCCCTGGTTCTATTTTAAAAGATTATAACTTTTAATGTATGCTTCAAGTGTTTGAGAGAGCTTCTAGTGTGTAACATAAAAGACTCTTGGGGGAAAAAAAACTGTTTTTCGTTTAGAGAGCTTTAGAGTTGGTGCCAGGAACAGGGAAATGAAACACACACTGTCCTTGCTTCAGGGAGTCACCCGTCCATCCCAGGACACAAGTACGGACACGCTCAATCACAGAAGTTGTGATGACAGACACAGGAAACCAGAGCAGAGGAACCCATCTGCCCAGGAGAGCAAGACGGGGGCTTTCGTGGGAGGCGAGAGAAACCCTGCAGCCCACAGTGGTGGTAATTCGCTTACCATATGCTGACCATATTTTCCGAATCAAAAATCAAGAAACATGATCTGACAGAGAGTTTCACAATGGGGTAGAACGTTTGAGAGCAAAGCTGTGGCCACCATAGTGGGCCATCCCGATGCTAAGAACAAGTGGAGTGTGATTCATGGAGTGACCAAAGCTAGGGCTCCTGAAGACAGTTCACACCAGTGCTCAACTGCCTGAGTCAGAACCCCAGTCCCCAACCTTAACTATCTGCCTGGGCACTGGCTGCCTCACGGAGATCTCCAACAGACCAAAGCAATCAGATGTCAGCCCATCAGATATGAAGGGCCTTCGAAGCCACCTGATCTGAACATCACCTCACCTCAACAGTATAGAAACCGAGACTTGGAAAGGTGCAATGATTCCCAGAATACCATAGGCTATGATGGGACAGGGTGAAGTTGGGTGCTACTCTTACCTCAGTGGCTGATTTGGGGACAAAACATAGAATCTCACGAATGGGGAGACACTCAGACACAGGCTTTGCCATCCTGAATGCCATTGGTATGGGTTCAGACCCTGCAGGGTACTGAAGATGCTTTCATATTGGTATAGGAAAGACAGGAAAATATACTGGAATACCAATCAGCAATACTGAAATGTCCCAAGGACTCTGACTCTCTATAGAGTATGTGACCAACCTATATTAATGACAGAGCAGGAAGGAAAAAATCCATACTCACAAGGTTGAGCATGTGCCGCTGGGCACTCTGGAAAGAGTTCACTTCGGGTGGACAAATGGGAAGAAAGAATCCCTCTGAGTGGGAAGCAAAGCCTCCCACGCATGGGGTTGGAGCAGGCACCCAACTGCCAGCAAGGCCCGCGAGCTCTCACTTCTGCTCTCTGACTCAGGAAGGGGCTATGCTCCAGGAACTTGTGCTGCCAAGAAACACAGAGAGCCTTCGCAGCCAAGAAAATGTAAGGCGCCCGCCCAGCATGGGAGAAGGGCAGGAGGAGAGAAGCGGATTTTTCTCTGTGGCTGACAAGTATGAGCCGAGATGAAAACGCATGACGGGCCTCCTCCTTCCCCTGATGTGGGTGTGGGCTGGAGGGATGACAAACTGAAAAACATCAATAGTGTGGCCTGAGTTTGGCTCCCATGTCTCCTCTACTGGAATTCTAGAACAATCCCACCCCTGGGATCCGACGCTGTCTGTGGGCACACGGTCCGTACCGGAGGTCGCCCACCCACTTTCCCTTCCTTTCTGTACTCTCCTCTCTTTCACTCCCTCTTCTTTCCACTCCCACCTCTCTCCTTTTTCTCTCCACACCGTGCACCTTTTCTCCTTTACCCTCCCCTCTCTTCCCTCTTCTTTGCTCTCCCTCTCCCCCTTTTTCCTTTCTATCTGATAAACTAAACAGAAACAGACAAATGATGCTTTCTCAAGATGCTGGTAGGAACTACGCTGCTCACACACTACCATTCCTTCTCAAGTAAATATCCATTCATGTCTCCATGTCCACCTTCCTTGGTGTTTCCCGGCGTGTGTAAGAGTGGATGGCCTTCTATCTGAGCCTTTTCTGACTTACACCATGTGTCAGAGACACTGGGATCTTGACCTTGTCATGAAGTATTCCCTGTGCTTCAGGCATGGTAAGGGTGAAGCCCGACTGAACACTGAGGGAGAAATTCTTCAGCTCAAGCTGAGGGTTCGTGAGGCAAAAGCAAAGAGCGTAGACAGCCAAAGACTTCCCATCAACTGGGCAGCTCTAGAGCAGCGTGGGAAGCAGAGAGAGTCCCGTGAAAGCGGAAAAGCCGAGAGAGGTCCAAGTTGGGAAGGATGGTGCTAGTTGCTGTCTATTTCGATGACTGAGAGAGAGGAATGGGGAGAGGGAGCAGAAGGGGAGGGGGAGGGGAGGGGAGAGCTGAGAGAGAAAGCAAGAGGGAGAGGGGAGAGAAGGCAGGGGAGGAGGAGAGAGAGAGGGAAGGGGAGGAGGAAAGTTGAGAAAGAAAGCAAGAGGGAGGAGGGGGAGAGGGGGTGGGAGGAGAGGGATGAGGGGGAGAGCTGAGAGAGAAAGCAAAAGGGAGAGGGGAGAGAGAGAAGGGGAGGAAGAGTGGGAAAGGGAGCAGGAGGGGAGGGGAGGGGGAGAGCTGAGAGAGAAAGCAAGAGGAAGAGAGGACAGAGGGAAGAGAAGAAAGAGGGGGAGAGGGATAGCTGAGAGAGAAAGCAAGAAGAAGAGGTGGCAAGGGGGAAAAGAAAGGAGAGGAGAGACAGAGGGGGAGAGGGAGGGGGAGAGAGAGAGAGATAGACACACCCAGTAGGTCCTGGTATGTATCTAATGTGGCCGGCTTCCCCATATGCATGGGCTAGAAGCCATTCTTAAGATCTGGGGTTTTGTCCTTCAAATCTAGCACAGACTATGGTGGAAAAAAAGTTGAAAAACCACAGCCACAACCATAAGAGCTTTGACTCATGTAGTAGACAGACCAACCACCCGAAGACACCAAGGTTCTAATCTGTGGACTTAACGCATATATGAACTCACAGAGGAAAAGAAATTTGCAGATAAACCAGGGATTTGGAGATGGGGAGGGGATCCTGGATCACCCAGACAGCACCAGTGTCATCATAAGGGAGAGCCTTGGAGGGGATGAGAGAGGAGGTTAATGTCAGAGAGACAGATGACGATAAATGCAGAAGTCAAGCCCAGACCAGCGTACCAACCAGATATAAAGGGCCACGAGCCGGACAAAGCAGAAAACTCTAGAACCCCAAGAGGCAGTTAGCCTCCTTTAGACCCTCGTTGAGGAGTATTTTGATCCTAAGTCCCACCGAGGACTCCAGACTCTTAGGAAGATATGCCTGTGGGCTTTCCTGTTACCGTAGTAAAACTCTAGCCAAAGGCAGCTTGGGGAGAAAAGGGTTTCTTTGGCTTAGACTTTCATTTCATAACCCATCGCTGAGAGAAGTCAGGGCAAGAATCCTAGCAGGAAGAGAGGCAGAAAGCATGGAGGAACGCCTGGCTTGCTCAGTCTGCTTTCTTATACAACGCAGACTACTTGCCCAAGGGTGGCACCTCCTATAGCGATCTGGGCTCTCCCACTTCAATCAGCCATCAAGAAAATGCCCCACGGGCATTCTCATGGACTGGTCTATGGAAGAAATTAATCAATTGAGATTTCCTCTTCCAGAGTGACTTTCATTTGTATCCGGTTGACAGAGACTAACCAGAACAGAGCATCTATGTGCGTTGCTTTATACCCTTCCCCCCAAAACTCCATAGTCACTGTGGCAGTATCAATGGGACCCGAATTCATTCCATTTCTCAAAAGATTCCTGTCAGGAAGGGGCTCAGGTTTCCTGGCAGTCATGTGCTTACTATCATCAGACCAAGTCCTCCCCAAGCCCTACTAATTACAGAGGGACTCAACATGGGACACATCTGAAGACCTCTGAAATGCACCCCACATCGTCCGCCTAGAAATAGCCAGAGGGGAAATCGGGTATTCTGATTTGTCAGGACACATCTGCCCATGGTCCTTGTGCTATTAGCTTGCTTCAGCTCTCTGGACTCTGGTTCTTATCAATCTAAGATGAACTAGACCACGTGGATATGTCAACGCAAACTTTTAACCTTTCTAAATATTCTGAAATGATCATGAAGTCCTAACATATCTGTGGCTAAGTGAGCATGTGTTTTCAAGGAGGAGGGGGTGTGACAATACCCCAAAAGGAGCCCACATTTTTTCTTCTGTGGCTGAGCTTTCCGAGGCTTACAGCACAGGTATATAGATGGCACATATGCACTGCACATCTGTCCAATTAGTGCTCTATCAGGTGGTGATTCGGGGAAAACGTATCCAAAGTTTCCTTCATCAGTAAAGAAGAATTTGTGTTAGGGAAGGCATGCCACATATGATTGGCTAAGTAAGTGTTGGAAATGAATTGTGTGATCTTAGGAACTTTCAGAATCAGATTGTCACAGATATAATGTGATACTTCCACAGAACAATGGGTCTACGTCACTAGGACTTTATCACGTCTTTGTCTGGGGCAGACAGAATTCACCTTGCTTGATGCTGCTATTTAGTTAGACAGAGGCAGAAATGAGGCTTATGTAAATAGGCAAATATGCTCACCCCTATAATAAACAGTAGCAGAGGGCTGAGATATCACAATCTGCGTATTATAACCGCGTCCGTCAACTGGCACAATATTTTCATGAGGTCTGTCCCCTTCTCCTGTATCATCTGAGGCATCTCGTCTTACCGTCCTTGACCCTGCTATATCCAGAGGACATGGCCTCCTCTAGTTCCTCCTGTCTGGAATCCCACCACAGACACACATAGACAGGGGCTTCCAGAGGCAGCACAGCTGACACAGGGGACTGCCCACCCGTACTTCCCAGAACCAAGAAGCAAACCCATGACCACCCAAGACAAAATGAGTGCAGTCTGAGGGGCAGCTTGCCTATGCTTCCCGTCGATCGGACTCAGTGCTTCTCCCACCAGGAACCTCTGGATGTGGAAGCCTGCCCTTTCCAGTCAAGCCAGGGGAGCCACGGCAAGTTCCCACCTACCCTCACCGCTTGCACAGGATATCCCCATCAATAAGATACAAGCCTAGCCCACATTCAGAGTCGGGAATCACAGTGGTATGTGCATACCCAGAGCGAGGGACTGCTGGGGACCACAGTGAGACAAGCTGACATAAGTGAGCCTCTTCACTAGCACCATTTGAAGCCAGGTACGCACTTGGCAAGAGCTCATCCTTCCTCTGACTCGAAATCCTAACAGGCACGGCCCACCTATAGATCCAGCAACCTGCCTCTGAACGCCACCCACTCAGGGTTGGTTATTGTCTGTTTCTCAGTGCCCACACTGGTGTTGCTAAGTGACCCAGGGTGACCATCAGCCAGCCTGAGGTTGAGGCTCCTCTGCATGCCCCGTGCCTATGTCAGAAGAAGACTGATTCTTTTTTTCAGAAGTCAAGTGGCTGATTAGGTTAAGCCAGCTCCACCTGAGCACACAACCACCCCACCCCCAAATCCCAGGGATGATTGCTTTCTGTGTTCACAGGTGGGTTTTTTAGCAAACCTAGTAATGAGATCTCATCGCTAAATCCCTTTCCCCTAGAGACCCACCAGGGGGAATCAGCTGGTCTGCCCAGAGCCCCTGTGGCCTGTGTTTTGAGACGGGATTGAAATTCTCTGGTCCATGCCTTGTTTTTCCTTTTGCAGTAACCCCCCCCCCACCCTACACACATACACACAACTCCCTGCCCCTTCATGGAGACAACTACCCATCGACCTATCTTTTCCTGTGCCACTGAAGAATTGACTGTCATGATTCACCCTCTCTCTGTGGATTTGTCAGACACCAGCAGTGTCTGCTAACAGTCCAACTGTAATTGGAAGACGTGTTCCCACGATGGTCTTTTGTATTCATTCAACACCCTTTTATTATGTACACTCTGACCCTCTCCGTCGGTCTTAGTAAGCGGTGTCTCTGCTGTAACCTTTGGAGCTCTTTGTGTGTGTGGGGGGGGGGGGATTACAGATGACAGAGCCACAACTTCTGCTTCAGGGACCAATGCCCTCTCCCAGGTGGACACCCCAGCTCCACACACACACCTGCTCTGCCACACTCATTGGGGTTAAGAAATAGATTCTCCCTGGAGATGCCATCTCTGAATTGCAGAAAGGGAGAAAGAGGCTCTGAGGCAGATAATATGAAGGTTGACGAGGGTGCCTTTGTACTTTTCATTTTTAGGGTTTTTAATGACTTGATAACAATGATCCTTTTTATTTATGGGATTTCAAATACCACCAACGACACTTTCAAAGCAGGCAAATTTGTAGTTCTGTAGAAGGAGGCAGAGGCCACGGAAGGCAGTTTGTGTACTAACGAATAAACATAGTCCTAAGGTCCTGCTCTTCCTTTAGCATGAATTCATGGCCTCTTTTACACACAACAGCTATTTAACATGAAAATCTGGTCTTGCAACCTCCCTAAGCTGTTCCTTGTGTAATGCTACTGGAAGCTGAAAAGAGCAAGGGACACCACTTCTCACAGCATGGGCAGATAAGATCACACCCACTGTGGATGAGGACAGGCCTCGGATAGACTTAGGGTGTCAGTCCCTTGAGTCATGTGTAGCATTTGGCACAGTAACACAACCTTGGCTCTATATCCTACTCTCTGGGCAGGGCGCAGTGGTGGGTGGTCTCTGCAGCAAGGCTGTGACCGATCATCCCCATTCTATACACAAGAGGACAGGTCTGGTGGTCATGTCATGTGTTAAAACCTTCTGCTGAGTCAAGAACCTGGGCCGGTCTGGCCCTCCAGATCATTTGCTTGTGCTTCAAGTGACAGGCAAGGGCCTCTGGGAACAAAGAGGCTTGGGCACAGGTGACACGGGCCCAGGTGAGACAAGAGGGCACAAGGTGACTCTGCTAATGGAATCTTACCATCCGTCCACAGGAACCTTGGGGGCCTGGGGCCTCAGCACAGCTAGCTAGGCTAAAAGAGCATGTTTGATCATCCCAGGAGACAACCACTTAGTCTGGACAATTAGACCACATATACTGACCGTATTTCGTGCTAAAACCAAGGGAATTCCTAGCCCAGCTTGTCCTGGCTTCCCCAGTATCCCCACGAGAAAGAACTGCAGTATGAACAAACATGTCCACTTGTGGGACATGAAGGGGCTCCTCAAGGTTCCATAAAAGACTCGGTACTCATAGGAACACAGAACAAGTACACCAAGCAAGTCACAAGTCATCAATGTTCAATGACAACTGTTATGATATACTTAGAGGAGGAAGGAAAGAGCGGGGTCGTAGGGCATCAGAAATAATTGACTCTCGGTGTGCAAAGGTAGGTGAAGGAGCAAGTCCTGACCCCTCTGGCATGTGTGGAATGGGTGGGGCCTGTGGAGTAGACAGTTCTAAAGTTGCCAAGGACTGAGCAGAGCAGAGCTATCAGAGAGTGTCAAGAAAGGGGCCTTAAGTCTCAGTGTTGTGAGGTTGTAAATTTAAATTAACTTAGCTGTTAATTTAATTACTAACTCATATATGCTCTTTCCTCACCTTCTGAAATCTGACTGGAGGTCTCCCACAAGAAAGCCCTCAGCTCCTCTCAATCTGCTATGGCCTCAATTACCAGATGCGAGTCACTCCATTTCAGAAGGTTCTGTGTGGCTCCCAGGACACTTTGTCAGGTGTTGCTACGGTGTGTGTGTGTGTGTGTGTGTGTGTGTGTGTGTGTGTGTGTGTGTGTGTGTAAGCGTTTGTGTGTTTGTGTTTGACAACCCAGGTCAGCTAGAATGCTGGAGTCAAAGTTTCTGCTGGGGATGAGTTCCAGTCCTCAGCAGATCTTGAATTCCACAGGCACACTCACAGCATGTGCCATCTACAGTTTGGTTGCTGTTGCTATTGTCTGACTGTACCATGACTAGATAGCCTGCTCTGAGACAAACAGACAAACAAGAATGACAAAATTAAAGCCACGGGGCATTGAAATGCAGCTTCAGAATCTTCAGTTTAATGGCATAGATTAGACATTTACAACATTGGTTTTGTGTGTACATACATGCATATGTATAAGTGTGTGTGTGTGTGTGTGTGTGTGTGAGAGAGAGAGAGAGAGAGAGAGAGAGAGAGAGAGAGAGAGAGAGAGAGAGAGAGAATATCAATGGTTGAGCTGAATTAGCCAAGGTGAATCTGATCTACTCTTAGGGTTTATAGTAAGCTTTGGAGTTCTGACCAGTTTCTTCTGTACAACATACATAAGGAGATTAGATGCCAAGATCTAGGTTCTGGGCTGAGCCCAGGAGGCCACAGAAGAGGTTAATCTCATGGACATTTTAGTATTTTGGATCATGTTTATCTCAGTACAATCTTATTTAAAACATAAATGCTACAGTGCAGATCTGGGGCAAGCAGGCAGCTTGAACTCCTACTGCCACACAGAAGGACAGAGACCTGGGGCTGACTGAGGATAATTCCCTTAGATCTGATTGCAAAGTGAATACAGGGTATTGTCTTAGTGATTCAAGCCCCGGGAACCATTATCCATTTTTTTCACTAAGTGAAGGTGTGGGGGCTTCACTAATAAGGGCTGGGGGGATAGCTCAGTTGGTAGTGCTTGGCTTGTAGGTATGAGGACTGGGGTTTGATTCTCTGAATACATGTAAAGAAGCCAGGCGTGGCGGCACATGCTTACAGTCTCAGTGCTAAGGAGATGGAGCCCGGAGGCTTGCTGGTCAGCCATCCTGATGTAACTGGTAAGTTCAGGTTTTGTCTCAGAAACAGAATAATGCTACCAGAGACTGACTCCTGACCTCTACATATGAGTTCACATCACACTCAGTCATGTGTCCCCATACATAGTAGCCATTACACACACACACACACACACACACACACACACACACACACACACACACACAAACAGACAACAGCACTCCAAAAAGACCAATCATGCTCACAGGTTTGTGTTTCTCTTAAGTCTCAATTCAGGCTGCTTTATAAGAGCCAGTCAGGAAGGAAAGATGCAAACATGTCCCACAGTGTTTTAGATGGAAAGGTCTTACTTAGAAAAGAGTTCCCTCACCGATGCCACAGTGCCCACTTGGGGGCTCTGATGTGTGGTTCGAGAGGGATGCACCCAGGCTGGGAGGGATCCTAAAATGATGAGAAGGAAGCAAGATTGTCTTTCATGGACAAATACTTATTTTCTCCAAATGGCAGCAGAAGGGGACCAGAGAGATAATGAAGGACTGAGAAGATCAAACCGCTATGGGTTTTGCTTTCACTGGTGCAAGGGTTTAGGGTTGCGAAACAATCAGAATGAATGCACAATTCAAACATGTGGCCTGCCTGGCAGGAGGGCTTTTTTTTTTTTTTTTTTTTTTTTTTAACAAGGAACTCATTTTCGTCAGAAGAACTCAGATTGAGGAATGATTCAATGTCTGGTCTTAGAAACCATCAAAAGTGCTTTGGGATGAGAGTGACCATGTGCAGGGAAGGGGAGTTGAGAAGGCCTGCTAGGCTCTACTCCCCTGGTGTTCACAGAGACCAGGAAAATCTCTGCTCACATCCATCCTTCACACATTCTCTAAGCAGAGCTCTGGGGACAGAGAAGTAGAATCCCTGGGTGTCTTAGACCCTTCACAGGACATAGAGCATCTCTCCCGGAGACCACCTGAGCCTGGAAGAGAACGTGGCACATTTCTGCAGCTGTAACCTTAAGGATAACTAAGGATGGGGAACAAAAACATTTAGAGTTATGATGGAGAAATAAAACAGTGGTCCCTGGGATGTTTGAGACAGACTACACTCTCAAACATGGTGACTTGAGTTTGGTCCTTAGAAACTGGAGGATGAACAGAATAGGCTTTGCAGTCTGTTCAGGCTGTGTGTACATACGTGAATACACACATGCAAAATAAAATAGATCATTTTAACATTTTATGGGGCTAAAAACTGTGACGTCATTTTCTGAAGCAAACATCGTCTGAAAAACAATTAAGTTTTGTTCAAGAAATTCCATGTTTCCATTTTAAAGCTCCTTCATATAAGTTTTATCTATTTATGCTTATTTATATGTATGCGTATGCTGTCTTCAGACTCACCAGCAGAGGGCGCCAGATCTCATCACAGATGGTTGTGAGCCACCATGTGGTTGCTGAGAATTGAACTCAGGACTTCTGGAAGAGCAGTCAGTGTTCTTAACCACTCAGCCATCTCTCCAGCCCACCATATTTCCATTTATTTTATATTATTTTATAACTTTTGGAATTTGATAGCAGTTAAAAAAGAATATTCTAGGAAATTATGCCTTGTTCACACATCTTAAGGTTGAGTAGGAGTTGAACATGACCAGGAGGTAAGAGCACATGGGAGATCAGAGACTTCGAAAGAGTGAAACCCAGTGCAAGCAAAGCAATTCTAACTTGGTTGCGATGCCCAGATTTATAGGTACAAAAAAACCTGAGATCCAACCCACAGTCCTTGTGCACTGTATGAAGACTTTCCATTACTGAGAGAGCTGTTGGGAAATGGCTGAAAAGCAGCTGTGGAACATCTGTGTTAAGCCTCCTCGTCTGTATCCCAATCCAGGAAACATCAAGGCAGATGTGGCCTAAGCAATGCAAAAGCCAGAGCTAGACAGGAGTGTGCCTTGGGAAGGCTGCCCTCATAACAGGTCATGGAAGTTGCTCACATAAATTCATACAGCTATGGCAACCCACACAAGATGTCCAAAAGATCAGGTTAGCTAAACACTCCATCATTAAATGGTGAGTGATTTCTGATGCTCCACCCACCGATGAGGTCCTGATGATCGGAGGATAGCTACTGGAGAAAAGTCACTTTTCACTTTTGGGTGTGGGTGTGTGTGCAGTCACTGGTAGGTTGCCTGTTGAGTGGCACCACACATACGCACATTCAAACAGTACTAATTGGATTTAGTGGGTTTTTCAAAAGAGACCAAAGTTGGCAGATATGTTGGGGGAAAGCAAAAAAGAACGAGAGAGAGAGAGAGAGAGAGAGAGAGAGAGAGAGAGAGAGAGAGAGAGAGAGAGAGAGAGAGTTGGATTGTCAGAAATGACCAAGATATACTATGTAAGTGAATAAAAATAAAACAAACTAGCACAATTTGTTGAAAAATGCAGGATTTTTTCCATTGTATGTTTTTTAGCTCCTTTGTCAAAGATCAAGTGACTTCTGGGTCTTCAATTCTATTCCATTGATCTACCTTCCTGTCTCTGTATCAATACCATTCAGTTTTTATCACTATTGCTCTGTAATACAGCTTGGACTTAGGGATGAGTATTCCTCCAGAAGTCCTTTTTTTGTTGAGAATAGTCGTTGCTGCTATCCTTGGTCTTTTTGCTATTACAAATGAATTTACAAATTGTTTTTTCTAACTCTATGAAGAATTGAGTTGGAACTTAGATGGGGATTGCATTGAATCTGTAGATTGCTTTCAACAAGATGGCCATTTTTACTATATTAATTCTGCCAATCCATGAGAATAGGAGATCTGCAGCCCCACAGGAAGAACAATATCAACCAACCACCCCCCTACACAGAGCTCCCAGAGACTAAAACACCAACCCAAGTGTACACATAGAGGGACGCATGACTCCAGCCACATATGTAGCAGTGGATGGGCTTGTGGGTATCAATAGGAAGAGAGGGTCTAGGTTCTGTGAAGGATTAATTTCCCAATGTAGGAGAATGCCAGGGTGGGGAGGCAGGAGGGAAACTGTGAGTGGGTGAGGGAATACCCTCATAGAAGCAGGGGTATGAAAAACGGGATAGGGGATTTCTGGATGGAAAACTAGAAAGGGGGATAAGATTTGAAATGTAAAAAAGGAAATTATCCAATAAAAGGAAAAAAGTGATAAGAAAGGAAAAGTTTGTGTTTTAGAAAGTACATGTTAGATGTGAGGAGAGCAGAGAGATGCAAAGAAATAAGTGAGTCAGAAATGCACATTGTATAGAGGTCTGGAATACTGTGTGGCTGGACTCAGGGGGTGTCCGCAGACGAAGTTTACATCTCAACAGCATTACACAAGCGACTGCAAGGGCCTAAGCAGAAGCAGATTCAGGAGAACTGCTTGGTGAAGCCCAAGGGTCAACTGGATCTCTGAGAGATCACATGACCAATTACCATACCACTTTTCAATGGCCTATGAAAAGTATTGAGGGTCCCCAGCATCTAGTGGCTGGTGGGTGATAACCCCAGAGAGGAAATAGAGGAAAAAAAAAACAAGAAGGAGGTCAGGACCCAAGGGCATCCAGGAGGTCCCGTGGGATCAGCAATGCTTCAGGGGGAGAATGTGGTGGAGCATGGAGTGAGGCTTGGACTCTCTGATAATACAGAGATTAGCAGACGGAAGTGAGAAGCTGTTGGACATGCTCAGACAAGTGAGGACTATGTAGAGAAGGCAATCACCATGCTTTGTCTTCAAGGCTCAGCAGAAATTTGCTGGAGGTGAATAGTCATGGCAACACAGAGTTGTGAGGGTAAAGTCATTCAAGCACAGTCCATCATGGCATAACTGTAGGACAAGAATATAGTTCACATTGCAGGACTGGGGGGTTTGTGTGAAAGTGTATTAGGGATTCAGGATGCACAGGGATTCGGTCCAGGAGCCTGTTCTGAAAACCTTAGACTTAAGAAGCCACAGGTGGACAGAGTCTTAGAGTGTGCTGAGGAGATATTCTGCCTCTCATTCCTAAATGCTTCTGGTACTACAGAACTATGAGCAGAGGAGAGGCATTTAGGATGTGGGGTCCAAAGCCTTGACAACCGAATGAGGACACTCCACCATGGGGACTACCTAAATGTAGGTCTCTCAGATGGCATCAGGCATCTGTTGTGTGACACTATTCCTAGGAGATATGAATGGACAGTTGCCCCAGATAGGGAGCTGATGTAAGTACAAACACCATCAATGTACAACTTGGGGAACTGATAAGTTTTGTTTGCGTTACTTATACTGGTGTCTTAGACTTTCTTATTGCTGTGAAGAAAACACCATGACTAAAACAGCAAGTTGGGGAAGAAAGGGTTTATTTGGCTTTCACTTCCGGGCCATAACTCATTATTAGAAGAAGTCAGGGCAGGAACTCAAACAGGGCTGGAACCTAGAGGCAGGGGCTGATGTAAAAGTCTTGGAAGGTACTGTTTACTGGCTTGCTTCCCATAGCCTGCTCAGCCTGCCTTCTTATATAGTCCAGGACCAACAGCCAAGGGATGGCACCACCCACAATGGATTGGACTTTCTTCTATTGATTACTAATTGGAGAAAATGTCTTACCACTGGATCTCATGGAGACAATTTATTAATTGGAGCTCCTTCCTCTCTGAAGACTTTAGCTTGTTTCAGGTCGACATACAAAACCAGCTAGTACAATGGGCAAGGAATTTCTTATAAGGAGCATAAGACTCAAAGACAGTTACATCACCAAAGTCCACCCCAGCATAGATGACATCTCACAAAAGCTGGAAGCTTGGGGCATACAGCAAAGCCTATCGGTATCTTAACAGGTTGGAGTGTCTTTTCTTGGTGGCTAATTGGTCTGAGCCTTGTCAAGGCAGCTCAGCTGGGTTTTGTTATTTCTAAAGGCTTCTGCTGCTCTCCAGCTCTTCCTAGGTGGCTTAGGGGTGACTCTTTTCTAATCAGCTTAGCTTGTTTGGGAGTCTTTGAGCATTCTCATTGCTTACATTCTCTTGGTGATCTAAGGGCCTAGTGAATCTGCTCAGTTTCAGGAACTTCCTGAAGCTGTTCAGAATTGCTTACTTCGCATACTAATGAACTTCACTATAGGATGAGCTAGTTTATCTCTTATAACACCCTGTTGTTTTACCTGCACTTACCCTGCCCTAAAATACCCCATTGTTTTGCTTTCCCTTTACATCCTACGTTTTGAGGTATTTCCCTCCAAAATGAGGTTTTAGTTGTGGAGGAAACTGTTATGAAACGGCTTCTGAGTGGAAGGCAGTGCTTCTCAGTAAGGGGTAAACTTTGTTGAGCCCACGTTTGCAAAGGTAGAAACCAGGAACCTTAGAGTTTCTCTGGTGTTCGTCTGTGCCAGGTCGACTGAGTCCTAGACAAGGAACTGCACCTCAGATTTCTGAACTTTCATCCTGGAATATGTGCCTACACATAGCATGTAACACTAAGATGGATTGAGACCCTGCCCAACCTTTATGGAATTGTTCTCAGAGGGGTGATCTCAGACATTTTGCAAAGGAGTGCCCCCTCTTTCCATTTCTCAGGTTTTGCTTGTGGGTCCAGACTGCTTCTGCACTGCATTTGGCAAGACCATGGCAGCAGGAAAAGTGAAAGATAAATGGTTAGCCACTGGAAAGTCTTGAATGCTTATTAGATGGACCATGGCTTCTGGCCTGTTTATTCATCTCTTTCTACCACAGCCACACAGAGAAGGATTCTGATCCACCCTGAGGGATTCTGGGAGATCCTCGTATGATGTTCTGTCCTGGCCATCACTCCTGCCTTGGAGCCAGTGGGAATGGAGTGAGGAATAAGAAATGCCTGGGTGGATTTCTGACATCCTGATTTTCTGGGAAATAACAAGTCTAATTCCCAGTAAAATGTCATTAGAATTTGCCAGGTCCTCTGACAGGGAAAATGAAAAGCTCTTCCTAGAAGTTTGTCATGCTGTGTGGTTTCTGAGATATTCTAAGGACTTTGCAGAGAAATATAACGCATCTATACGATTTGGGACTAATGCTAATTTCCCGGCTTCCTCAAACGTGTTGGGCTGTCTTTAAGCAGGAGCAAACTTGCAAAGCCCGGGATGGTTATTATTTTCCAAACCATGTCAGTGAGAATGTGGGGATCTGAGGTTTGCCCAGCCTGAGTCTTACCCCGCTGCTTTCCAGTTTTGCACCCTTAAGAGACTGTAGTACTTCAGTTCACAAAGCCCTGATTTGGTTGCCTGGACAATGAAGGGAATGGAGAATCTCCCGCCTGGGTTTGTCAGGAGCTTTTCCTGCCTCACTTCTTCTCCAGCTCGAGCACTTAGCATCATGCCCTGCATAACACAAGTAAACAAGAAGCGCAGCCCCCTTCCCTTGTCTCCCATGTGCAGATGCACCGCAGCTGAGCTGTGTTACATAAACGATCTCTCTTGTCCTCTCCTCCTTGCTGAATGCACCGAACGGCTTTGGTGGCGAGCATCTTCCCAGAGTGGTTTGTTTGCCCAACAAGTTCTTCAGTGTCCAGGCTGTTGTTTCTAGTAGCAGTTAAATGTCTGTGGCCCTGAACTTTGCAGAGAGACGATCGGCGGGTTGACCGATTAGGTGTTGATGTGTGCAGCAAAGAGAACCCCAGTCCTTTCTTGTGATAATTGAAGTCATCTCAATTCATTTCCTTCTGCGTTGGACAGAGACATGTTTGCAATAGTGAGTGAGTCTTGAGGGAATCCATTGACCTGAGCAGTTGTATAATGCATGAAGTTAATGGACAAAAAATGATATTCATCTTCAGTTTATAATAGCATTTTCACCACGGCACCTAAGCACAGAGGTGGTGAGGATGCTATTGGAGCAGCAGCCGCTCTGCTGGCAGATGTGTGACCTTTCCTGTATCTAACAATTATTGGATCTATGGTGAAATAAAATAAAAACCAACACAAGTTTTGACACTAAGATAATAAATTATAAATTATGGAAGTCGACGCCACCGAGGATCTTGTAAACAACAGGCTGGTCTCTTAGCAACAGCCTAAGGAGAGAGCAGTTGTTAGTAGCAAGGGAGCTGACAGAATTTGTCATGTTGTGTTTCTGCTGAAGGCCAGAAGACACACTTTAGCACCTGCCTCCATCCCCATTTCTGCCCAAACTCTCTTTGCCCAGTGGTCAGCTGTAGACCAAAACGTAACCTGGTATTTAAGTGGCTCTGTCGCCCAAACCAGGTGACCAGGTTCCAAGGAGAGAATAAACAGTGGTGAATATGCAGTGTGGCTATCTGTCTTGGCAAGAGAGGCTTTGATTTTTCCGTAGTCGCTAATGGCCAATAGAGAGGCCCACAACTGGCCAAACATAAAGAAGGGGGGGGGTGTGTCGCCAGGATCAGTCCTAAACAGGACATCTGTTTCACATCCTTCAAGACTCAGGAAGCGTTATAGAAAAGAGGAAGGAAGGATTATAAAAGCCAGAGGATGAAGGGTGCAATGATGTGACATTCTGTCTTCTGCAATTGACAGGGCGATGTATGCAGGAGCACACAGCAGCTATAGTTACAGTACCTGCGAAAAATAAGAAAGAGTGTAGGAAGGAGGGGGTGGGAGGAAGAAGGGGTCTTTAGGAGTGGGAGGGCAGTAAGAGAGGTATGGGATGGTTATGTTCATAATACACTGCATATATATGCAACTGTCAATAAGTAAATAAAAATAAATAAGACCAAAAAAAAAAAAAAAAAAAAAAAAAAAAGGAGAAAGCAAGGCTGTGGCTCAATGCAGCACTTAGCTGAGACTTAGGAGTGTCAGGACTTAGGTGGTACAGAACTGGGTCAGGACAGTATCATCTGATGTTTTCTAGAACTATAACTCTAAACAGGGTTGGGGGAGGAGTCTCCCTCCCTTCCTCACCCCCCAACTCCCTTTGGCTTTAAAAATCTCACTTAGCACGGTTGTCATGAAAGAATGTAGACAAGAGTTTGACAGTGTGCCAAGTTGGTTTATTTTTAAATGTCTCCCCTCCCCCACCAAAGCACCAGAATATTTAGTTGGAGCAAATGTTGCTTGGAAGAGTCAAGGGGTTTTGGTCACAAGATTGCCAAGGAGAGGTGATGGGTGTGAAGGGTTTGTAGACTTTAATGGACCCATTCAGGGGGCTGCAGGATGGGTCCCCGGAAGGGGTTTTTCCAGTCCGAGTATGAGATTATGTGAGCGCTGTGTCTTCCAACTGCAGAGCATTTTCAGGGTCTGAGTGGGAAGGGAGCTTTGCTTTAATTAATTAGATGTTTACCTCAGGCTTCTTCCCTCTGTGGTTTAGACAATCACCTGCCCACACGTGAGGAACAGGATCGTATACATTCTCTTGCAATAGGGTTTTAAGAAATAGCTAATTCTTCATTATCTGGCCTACAATGGAGACACACATGTGAGGCCAACTTGGAACATTCTTAAGAAAAAAATGCCAGCCCCTAAAGTCCCAGGACCTGTGTTCTGGGAATTATGAACTTTTTATGGTTTATTGTTCCATGAGAACTTTGGCCACCTACATCATGGTTTCTTAAGGCTAATTCGGCATGCCATTTTAAACTTTCTGTATGGATACATTTGCCATTAGAAAAGAAAGGGAAAATTCTCAGCTTTTCCCCAGGGCCTCATTTTCCTTCCAGCTCCTCTAATGTCAGGAATGAGCAGAGGCTCTGACTTTTCCAAAGTGATTAGTTCCCATCGTAAGGATTCTGAATAGATTTGTGTTCGGGAGCAGTCTGCTGGGAGGACGTTCTACCTGGGGAAAGGTTCAGGTTCCATGGGGATGAGGCTTTCAGTTTGTAGGATATCTGTCAGGGACCCATGGGTCAGAGCCATTTCACAAACACACTGGATTTCGAACTACAGGCAGTGATAGCACACTTAGTCCGTTCTCCAGTGACACCATGGAGGCAAGGACTGGAGTCACTTACCTAAGCCGAAGGCCAGAGCCTGGGTTCAGTGTAAGAAGCTATGACTTCAGAAGCCACACTTTCTTTACCACAGCATCCTGCACTGGTGAAGGTCCATGCCATGCCAGGCTCCCTGTGATCTTGCTTGTTGTCCTAACAATAGGTCCTCCTTTTCCTATTTCTCTTCCTACTTCATTTTCTTCTTCCAAAATAAACACCCCCCAGGCTCCAAGAACACATCCTCCTTCCCCCTTAGCATCTTAGGTTATATTTTTAGACCTAAAATTTCAGTCTTTGCAGTAACATTCTTCCATACAGGTATGCCCAACACTTTCTTCCTCTTTAATTTGTTTATGGCCCTCGCACACTTTGAGGAAGTAAAAAGCCACCCCATTTTTTTTTGATGTGCTTAGATTCACTTATCTCGACCCCTACCCCCATACAGCAGAGGACAATTGTGAATCCCCCCTTTTTTCCTGACTGAAAACCACGAAGACATACTTTTTCCTGCAAAGCCTCACATCCTTGCAGCTAAGTTGAAAAGTAGAGTCCTATCTTACACTACAAACAATTTCAGTCCAGCCTGAGCTCAGCAAAACGCATTTTCTCCTTTTCCAGTTGAGCCTGCCTGTCTCTGGAAGTCACCAAATGACCTGTGTGGTCAATGAGGATCAGAGTGAGGACCCAGGACATGGCCAGGACTCGCAGGGACTGGCTGTACAAACAGGTGCAGGAAAAGTTTGCTAGCTCTGGTCCTTGAATCAAGTCCAGGGCAGATTCTCCTGAGATGCCTGGTTTGCAGTGATGCTGGGGACAAAGATCACACCTAGTACTTGGAGGCTCAACAATCCCACTGCACAGACCATGTTGGGAAGAAGTGGGCTGTCCAGACAGAAGACAGGGCCCAGCATCTCCCTGGTACTTGGCTTTCTTAGGGTCCTGAGCCCAGGTCCTGCCCAGTGCCTCACCCTGTGCAAGCGCCTGTCCATGCAGCACCTCCAGGCATCTGCCCCACAATGCAGTGCTGCTTTGGCAGCGGCTCAGCTGAAGACTAAACAGTTGGCCCTGTTTCAACACGGCTGCCAAGATTTGGCAACCGGAGAGTTACAGGGAAGCATCAAACTGCTAAACCCTTTCACATTTTTAATTAGATCCACACACCCATGTCTTTGAGCTATCATAAATATACAGATGACATGGGGAACATTATTCAGGGTTAATAAAAAAAGGGGGGGGAGCAAACTGTACTAGGGTGTATCTTATCTTTGGAAAATAATTCATAATTTATTTGGGGGCTGAGAGAGAAGAGAGGCTAGGAGTATTTGTGTTGGCAGAGCCAGGCCTGAGGTGAGACTCTGCCCCTAAGTCTGGTCTCATAGATCTCTCTGCACACAGGATTCTGGCCTGGGCTTTGGAAAGATGACCAGAAGGGGGCATTACTATCAGGAATCAACCTGCAGCCCAGCCCCAAACAATGTATGCAAGGAAAGCTGTCCTTGGAGCCACCCTGCCTTCACTTCTAGATGGCAGCCTCGGAGCTGCAGTGTTTGTGCCTTGGCCCCAGAAAAGCCTTTTGCTGTGCTCAGCTATGTTGTGTCTCCGAGTCTCCTTCTCCACGCGGCTGTGAGCATCCTTCTGCACATCTCCCTCGCTCCTTACTCTTCTCTGTCTTCTGTCACAGCAAGCCCCGCTGCTTTCTCACAGATGGCCTCCCCTGCCCTCAGCTCCCAGGGGACTGGATGTGGAGCAGAGAGAATATGCCAGGCCTGGTCGGACATTTGGGGATGTGGCTGAAGATGCCTGTCAGAAAACTTAGTCTCTTTTTTTTTTTTTTTTTTTTTTTTGGAGTTGTTGTTGGTGGTGATTTTGTTGTTCTGTTTTGTTTTTTCTTACTGTGCTGATCTCACAGCTTGGTTCTGGGGTTCAAATTAGATCACACACACACACACACACACACACACACACACACACACTGGACCATATACAGTGGACACACCACACCTATGTTGCTGTTGTTTTTATTATTATTATTATTATTATTATTATTATTATTACCGTCAGTATCCAGGGTATCTCACAGGCCTCTCAGAGTCTCCACTACAAAACCAAGCCAATAACTGCACTGCTGATACTCTGATGCTCTCTGAGGTCTGCCCACTCTGCCCTGTTTTCTTCGGTAGGCCCAGACCACCCATCCCTCTCATACCTGCCATCAACTGAGAAGGAGCATGAACCAAACCCATGGCTATGCAATACCTAAGGGTATTCCGGTGGCTATGGCTATGGTTAAGCCCATGGCTATGGTTGTGGCTGTGGTTAAGCTATATTTATGGCCATGCCAGTGCCTATGGAGGCAATTGACTTTGAAGGCGTGTTCAAGAGGAGATAAATCATGTGACATGCCCAAGAGGGAAGCTTCTCTGGCTGGGCCTAGTTTATAACCAGAACCATTGCAACCATCAGCTCAGGACTGTGCCTCCAGCGCCCATTCCTGATACAGGAGTCCTGCATCTTTCTCTTCCCCAACCATCTGCATCTGCCGAGAGGAGCCTCAATCTTCTGTAGCCACTCAGCAGTACCCAGTGCCCACCTCCTCCTGGTCCTTCTTCTTTTGTGGACTTTTTTCAACCCTGAACTTGAAAAAGAAGGGCTTATCCTGTAGTGGCCTATCCTACAATCACAGGAAATAGGAGTCCCAGACATCTGGAGTGACCTGGTCCAGTTAAATGGACTACGGACACTTCTTGGTCCTTTTTAGCTGCTATCACAATGGAGAACAGAGCATGGCTGGGAGAGAGTCTCTGCAACCTCATAAAGCCCCCAACTTTCTCACTTCCTTCTCACCAGAACCATCTGCCATGGACTCTGGAGACTTATCTTTACCTGGGAGAACTTAAAATATACAAATGACCCCCCCCCCACAATGCTTATCCCAGAGAACATGCAGAACCACTGCCTGAGGGGTGTGTTGCCTATCAACAGGAAGAGTGACCGTAGCCATGGTCTGAGAAGACATCTACATCAGGATCAGCCACCTGCAGGCTCCTCCTCAGACCTTCAAGAGGGAGTATCTTTTCTATTACTCTCTGTTTAAAAAAGCAGCTACCTCTAACTTCCAGGCAGGCACACTGGTATCTCACTGGCTAACTCCCTACCTGGGTTCAAAGGTGTCAGACTATGCTTAAGCAGGGTGCAATGGAGACATTGAATGTTGTCCCTGTAGCTTCCTGTGCCTGCTCCGATTGAAAATCAGGAATAACTGGAGTTAACGTAGACTGTATCAGTCTACTTGAGCTGCTATAACAAAATGCCACTGGGTGGGTAATTAAACTAGAGAAATTCCTCATCTTGTACTTTGGAAGGCTGAAAAGTCCAGGATCAAGGTCTCTGGCTTAATTTGTGATGAAGGCTTTTCTCCCAGCTTGCCCTTTGCACATACCTGAACAGAGCTAGACCCGAGGAGAATCAGAAGACTTGGTCCACCTCATTCACGGATGCTGATCTGGTTGGATAGGGACTGTCCCCTAATGGCCATGTATAACTTTAACTTCTTCCTTAGAGGGCCCATTTCCAAGCAGAGTCAAACTGGAGTTCTGGAATTTACCATGAGAATGTGGGAGAAGCAGAGCTTTCATTGCTTGAAAAAGAGACAGTATGGGATTAGGCCCTTCCTCTGCTCCCTCCGGGCTGTGTGTCTTCCTAGTAGTGGGAAACCAGTGTCTACTGTGACTGGCCTCACCAGTCCAGGTTTATCAGTGTCTGAGTTTTACTGGCCATATGATAACTTGTCACTTTGAGACATGTCGGTGCAAATCATATCAGAACACATGAGCCTCCCAAGGCCTGTGCCCCATGCAGTGTATCTTCTGCCCTGAATCCTCTCATCTCCTCATAGTTAGGGTGTGCATCTAGGCAGCAGAGAGAAAAAGTAGAGACTGAAGGCCCTTGAAAACAGGAGAAAGTGTGACTTTGAGCATCTCAGTGACCTTGAGTCTAGGGTCTCCAGAAAATGTAAACCATTTGAACAATTCTCCTCTTCCCTTTGTCTTATTAAGAGACTGAACTCTGGAACTGTCAGAAGTAACTAAACCTTGGCAGTTTCCTGCAGTTCTGAATAACAGGTGCTAAAACCATGGCAGATGTGAGGTTTTGTTTAAGTCTGTGCTGTGTGACCCCGAGTGTCATCAAGAGAATATTCCATGGTGGGAGTGGAAAGGACCACAGGTGGAAACACAAGTGGAAACACAGGTGGAAACACAGGTGGGGATACATGTGGGAACAGGTGGGAACACAGGTGGGGACACAGGTGGGAACACAGGAGGAAACATAGGTAGAAACACAGGTGGAAACATAAGTGGGGATACAGGTGGGAACACAGGTGGGAACATGGGTGGAAACACAGGCAGAGGGTATAAAGATACATGAGTCAGCAGCCTACCTGGGTATCTCCTACAACAGGGAACAGTGTCTGGTGAGTTAGTCTGAGAATTAAAAGGTAGGAGTCCTACAAATGTTGGGGACATAGGACAGACTCTGTACTTATTTTGTAGGGTGGGAAGGAGATCCTGCAGTTCAGAGACAAAGAAAGGAACACAAGAACTACAATCACAGCTCTTCCAAAAGGAAATGTGCAATTATGAGCAAATCACCTATTTTTGTATAAAAGTAGCTTTCTCCCCTTAAGGCTTGGGGGACTGAGGATGGTTTGGGGAGATTGTGTCACCATCAGTACTTAGTGCAGAACCCAGCTCAGGAGGGACCCAGTCTTCTTAGGGACCCATCTCTGTACTATTGTCCCTGGGTCTGAGTTAGGGAACACTAACTGAATGCGAAGCAACAGAATTTCAGGAGCCGAAGTCATCTCAGGCCAGACTTAAATTCACACCGAGGTGACTATACCAGAAAGCTGGCCGGTACCCTGAAAGCAAGTTACTCTCACTCCTCAACTAGTACTGAAAAAGCTAGAGAGCTCGTCACAGTCTCCCTCCCCAGAACTCCCCTGCTCCCCACCAGACACAATTCCTAGAGGTAAACCTATAAACTCTCTGGGTGGGAAGTCATGTAAAGGGTAGGGAATATTGCTGTACCTGAAAATTAGCTTCTTATATACATATTAACAAAAGGATAAACATATCCCATACAAACTCCAGGACCACCATATAGATTTTTTTAATAAAAGATTAAGAGTTCTAACAAGCCCACTATAGTTAAAAATAGCATATGTCAAAATATATTGTCAATATGGATTATCTCTCAACTATCCATAAGCCCAGATACTTTATTCAATCATGTTTTAATTAATGTATGCATTTGTGTGTGCATAGGTACACGTATGTGCATCTATGCAGTTATCAGTCGTGGGCTTCATTCCTTAGGACACCAAATACTTTGCTTTTTGAGACAGAGTCTCCCACTAGGTCTATAACTCACCGGTTTTGCTAACCTGGTTGGCCAGGGAGCCCCCAGCAACTGCCTGTCTCTGCCTCCCAAGAGAATGTAAGTACAGCCACACGTGGCTGGGATCCCTAAGTTCGGCCAGCAGGCGCTTTACCTACTGAGGTATCTCCCCAACCTATCCTAAGTTTCTTTTACTGGGCTCAAAATCAGTCAGCCTTTGGGCAAAACCACACATCACAAAGTTCACTTTACAATAATAGGGTGTCAGATGTCTTCTGTTATCTACTGACTTCTTTGGGGAACTTGAAAGCAGATAAGCTCTCAGCATTGTGGTCCCAACATCACACTGTAAGTGGGTACCCACAACTGGGGGGCTGTAGGTGGGAAGAAACAGGCTCTCTCCAGCTTCCTCTTACGCCAGAACAAAGCAGCCTCTAAGACTTTACTTTCTACACTGTGCAAAGCCCTGAACAAGGTGCAAGGAAGAGACAGCAGGCAAAACAGACAAGCTTAATTTTCTGTGTCCACTTACAGAGAGGAGGACAGGCTGCACCAGGTATCGCTTGTGGAGGGAGGGCAGTGGAGGACTAACATGCAGATCGGGAGCACCAACGCCCAATGCAAACATAACCAAAATACGGTACCAAGCCCACAGTACCTGCCTAATGGCTCAGAGGTCCTTACCATTGCCCTGTTCATTCCTCCACATCCTCTAAGTCTCTGACAACTTGCAGAGAATAGAGACAGGTCCTCGTCCTCTCCCAAGTTCAGAGTTGAGCTCAAAATGCATTCACACATATGCAGAAAATGCAAACAAATTGTTATCTGTGTTTGGTTTTATTTTAAATGTTGCTCATTCCTTTGAACTTCCTTACTGGGGTTGGAGGGTTACTGAGCCCACCCACAATGCACCTAAACATAAGATCAGGTGTAGAAGAAGTTCAGTAGCACAAAAGACAGGGCCACTGTCCTGAGCATCCCTCTGCCTCTGAGTTTCCTGGTGACCAAGGCAATGGAAAATACAATGGACTGAACTTTTGTCTGGTTTCTGTTTTGTTTTTACGAAAAGGAGTCATCAAAAAAAAAAAAAAAAAAAAAAAAAAAAAGATACTCTGGGGAGAGCCACTGAGTCTGGTGGACAACGTCCTGATTGTGGCGATGTAGAGACAAATGCAGACCTAATTTCCTTCGAAGGTTTGTGGTGATGATGCAATGAAAGTTGTAAAAGTTGTAAAAGGATACAACTTAACAGAATCGGCTTGGCAAGAGGCTAGATGTTGTGGCCCACGCCTACAGATAGACTTCCAAGGATCTAAACTCTTACAAGAACTCGATGTGAAGCCCAAAGCTCAGGCCGGTGGGGGTCATAGTCATTTGCTAGTAATGTCCTTATTCAGGAAAAGTGCCAGAAGTGACCACACCGCCTAAGCTCTTATTGAGTAGAAAGGAAGGAAGTAGAAAGAATGTGTAATGGCACAGGTCCTACCATTACAGGGTGTCCCGTGGCCTCTAATACTCTGGAATATGTATGAAGGTTACTTTCATACTCATATGCCCCACCTGCCTCCTTTGCCAAGTCTATGTCATGTTGGACACCTTGGACCTTCAGAGGAGCTTCAGAATCTCCTCTGAGCTAGCTAGATCCTAAGGGTTTCTGGGGGGAAATCTATCTCATCCAATCAGAATGAAATAACCGCATCCGCAGAACCTTTCTCTTTTGGGTTATCTCGGTTTGACTTCACGAGCATGTGGGCTTTGGGAAGCCTCTATTCCCTTCCACTGGGTCACACACACACACTGGTCCTGAGTGTAGACCAACTCAGAGAGAGGAAGTAAGAGCTAGGGCAGCACCGATGTCTCAGGTGGCTACTGTGGGTCCTCCAGTCTGTTCAGGTAACTCCTCTTAAAGAGAAAATGTCTGTCCCTATGGGACCCTCACTCTCTTCTATTCCGGTTGGCTCTCTGGTCTAAAGCGGTTCTAGCCAGTCTTCGAAATGATTCCTCTGCCTGTCTCTGTCAACACTCTTGCTCTGTATTGTGTAAGCCGTTCGTCTGTGTTGCTGCTTCCCTGACAATCATTTGTCCCCAGCAGCCCTAATGATGGCTAACTGAGATCAGTGTCCTCTGTAAGGATCTGAATGTCCCGGACGAGCTTTATCAATAGTCCCCTCGCTGCTGCTACACTTACTTTCTGCTCAGCTCTTGGTACCCTGTTAGATGTCACCTGATCCAACCACCATCTCTACTTCTTCCCCACTGAAGCCCAAGGATGAGGGAAGGAAGAGCAACAGTGTCTCCTGCCAAACTCCTGATTGTCCATTTGTTCCCGAATAGCCACCCTCTGAAGCCATAGGACCCCCAACGCAGGCCCTACTCGTCTACAGATTAAATTGGGTGAGAGTCATCTTATCAGGACAGGACTTTCTTGAGGACACAGGTGTCCGTCTTCTCTGCTTGTGTGTGTGGAGGGATGGAGCCCTGCCTTGTACATATTAAGCAGCTAATAAATATGTGCTGGGTGAATTATTAATTCAATAACAAATTGCTAGAGAGTTTTCTGCTTGAATGCACGAACATAAACATACACGGGGGAATATATTCAGGCTCTTTATTGACATTTTAATCCTATATGCACTACAGGTTTATTCCCAGCAGCTATATTGGTCCTGTGGTGGAGGAAGGAGGGAAGAGTCAGCTCATCTCTGTCACTCAGACTATTTATCACTTAGACCTTTTTATCTCCTTTTAAATTCTGTTTATTGAAATACACCAGCATGCTTGTGTTTCACAGTGGCTTGTTTTAAAAATATGGAGGAAGAGAAATTTTACAAAGTGCTTAGTCAGCTGTGAAACACAAAAGTAATGGCCTTTGGATTATAATTTTAATACACACACAGTTGTATTTGTGTGCAGGAGTGCACATGTGCACATGCAATGCCTATAATATCCAGGAGGGGGAGTCAGATCCCCTGATGTTGGAACTACAGGCACTTGTGAGCTGCCTAACATGGGTGCTAGGACCTGAACCCAGGTACTTAGAGCAGCAACACCTCTTAATTTCTGGGCCATCTCTACAGCCCTCCAGATTATATATTCTTTTATCTGAAATACAATCAAAGGGGTCTTGCTCAGAGATAAGAAAACTTAGAGAGAGAAATCTGTGTTTGTCATGGGGGCAATAGTAAGATTTTAGGCATTGTGGACCCGACTGTCTCCCAATTTTTTCACTATACCCTCTGAGAGCACAAACGGCCACAGACACTGCACGAGGGAACTGCTATGTCTGTGTCCCCATGAGAGCTCATTTGTAGATACCAAAATCCAAAGCTCATACAATTATCTGTATCACCAGGTATCACAAAGTATTGATTTCGGTCTCTGTCTCTGTCTCTCTCTTCTCTCTCTCTCTTTCCTTTTTAATGTTAAAGGCACTTTCTGGCAAGAAGAAACAGTGGATGGGCTGAATTTATCCTCAGACTGCAGTTTGCAGATTCCTGGTCTATGAGAATCACCTTGAATTTTACTTCAGGTTTTAAAAACATGCCAGGAGCCATGTTAAGGGACCCTGCTCTCCTCACTTCCACAGTGGACTGAACCTTCAGTGGGACCAAAACTCTACAGATAGCTGGTGAGGTAGACGAGGAGATCACAGGGTGAGTTCATGGCAGGGCTCCACCCAAAGCCCTTTTTATTTCCTGACTCCCATCTCTAGGCTTTGGTCCTGTGCATGAAGCATCTTTCTGTTCCTGCCCATTCTCTCACCATACATACTATGTATGCATCCGGTAAATACATTCTAGGGGGTTAAACTAACACACAGAGAGAGAGAGAGAGAGAGAGAGAGAGAGAGAGAGAGAGAGAGAGAAGAGCAGGGAAAGGGAGGGGAAGGGGGAAGGGGGAGGGGAGGGGGAGAGGAGGGAGGGGGAGGGGAAGCGGAGGTAGAGGGAGGGGAAGGGGAGGGAGGGGGAGGGGAAGGGAGAGGGAGGGGAAGGGGAGGGGAAAGGAGGGGGAGGGGAAGGGAGAGGGAGGGGAAGGGGAGGGGAAGGAAGGGGGGAGGGAGAGGGAGGGGAAGGGGAGGGAAGGGGAGGGGAAGGGGAGGGAGGGAGGTTGAGAGAGAGGGAGGAGAGGGAGGGAGAGAAGGAGGGAGGGAGGGGGAGAGAGAGAGGAAGAGGGAGGGGGAGGGGAGGGAGAAAGTGGGGGGAGGGGAGGGGGGAGGGAGGGAGGTTGAGAGAGAGGGAGAAGGAGAGGGAGGGAGAGAAGGAGGGAGGGAGGGGGAGAGAGAGAGGAAGGGGAGGGGGAGGGGAAGGGGGAGGGAGGGAGGGAGGGAGAGAGGGAGGGAGAGCGAGAGGGAAAAGAAGAGGGAGGGAGAGAAGGAGGGAGGGAGGGAGGGAGGGAGAGAGAGAGAGAGAGAGAGAGAGAGAGCTTTGCAACCTAAAGATGATTGCTACCATATTGTTCTCCAAGATGAGTAACACCCCTGCATCTTCTCAGATGAGCAGTACCATAAAAATTCTAGCATTTGGGGTGTGGGGGGAAACCCTATTTCAGGAAGGACTTCAGGAACCTAGGGAGCTGATGAGTAGAAGCCTCTGGCTCATGCCATACTCCACTGTTCTTACACTGTAGCAGAGAGCCCTGGGCTCAGGGAGTGAATGCACACAAGCCTTCAGTTGCATGAGAACTCATTTCCCCGAGAGTCACCCTGAAAAGTGCATCTGTCGCTTGGGAACTCTGACAGTGTTCTGTGGAGGAGTGCGGACTATCATTCAAAGGGGGGCAGAAAGCTCATAATCCCAGTGGAAGGTATGACAGAGTAATATTGTAAAAATTGTGGTTAATCACAGAACCTATGGTAAGCAAAATATCATAATTTAAATACAGGCAAACTTTGAGGTTTATTTTATTTTTCTCTATTGTACACAGTGATGGGTTTCATAGAGATACTTTACCTTGGGTGTGTTCCTGTGTGAACACAGATGTGCACAGGTCACAGCATACATGTGGAGATTAGAGGACACCGTATTGTGTCCTTCCTCAAATTCCACTTAGTTCCAGACATGGTCCCTGGGTTGTTTACTGCCGTTCTGCACAGTAAATATCTGACCTGTGAGCTTTCGGAGGTTCTCCTGTGTCCACTTCTGTCTGCACACAGGACTGCTGGGGTCACATGTTACCAGAACACCCAGCTTCAAGTGCATCCAGGAAGCCAAACTTGGGTCCTCACACTTGCATAGTGTGACACTTTCACTGAAATCTCTGGCATTTATTTGAGTTTGTGGTCCCCACTATTAGGAAGTGAGGGTGGGAACTTTAAGGTTTCAAAAGCCTCCCTACATTCCTAGTTAGCTCTCTCTGTTGTCTGCAGTCTGGGGTGTGAGCTCTCAGCGGTTCTTGTTGTCATGTGTGAAACCTACGTTCCCTGCCATGACGGACCCTAACCCTCCATCTATAAGGTGCTTTGGTCACGACACTTTTGTCACAGCTTTACCCATGGTGCCATTTCCACAGCCCTATCCATACATTCTCGGTTTAGCAGCCCAGGCACTCAGACACTCATAAATAAGTCTTGCCCTCTCCTGCCCTTCCCCCACTTTACCGAGACCATCCTTCCACCTTCAAGCCCAACTCACGGATGTGTGCATATAGAATTAGATGCACGTTATCTATTATCCAAGCATGTCCAACCTTTGGACATCCAGACATTATCTGTGATCTACAAAGTTCACACCCAAAAAGGTACGTAATAGTTACAAAAGATAAAAAAAGATCAAAAATCAGACTCATAATATTTGAAGTAAGTTTTCATTCTTTTTTTTCTATTTGAAGTAAGTTTACATATTTTGGGGGGAGTTGGGCTGCATTTGCAGCTGTGCTGTGACTCATGTGAACCAGAGGCCATGGGTTGGACACACCAGACAGAACATATACAAGACTCACGCTCTTTGTCTTCAGCCTAAATTGCAGATGGGTATGGGCTTTATTGGAAAAAGTTACTACTATAGCATTATTGAATGAATTTGGAAAATACTTGATTGGAATACTTTGTGTGGAATTGACAAATAGACTTGAGGCAGTGGGTCACATTTTCTAAGAGTCACAACATTGGCCTTTGTCACAGAACACATAAAAGCCATTTGTCATCCAGGTGATCTAACACGCATGCTATTTTCTCCAGGTTTACTAATTTTCTGGTATACAAAAATCCATTGCGTATGTAACTTGAATCAAATGCTCAAAAATCTGTAGTGGTTCAAGGCTGCAGGGATGACTTAAGAGCATTGACTATTCTTGCAGAGGTCCCAGGCTCCTGGATGATTCCTTGAAGTCATCTGGTAGCTCACAACCATCTGTAACTCCAATTCCAGGGACTCTGATGCCTTTTCTAGCCTCCCCATTCATGGAACACGTGTGGTGCATATGAATGTATGCACACATTTACACATACACATACTAGAAAATAAATGAATCTAAAGAAAGTATTTTTGTCAATATTTCAGCACTTATGGGTGCCTGGAATATAAAAGTAACCTTGCTAGGTAAGAGTTAATTCTGTTCTGCCCTGTATTCTGAGATTTAGTTCACTGAGTGGTACTTATGATGTTGAGGTCTCGCTGATGCACGTTCTAAAGGGTAGAATGGGAAAACCTTGTTGCTTTTCATGTCTTCACACAAAGAGAGCTTCTAAAAACACCCAGAAGCAGTGTTTCCCTCCCAGTCTCTACAGAGACAGGCATGAACTAACACCGACCCTTCCTTCCATGTTAAGAACTCCATTCACAAACGTAAAAGAACCACACAGGACACAAACAGTGACGAGATAGATTTCTACAGAAACTCATTCTGCAGCAGGATAGGTTGTAAATGCTTTCTTTGGTGGATGAACTCAACCCAGGGAAGTTTTATCTCTCTGAGGTGACAGCTACTTCATGCAGTGTGTACATGGTAGCGCAGACATTATACATGTATCCAGATGTCACCCTGTACCCTCCGGATAGTTATAATGACCCAGGCCTATGTGTCAAAGAAATGTAAGCAATAGACTTTACTAAGGAAAAGAAGAGCTGTCCATGTATCTTTAAACCTACATCTTGGGAGTGTGTATGCATCCTTTGCTCTCTGGACCCCATCCTTGAAGCCTGATATGTACCACAATGAACCACTTAGTCCAGAGCGAGAAAGACACCTGCAATGGCTAGCCTTCTTCCCCGAGGGAGTCTGTGGCATTGACAGTCTCTTTGATGTTCGTGGGCTGAAGATGGGTGACAGCATGATGAGTTAGTGCATCAGTGTGCAAGGCACTGTCTGCACTTTCCAATTCTTTTCAGAGCTACAGTGAGGACAGTTTGCTCAAAGAAGCCTTTGACTGGGGGAGTGGTTCCGACCACGTTGCAGATCAGAAGACTGACCTTCGGCTTGCAAAGAGCCTGGAGGTAAAATTGAGCCAAGTTCAAAGGGAAGGCTAATTTGCTGTGCTTGCTCTAACATCCTTTTTTTTTTTTTTTTTGTTTTGTTTTGTTTTGTTTTTTAAATTGAACAACTTTATTTTAAAAAACAAAGATAAATGTACTGATTTTAAGCATTTTTTTTATAAAAGTATACAAATATATTTTGTCAGAACTTGTTTTTTTTTTTAAGGTTTGATAGTGTGCATTAAAATCTTACTAGTTACAATGAGCATAAAGTACATGTAAATCAAGATGTAACCTGAAATTAGTCAAATTTTTCTTGGTGTGTAAAGATTAAGCATAATGGTTTTCATTTCCTTTTCTTTTCTTTTTTTTCATGAACTTTATATAGTCTGTGAGCTGTTTCTAGAGTGTTCAGAGCTTTCTGGGGTTAGTATCTAATTATCAGTGACTGCATATTATGTCTGTTCTTTTGTGACTGGGTTATCTCACTCAGAATGATATTCTCTAGATGCATCCATTTTCTTAAGAATTTCATAAAGTCATTCTTTCTGATAGCTGAGTAGTACTCTATTGTGTAAATATACCACAATTTTTGTATCCATGCATCTACTGAAGGACATCTGGGTTCTTTCCAGTTTCTGGATATTATAAATAGGGCTGCTATGAACATTGTGGTGCATGTGTCTTTGTTGTATGTTGGAGCTTCTCTGGGGTATATGCCCAGAAGTGGAATAACTGGGTCCTCAGGTAGTACTATGTCCAATTTTCTGAGGAATCGCCAGACTGATTTCCGGAGTGGTTGTACCAGTTTACAACCCCACAAACAGTGAAGTGTTCCTCTTTTTCCACATCCTCGCCAGCATCTGCTGTCATCAGAAATCTTGATCATAGCCATTCTGACTGGTGTGAGGTGGAAGCTCAGGGTTGATTTGATTTGCATTTCCCTGGTGGCTAATAATGTTGAGCACTTCCTTAGATGCTTCTCAGCCATTTGATATTCCTCAACTGAGAACTTTTTGTTTAGCTCTGTACCCCATTTTTAATTGAGTTGTTTGATTCTCTGTTGTCTAGCTTCTTGAGTTTTTTGTATACCTTGGATATTAGGACTCTATCTGGTGTGGGGTTAGTAAAGATCTTTTCCCAATCTGTTGGCTGCCATTTTGTTTTAGTGATAGTGTCCTTAACCTTACAGAAACTCTGCAATCTCATTAAGTCCCATTTGTCAATATTTAAATTTAGAGCATGAGCCATTGGTGTTCTGTTCAGAAAATTTTCTCCTGTGCCTATGTGTTCTAAGGTTTTCCCTACTTTCTCTTCTAATAATTTCAGTGTACCTGGTTTAATGTGGAGATTTTTGATCCACTTGCACTTTAGCTTTGTACAAGGAGATAAGAAAGGGTCTATTTTCATTCTTCTGCATGCTGAGTACCAGTTGGATCAACACCATTTGTTGAAGAGGCTGTCCTTTTACCATTGAATATTTACAGCTCCTTTGTCAAAAATCAAGTGACCATATATATGCGGGCTCAGTTCTGGATCTTCTATTCTAGTCCATTGATCCACGTGCCTATCTCTGTACCAGTACCATGCAGTTTTTAGTACGATTGCCTTGTAATATAGCTTGAGGTCAGGGATAGTGATTCCTGCAGATGTTTTCTTGTTATTGAGGATGGTTTTCACTATTCTAAGTCTTTTGTTATTTCAGATGAAATTGCACAATGCTCTTTCCAACTCTGTGAAGAATTGGTTTGATATTTTGATGGGGATTGCATTGAATCTGTAGCTTGCTTTTGGTAAGATTGCGATTTTTACAATGTTGATTCTTCCAAACCATGAGCATGGAAGATCTTTC
The DNA here is from genome assembly GCF_963924665.1 of Micromys minutus. Lineage (NCBI taxonomy): Eukaryota > Metazoa > Chordata > Mammalia > Rodentia > Muridae > Micromys > Micromys minutus. Next base: position 248,976,344 of record NC_137969.1, read on the forward strand.
CATTTTCTGAGATCTTCCTCAATTTCCTTCTTTAGAGGTTTGAAGTTCTTGTCATACAGGTCCTTCACTTGCTTAGTTAGAGTCACACCAAGGTATTTCATATTGTTTGTGACTATTGTGAAGGGTATCCTTTCCCTAATTTCTTTCTCCACATATTTGTCCTTTAAGTAGAAGAAGGCTACTGATTCGTTTGAGTTAATTTTATATCCAGCCACTTTGTTGAACTTGTTTATCAGCTGTAGAAGTTCTCTGGTGGAATTTTTGGGGTCACTTAAGTACATTATCATGTCATCTGCAAACAGTGATGATTTTACTTCTTCCTTTCCAATTTGTATCTCTTTGATTTCATTTTGCAGTCTACTTGCTCTGGCCAGGACGTCCAGTACTATGTTGAATAGGTAGGGGGAGAGTGGGCAGTCTTGTTAAGTCCCTGATTTTAGTGGGATTGCTTCAAGTTTCCCACCTTTAAGTTTGATGTTGGCTGTTGGTTTGCTGTATATTGCTTTTATTATGTTTAGGTATGGGCCTTGGATTGCTGTTCTTTCCAAGACTTTTAACATGAAGGGGTGTTGAATTTTGTCAAATGCTTTCTCAGCATCTAGTGAGATGACCATGTGGTTTTTTTCTTTGAGTTTGTTTATATGGTGGATTACATTGATAGATTTCCATATATTAAATCATCCCTGCATCCCAGGGATGAAGCCTACTTGATCATGGTCAATGATTGTTTTGATGTGTTCTTGGATTCAGTTTGCAAGGATTTTGTTGAGTATTTTTGCATCAATATTCATAAGTGAGATTGGTCTCAAGTTCTCTTTCCTTGTAGGGTCTTTGTGTGGTTTAGGAATGAGGGTTATTGTGGCCTCAAAAAAAATGAGTTACTTAGTGTTCCATATGATTCTATTATGTGGAATAGGAATAGTTTGGAGAGTATTGGTATTAGGCCGTCCATAAATGTATGATAAAATTCTGCACTGAACCCATCTGACCTGGGCTTTTTTTTTTTTTTTTTTTTTTTTTTTTTTTTTTTTTTTTTTTGGTTGGGAGGCTTTTAATGACTGCTTCTATTTCTTTAAGTGTTATGGGATTATTTAGATGGTTTACCTGGTCCTGGTTTAACTTTAGTATTTGGTATCTGTCTAGGAATTCATCCATTTCCTCCAGATTTTCCAGCTTTGTTGAGTATAGGCTTTTGTTGTAGAATCTGATGATTTCTTAAATTTCCTCAGTTTCAGTTATTATGTCTCCACTTTCATTTCTGATTTTGTTATTTTAGATACTCTCTCTTTGCCCTCTAGTTGGTCTGGCTAAGGGTTTATTAATCTTGTTAATTTTCTCAAAGAACCAGCTCTTGATTTTGTTGATTCTTTGAATGGTTCTTTTTGTTTCTATTTGGTCTATTTCTGCTCTATGTTTGATTATTTCTTGCCATCTACTCCTCTTGGGTGTATGTGCTTCCTTTTGTTCTAGAGCTTTCAACTCTGCTGTCAAGTTGTTAGTGTATGTTCTCTCCAGTTTCTTTTTGGAAACACTCAGAGCTATGAGTTTTCCTTTCAGTAATGCTTTCATTGTATCCCATAGGTTTGGGTATGTTGTGTTTTCATTTTCATTAAATTCTAAAAAATCCTTAATTTTTTGACCTTGCTATCATTTGGTAGATCATTGTTTAGTTTCCATGTGTATATGGGCTTTTTGTTGTCTTTGTTTGTTATTAAAGACCAGCCTTAGACCATGGTGATCTGATAGGATGCATGGATGTATTTCAATCTTCTTATATCTATTGAGGCTTTTTTTGTGACCAATTATATGGTCAATGTTGGAGTAGGTGCCTTGAGGTGCTAAGAAGAAGGTGTATTCTTTTGTTTTAGGATGAAACGTTCTGTAGATATCTATTAATTCCAATTGGTTCATAACCTGTCCGAGTTTTACTGTGTCCTTGTTCAGTTTCTGTTTCCATGATCTGTCTATTGATGAGAGTGGGGTGTTGAGGTCTCCCACTATTATTGTGCGGGATGCAATGTATTTTTTGAGCTTTAGTCAGGTTTCTTTTATGAATATGGGTGCTCTTGTATTTAGAGCATATATGTTAAGGACTGAGAGTTCCTCCTGAAAAATTATCCCTCTAATGAGTAAAAAGTGTCCTTCCTTTTTTTTTTTTTTTTTTTTTTTTGATAACTTTTGGTTGAAAATCTACTTTATTTGATATTAAAATGGCCACTCCAGCTTGCTTCTTGGGGCTGTTTGCTTGGAAGGTTTTTTTCTCAACCTTTCACTTTGATATAGTGTCTGTCTTTGTCTCTGAGATAAGTTTCCTGTATGCAGCAAAATGCTGGGTTTTGTTTATGTATCCAGTCTGATAGCCCATATCTTTTTATTGGGGAATTGAGTCCATTTATGTTAACAGATATTAAGGAATAGTGTTTGCTCTTTCTTGCTATTTTTGCTTTTGGAGGTAGAATTGTGCCTGTGTGTCTTTCTTCATTTGGTTTTTTTGCTTAGGTATTTTCTTGTTTTTACTAGGATGTAGTTTCCTCCTTGTATTGGGTTTTCCACCTATAATTTGTTGTAGTGCTGGGTTTGTGGTCAGATATTGTGTAAATTATTTTTGTCTTGGAATATCTTGATCTCTCCATCTACGGTGATTGAGAGTTTTGCTGGGTATAGCAGCTTGGGCTGACAATTGTGCTCTCTTAGGGTTTACATGGTGTCTGTCCAGGATCTTCTAGCTTTCATAGTCTCTGTTGAGAAATTGGGTGTGATTTTTGATTGGTCTGCCTTTATATGTTACATGACATTTTTCCTTGCTGCTTTTAGTATTCTTTCTTTGCTTTGGGCATTTGGCATTTTGACTATTATGTGTCAGGAGGAATTTCTTTTCTGATCCACTCTATTTGTAGTTCTGTAGGCTTCTTTTATGCTCATGGTCATCTCATTCTTAAGGGTAAGGAAGTTTTCTTCTACGATTTTGTTGAAGATATTTACTGTGCCTCTTAGTTGATATTCTTCACCCTCTTCTATTCCTATTATCCTTAGGTTTGGTCTTCTCATTGTGTCCTGGATCTCCTGTACATTTTGGGTTAGGAGCTTTTTGTTTTTTCCATCTTCATCTTCATTCTTCTCATTTTGTCTATGTTTTCAATGTTGTCTTCAGCCCCTGAGATTCTCTCTTCCATCTCTTGTAGTCTGTTTGAGATGCTTGCATCTGTGACTCCTGATTTCTTTTGTAGGTTTTCTACCTCTAGGGTTGTCTCTTTTAGTGTTTTCTTTATTGTTTCCATTTCCATTTTAAATTACTTCTTCCATTCCTTCATCTCTTTGGTTCTGATTTCCTCTAGTTCTTTGAGTTTTTTGAGTGTTTTTCTTGTTTCCTCTTTAAAAGCTTCTATTTCTTTGTGCTTTTCCTCCCATTCTTGTTTAAGGATCTCCATCATCATCTTAAGGTATGATTTTGGGTCTGAGTATTCTTTTACTGGAGTGTTTGGCATTCTGCTCTTTGCTATGATGGGAGAGCTGGGTTCTGGTGTTGTCAGGTTGTCTTGGTTTCCCTGGGGTACATTCTTTAACTTTCCTCTTGCCATCTTGTTGTCTGTGATTATAAGTGGTCTTTTTGTCAGTGATTGGTTCTTGAGTCTCTGGCATACCTGTTCTGTGTCCCTGGATTCGATGTTCCTGGTAGCAGATGGCCTGAGCACCTGTTCTGCATGCACGGGCTGCCAGGTGGAAACAGAGACCCTAAAGCGGGGTTCCTGGTCCCCTGAACCAATGCAGGGTGGGCGCACTTTCAGATCACTTGGCACAGACCTCTCTGCTCCCTGGCTACTCAAAGCACCTTCTCATCAGGCCTGTGTCCCTGGATCTCCACTGTTCCTGGTGGGAGATGGCCTGAGCCTTGTTCTAACATCCTTAAGAACCAGAAGCCCTGAAATACAGAATTATGGCTACAAAACATGTGGAGGGGGCCCGGGAGAGTCCCCTAGATAATCTCACCCTCTTAGATGGCTGTAGTTTCCATGAACTTGCCTCATTTACTCATTTGCCAACAAGCATTTTATTTATTAGTGGCTATCTATCCAGGCATGTCTTCCCTCCAAGATAGGTGTGTGCAAAATTTCCCATCAAGACTCCAGTGCCTGCCAGTTAGAGGTTACCCATCATAGGTCCAGTGCTTGGCCATTAGCAGAGGCCACCCATTTTCCCAATGCACCGGCTTATCTAAGCACAGACAATGGCAGGTGGTATCGGTATATCATTATCCAAGGCACAACCAATGTCTCACTAACCAATGGGATCCTTTCTTTATTCTAGTCCCTCTGGGCCTTATTTAATGCACCACCCAGAGTAACTGAAGTTATCTCTTACCCCTCCTCCCTCCCTCCCTTTCTTCATCTCTCCTTTTCTCCATTCCTTCATCCATACTTTTCTTCCATCCCTCCTTCCCTCCTTTCCTTCCCTTCCTCCCTCTTTTCCTCCCCTTCTTTTCCTTTCTTCCTCCTACCATCCCTCTTTTCATTCCTTTCCTTCCTTCTTCATTTCCTTCTTCTTCCTTCCCTTCTTATTCCTTCCTTCCTTCCTTCCTTTCTTTCTTCCCTCCCTCCATTTCTCCCTTCCTTACTTCCTTTCTCCCTTGGTTACATTTGCTTAGGTGCACATCTGCTCTGCCCACCCCTAATGGGAACAGACTTGGCACTTTGCTTCACAGAGTAGACGCCCAGGAGTGAGCACAAACTGTCATTTTTTCTTCCTTAGAACAATGCCCAAAGCATAAGGAAGAAAGCCACTGAACACTAAGACTTGCAGATCCAGTGTTGCAACCTTTCCTCTCAGGACACAGATCCAAAACAATAGTCAAAACAAGGTGGGTTAGGCTTTGCATGACTGATCACAGTGAGGCATTGACAAAGGCTTGTGTGAGGAGGGATTTACAGAGTCTTTATAATTCAGCCCCATTCAGGCAGACATGTCTGCCAGCTCCCTTGGGACAATACGATGACACTGGCCATTGCTCATTACAAGCCTTCTAAGAAGTTAGATGAGGTGTCTTAGAACGTGGAATCTGGGTGGCCTCTGTGGTGGCCTCTTTGGTGACCTTTCCCGACATGGAGTACTTGTCACTACTGTTTCTGAGATTCCAGGTACCCATCCCAACAATCTCCATCCTCACACCTGATAGAAGAATCTTCCTGAACCACACTCTAGAGTTCTGTCTCAAATCCTAACCTCAGAAGAATTCAGAAGCTTCCAGAAGCACTGAAGGAAGGTTATGGGCATTGGCAAGGCACCAAATCCCCACCATCTTTCTTGGCACCTAGAGAGCATTGGAAGAAGGAGTGATACCTCTTACCTATGGACTGTATTCTTTGGAACTGAGCCTCAGTCTCCCCCACTGAAACTTTTAGTCTCCTAGAGTCACTGTGAGAACTGAATTAGGGGAGACACTCATAGTACTGAGGAAACTTTCCAGCACCGATCTGGTCATCTATGTCACCTGAACTTTGTAGATCGCATCTTCTTTCTCACACATTTGATCCAGTATATATCTTATTCTTCATCTCAGCCTGGGTTCTACAGTTGTCACTTCACAGTCCCAGAGATCAAGCCTCTGATCCCAGCTTCCCCATGCCCTGTTGGATCCACCCTCTGACCTTTAACCTTCTCCACACTCTGATTGTTTTCTCTGCATGCCCTCCTTATTGAAAGTGTCTTCATTCTTGGATGTATTTCTTCTTGCACCCACACGTTAGCATCATGATACTTTCTGAGGGTCTGAAGTGGCATTCATGGCCTCTGGTCCACTTAAACCCATATCTGAAAACTCACTGTACTAAACCTCAGCTTCTCAGAGGTCAGAGAATCTTTGCTTTAGATCTCTATGTCTCCCCCAGGCACTGATGGAGCTTGCCAGTCCCAGAAAGACAAAACCCTCACCACTTTGACCATGGCATGCCAGATAGCAAGATGCCCACTGCTGACACACTGACTGGGAACAGGCAACTATTTACTCTTATTTATGCTAATCGAAGAGACAGCTCTTTTCTTTGTTTGGCTGCATCCCTGGCCTAGGTGTGGGGTCCTTCTCTGGCACTTGAGCATCTTGAAGCGCAGAAAGGAAGAGAGGTGATGGTCCAGCATGCACCTCAGAGCCCGTGGAAGGAAACACCCACCACTCCATCTTATCCAGTTGACCAGCAGTTCTCAACCTATGGGCCACGTGCCCTTTGGCACTATCTCAAAAAATGTTTATATTACAATCCACAGACAAAGCAAAATGACAGTTATGAAGTAGTAACAGAATAGCTTCACGGTTGGGGGTCACCTCAATACGAGGAACTCTATTAAAGAGCCGCAGCATTGGAAGATTGAGAACCAGTGTCAGCGACCAATGCACTTTTCAGATCAAATTTAAGCACAGGGACATACCAAAACACATAACAGACATATGTTTGTTATGAATGGAGTCCTGAACACTCCCTGAGGACTGGTGAGGACATATGACCACTAACTTATTTAACATATTCACAGTCAACTAACTGCGTAGCATTGCACACCTGAACAGCAGAGCCATTCAGGGGACACGACTGAAAGAAAGTGAATCTACATCATTTCACTCAACTTCTGAAATCCCAGTGCCTAGGTACTATCAATGACGTCAGAGGACACACCTGTGGATTACCTGATTGTCAGCTGCAAGTTCCTGGGAGAAGATGAGCCCCTGAATATACCTGTGGGGTATTATTCTTGATTAAGGTAATTGATGTGGGACGACTCAGCAGATGTGGGCGGCACCATTCCTTAGGCAGAGGGATTCTGGTTTCTGTGCTTGTGGAAAAAGTGCGGTGAGCCCTGGTCTTCCTGCATTTATTGCTCTCCTGACTGCAGACATCAAGTAACCAGCTGCCTCAAGCTTTGCTACTGCAACTTCCCCTCAGAATGGACAGTAAGTTTAAACTGTGATCTAAACTAAATCCTCACAGCAACAGGGTAGAACTAAGACAACCCATATAGATCCTCTCCCTTCCAAGTAAACTTAGGCAGTGATTTCCTTTATTTCATTGGCTACTTAGAAGCTCAAATCTAGTATGTGGTTCCTGTTGGTGAATTATCAGAAATGTAAGGTATCCTTACCCAGATGAGATCTCATGCCTGGCATCTTATGTCTCCATTCTATGTTCTGGGAGATAATTTTGTTTTGTTGTTTTTCCCATAAAGTACTTTTCAAAGATGAATGCCAACAGAAAGGGCTCCTCTTACGTGGAGCCGTGGAGCCTGTCTGAGGCTTGCCTGACCACTGGGCTTCAGATTCTTGCTTAGTGCCTAGCTCTCTGCCTTAACGGAATAAACGAAAACACATGTGGAAGACAAATCTCTCCTTGTCCTTCCAAATATGCCATGAACCGACTGATCAAAGGGAAAGGAGAAAAGCCACTTCTCAGACAGAGCCCCAGGGGTTCCAGAGCCAGGCCAGTCTCGCTGGGGCCAGGCTGGACAGATCCCGTGTCTGCTCTGGCTCCCTGAGGCGCCCACCCAGTCCAACACCTTTGCCCTTCTCATCAATAGGAGGAAACACAGGCACAAGCCTTTATAGTTGGTGCGACTGTGGGAAATAATATTACAGACAGCCCGGGGACCTCAAAGGTGCCCTCTTCGGATGACAGGAAGCAGACAAAATTACAAATGCCGGGACAAGTGTCTGCTAAGACAGGGTAGCTGACTCTGGGGATATGTGGCTGGTCTGTTTTACCAACATAGAATAAAAACAGTTTTTCTCTGTATTCACTGACCACTGAAGAAATGACGACAGAGATCTATGTACCTCTGAGAGACCCACGTGTCTCTGCTTTAAGGCCTGAATCCCTAAGGCTCAACCATGAATCCTCCTCAAGCTGATTCCAGTGCCCCTCTTTCTCTGTTTCATGTGTTTTAGGTTTCCTGATTCCTTTGGTTTGATGCTGGAGCCCTGGCCTTTGTCATTACCCTTATAATGACGGTGGTGGAGGTGATGTCATGGGAACTGGAGTGGGGCTATAGGTTAGTAGGATAACTCTGAGCTAAGCTATGTTCATGTATCACCCACCCTAGTCAACTGGTGGGTGTTGCAGCAGGAGGAACAAATGTACACACACAATGACTTATTAAACTGCCTATGCAATATGGAAGAAATTCCTTAACAACAGCTGCCTTATACCTAAAAGGCTCAGAACAGGACATCTGCTAGGTCTGGGGATCTGAGAGTCTCAGCAGCCCCACTCTGGAACAAAGGCCTGGAAAGTTCCTGAAGACCTGGTGGTCCTCAGTCCATCTTGGAAACTGGAAAAGGCTAGTTCTGATACCAGTGAATCAATCAGCAGATTCAGCAAAAACGGAATAATCTTTCCTCCCTGTCCGTACTATCTAGGTCCTGTCCACATTTGGGGTGGGTCTTCCCACACCAATTAGGATGAGCAGGACAGCTCCCCACAGATATATCTGACTGTAGACCAAACTGGTATAGATAATGGTTAACTCCCTGCTTGGGTAATATGAGCCTATTGCAAGTTAACAGCTAAAACCAAATAATGTGGGCCTCCTCCTTCATCCTCTAATATACCAGGTAATGGCCAGCAGAAGCCATTTTTCAGGGTGGTATTGTGTCTACAAGTATGTTTCCCCATCTAGATTTGTTTCTTCTAGGTTAGGGTCATGTCCAAATTCATCTTTCCATCCTGATCCAATAACCATTGGTGCTCAAGAGATGCAGAGAGAAGGATGAATGAGTATGGAGTGTATCAGGAGTGATGTGTTCAGGACCTAGGTTAGCAGCAATAATTATTTATTTGAGATATAAAATGCACCAGTGTAGAGAGAGAGGAAGCCAAACAATAAGGAACTGCTCCTTCCTTAAAGTGTTTCCTGTTTCCTTCTACAAGTAATCCAGGGGGCATGTGGGTGGTCATCTTTATGTCTGAGAGCTGGGACAGCTACCAACCCCACAATAGCACCCTTTTGGGCACAGAGACAACATGATCTAGTGGGACAGAAAATACACCAGGAAGTAGGACCATTGAAGGGGGACGATAGAGGAGAGAAGCCCTTCTTCTTATCTTGGTCAAGGAAGGTGATCAGAAAGAGAGACAGTCACAACACAGCCACCCTGTGAAATGTAAAGGCCCCACAAATGTTATTAGCTTTTAAATAGTGTGAGCAGAAACAGGTGAAATTAAGTTTAATGATGTATTTTACATGACTCAATTTCGCCAGAATAGAATAATTTCAATCTGAAAACACTGTAAAAATTATGAATGAGCTTTTTTTTTCTCTCTCTCTCTTACATTTGGGTTGGAAGTATTTGAGCTTGTCAGGTGTGATTTGAGCCATGGTGTGTGTGTGTGTGTGTGTGTGTGTGTGTGTGTGTGTGTGTGTGTGTGTGTTTGATATTGTCAGCATGTCTCTACTCAGACTGGCCACGTCTCAGGTGCTTGAAAGCTACATGTGTCTTGTGGATAGCAGGACTTGGGGCAGGGTTTTTGCACTGTCCCTGTGTCTAAGGCATACTTGGGTTAGATAACAGACAAGGACTGGGGAGAGGTCCCAGGTTACAGGCTCAGGCTTCTGTGTTGCTGGTTCAAATCTGGTACAGAGCATGGCAGGTCTCCATGCCATCTCATCCTTACTCCACTCATGGACCAGATCAGCACCTGAAGAAAAGCTGAACCAGGTGACATGATAGTCATCGATTCTGAGCACACGTGTGCGGGGTGGTGGGGGGATGGCACAGGCATATGAAAACACACCAAGTGTGGTAGCAGGCTCCTGTCATCCTGATACTTATAGGAGTTGACATGGGCAGATCCCTGGAGGTCACTAACCAACCAGCCTCACTAAATAGGTGAGCTCCAAGTCCAGTGGGAAGCCTTCCTTCAAAGTTAAGATAGAGAATAATACATGTCATGTTCCATTACCTTTTGGACTGTACCTGAACGCATACACACTTTTGCATATGTGCCTCCATATACATTTGTAACACTCATGAAAACATAAAGATATGCATACACACACACACACACACACACACACACACACACATACGCATGCACCACACCCAGAGTTGCATGGATCATCTCCACTAGAATGAAGTTCTAACTCACATAGAAATCTTAGGTTATCCCCACAGATGTGATATTGAAAGTCACATTTACTACAAGCTCCTGAATCTGGCTGCGAGCTGAGTGGGTAGCGCAATCCACGGGCCTGGAGTCAGTGCTTACAGAATTTTGCCCATGTTATTTGTATATAAAGGCCTGAGGAGTGTGACTACTCTGTGCATAGATGATAGACTTCATTGCCTGGATTGCTACAAACCAAGGAGAGGGCTTGTGTTCAGTGCTCCTGGCTGA